>NC_092720.1:15645509-15945509 GCF_047496885.1 Scyliorhinus torazame | reverse complement strand
CAAGGTTAGGGCTCGGCCCCTCAAGATGCGGAGGATTCTGCACCTTTGGGGTGGCGCGATGCCGGACTGATTTGCGCCATTTTTGGCGCCGGTCGGCGGACATCGCGCCGATTACGGAGAATTTGGCCCCATATCTCTGCAAATTCTTTTAAAGTTTGGAAGTTATTTGGACACTTGGATTTTTTTTCATAAGAAGGTGATAAATTCACCATTGGGAGCACCAATGCCGTTTCCAAGAAATGACCAGGCCAGCATGGTGCTTGAGGGGGAAGAGCTGCTTTTCGTTTTGGAACTGAATCACTTTAATTGATGGGGAAGAAAAAAGCCTAGTGACGGACTAGCTTTAAATTTTGGACCTGTTGTCAACGGGTGGGGTCCTCCGCTTCGCAGGCAGCGGATTTCCCGACACTGTGGGGGGGGGGGGGGGGGGGGGAGGGCGGCCCAATGGGGAACCCCTTTGGCTGGCTGCTGGGACAGAGGATCCCACTGCTGGTGGGGGAGCCCTGTGCCAGAAAATGGGTCTGACGGGACGGAGAATCCCCCTCAATGTATTTTCAGGAACAAGCTGAGAAGGAGGACTGCCCGAACTCGCTCTCCCCCAACCTTGCCAGAAATTCCGTGTGTTGCTTTGAACCTGCTGCCAGTCAATCCTCATCTGAATGCAACTTGTCTGCATTCGGAAACCTGCAAAGCTGAGTCAAGCAGAGCTAATCAGCTCTATATTCTCGTCCAGGCAACAGCTCCATTGGTGAGAACCTCCAGACATCTACTGGGTCCAGTAGACCAGTCTTCACATAAGGGAGCTCCAGATCGACAGCTTTGAAACCATGCAAACTTTATCCTTTATGTTCTCAAGCCTATCCTCCAAAGCCCATCTCTGCAGAGACCCTGGCTGGGATACTCTGATCCTGCGCCGGGTCAGAGAATCGCAGGCGGGGTGCGGGAATCGCTCCACGCCGCTCTGACACCGGCCCACCGATTCTCTGGCACCGATTCACGGGCGCACGTGGGATCGTTGCCACGCCGGTCAGGGGGCCGTTGAAACCCCCCCCCCCCGCCTCTGCGATTATCCGCGCCTCGATGGGCCGAGTGCCCGCCGAGTTCGGCCGAGTCCCGCCGGCGTGGTTACGTATGGTCCCACCCGGCGGGACCTTGGGGTTCTGGCTGCGGCAGCCCTCCTGGTGGGGGGGCAGGGGGATCCGACTCTGGGGGGGGGCCTCCACGGTGGCCTGGCCCGCAATCGGGGCCTACCGATCGGCGGACGGGTTAGTTCCGTGGAGGGCCAATGTTCCTCCGGACCGGGCCCCTATAGGGCTCCCCATATTGCCTGGGGGGCTGGCGGGGAGACAGGAACCCACGCGCATGCGCATACCCGCACCAGCCGTGGCACGCCGGCTTTCGAGCGCTGGAGCAGCAGACACCACCCCGGCGCTGTATTAGCCCCCTGGGAAGGGGTGGATACCTGGGCCTGGAGGCTCGTTGACGCCGGAGTGACTCATGCCGCTTTTGACACCGACGTCAGAACTTGGCCGCGGCATTGGAGAATCCCGGCCCCTATTTGTTCGTCCTTTTTGTATGAGTGCGTGGTGCATGTGCGTGTGTATGTGTGTGCGTGGTGCATGTACATGTGTATGTGTGTGCACGGTGCATGTCTGTGTATATGTGTGTGCGTGGTGCATGTCCGTGTGTATGTGTGTGTGTGGTGCGTGTGTATGTGTGTGTGTGGTGCATGTCTGTGTGTATGTGTGCGTGGTGCATGTGCGTGTGTATGTGTGTGTGGTGCATGTGCGTGTGTATGTGTGTGCGTGGTGCATGTGCGTGTGTATGTATGTGCGTGGTGCATGTGCGTGTGTATGTGTGTGCGTGGTGCATGTCCGTGTGTATGTGTGTGCGTGGTGCATGTGCGTGTGTATGTGTGTGCGTGGTGCATGTGCGTGTGTATGTGTGTGCGTGGTGCATGTGCGTGTGTATGTGTGTGCGTGGTGCATGTGCGTGTGTATGTGTGTGCAGGTGGGCGCATGGGTGTGCTGGGATATTTTAAAAAGGGTTAGGTAGTTATACTTACAGAGTGCAACTGAGGTTACCAATTCGTGCAACTTGTTTAAAAAAAATAAGTTTTGTTTGATAATAAACCAAGCGTTCTGAGTTTATTGAAAGAAACGTCCAGGAATGTACAAAACTAGAAATGGCAACTTGAATAAAACCGCAAACCACAAGCCAAGGAAGAGCAAATGAAACTGGGCCCAAGTAGGGATTCTCCAAAGGAGTTCCAGCGGACCTCTTCCAGTTAAGCATTGGGTTGGAAGGCAGTGAGTGCCTGGAATAATCTGTCATTAGCAAACTACTTGTTTGTGACAGACTATCTATCAGCAAATTGCTGGGTTGGGAAAAGATTACCATAGCGACAGGACTGTTACTACCACGGGTAGACATTAGAGTTATGAGAAGTTGCCCAGGATCAAATTGTTTCTTGTGGGTGGTAAAGGCCTCGCTGCTTCAGCTGATTCCAGCAACGGATTGCTACCTGTCTGTGTTGCCCATGTGCCCTTTTGTACCACCGCAGCCCACCCCATCATCCTCTTCCTTCTCACTGGGGTGTCCATGAGGAGAGGAGGTTGTGTGGTGTACGCCTGAAAACGCTGTTCCTCAAAAACCCTGGATGGACTATATTAAAATACTTTTGGTCCAGATACCTGAACCGTGCCCTCAGAAAGTGTCCCATTTATACGTCAGCTCCCTTCAAAGTATCAACACAGATTTGACCAAAATCACAAACACCATCTTGTGAAATTAACAAAATCAGAGCTGGAGAAGACCACGCGAGCCGTCCTACCGTTCAATGGAATGATTTGTAACCTGATCATCTTGAATTATCAATTAATCATTTGCCATTTGTGGAAAGGAGTTCCAAACTTCTCAAGGGCAATTAGGGATGATCACAAATATTGTCCTTGCCAGTCACACTTATATCCCAGGAACAAATAAAACAAAACCTATTCGATCCCTTTTATGTACAAAGTGAGTGACCCCATATTTGTTTTCATTGAAATGCTTTTGTGACTGTGGCACTTTGTTCTTTCTCATCTTCCCAAATTCATTGGAGTTGACTACATCGCCCGATTCCAGCTCCTCGCTGATGTCACCCAACTCTTTGGAACTGCCCTCATTTGGTTTTACTCTGACCTATGAACTTGGCCTGAGCATGCCCAGTGGGACCTCCTCATTGCCACACTGACCACACTTCAATAAGTACTTTACCTGATTTGGGATGTCCTGAGGTTGTGAAAGGCCCCACATAAAGGCAAATATTTATTTTGTCTCTCTTCCCTTCTCTTCGAGTACCCTGTGAGGAGCCATCCTTGCTCCTCATTTTTTTCCTCATCTATAGGCTGCCCCTAGAAACGTTATCTGAGGGCAATGTCTCCAGGTACTGATGATGCCTGGCTTTGTAACTCCCCGAACCCTTCCCCATCCCTGTGCCTGACATCCAGCCTTGTTGAGGCACAACTTCTTCCATCTCAGCATTGGGAAGACTAAAGCTTTCTCGTCAGGTCTTATCGAAAACTATCTACTCTCACCTTTTAGAAACATAGGAACATTAGGACAGGAAAAGGCCATTCAGCCCCTCGAGGCTGCTCCGCCATTTGACTGATCTAGAGAGTCAAAGAGATCTAGGGGTACAGGTTCATAGGGGTACATGACGGTGGAGTCGCAGGTGGACAGGGTGGTGAAAAAGGCATTCAGCATGCTCGGTTTTATTGGTCAGAATATTGAATACAGGAGTTGGGATGTCTTGTTGAAGTTGTACAAGACATTAGTAAGACCACACATGGAATACTGTGTTCGGTTCTGGTCACCCTATTATAGGAAGGCTATTGTTAAACTAGAAAGAGTGCAGAAGAGATTTACGAGGATGCTACCAGGACTTGATGGTCTGAGTTGTAAGGAGAGGCTGGATAGGCTGGGACGTTTTTCCCTGGAGCGTAGGAGGCTTAGGGGTGATCTTATAGAGGTCTATAAAATAATGAGGAGCATCGATAAGGTAGATAGTCGACATCTTTCCCAAAAGGTAGAGGAGTCTAGAACTCGAGGGCATAGGTTTAAGGTGAGAGGGGAGAGATACAAAAGAGACCAGAGGGGAACTTCCTTCACACAGAGGGTGGTGAGCATCTGGAACGAGCTGCCAGAGGCAGTGGTAGAGGTGGGTATGATTTTGTCTTTTAAAAAGCATTTAGACAGTTCCATGGGCAGGGTGGGTATAGAGGGATATGGGCAAAATGCGGGTAAGTGGGACTAGCTTAGTGATAGAAACTGGGCGGCATGGACCAGCTGGGCCGAAGGGCCTGTTTGCATGTTGTAAACATCTCGGACTCTATGACTGGACCATGGCTGATCATACACCTCAAAGCCATCTTCTCGCACTATCCCTGTGATGTTATTGGTATTTGGGAATCTATAAGACTTCTGCTTTGAACATAGTGACTGACTGAGCCTCTACAGCCATCACAGATAGAGAATTCTAAAGATTCACCACCCTCTGACTGAAGAAATTCCTCCTCACGGGGGGAAGGGAGGGGGAAATTTCATTTTGGTGTCAGTCAGGCAAAACGGTTTCAGCACCAAGAACAACTTGCATTTATATAGCATCTTTGACGTAATAAAAATTCCAAGACATTTCACACAGTGTTACACTGAACCGCGCAAGAAGGTATTGGAGCAAATGAGCCAAAACCACGGTCAAGATGACATGCTTTATGGAGCATCTGAGGGAAGAGAGAGAGGCAGAGAGGTTTAGGGAAGGAATTCCAGAGCTTGGGGTCCAGGCAGCTGAAGGCGCAGCCAACAATTGTGGGATGCTTAAAATCGGGAATACGCAAGAGGCGGGAATTGGAGGAGCCACAGAATTCCCAGAGGATCTTCGAGCTATAGGAAATAACAGGGGTGGTGCGTGTTGAGGTCATGCAGGGATTTGCAAACAAGGTCGCGCATTGCCAATTTCTTAATGTTTCCATAGGGTGGAAGGTTGGTGACCAACGTGCGGCACGGTGGCACAGCGGTTAGCACTGTTGCTTCACAGCTCCAGGGTCCCAGGTTCGATTCCCGGCTTGGGTCACTGTCTGTGCGGAGTCTGCACGTTCTCCCCGTGTCTGCGTGGGTTTCCTCCGGGTGCTCCGGTTTCCTCCCGCAAGTCCCGAAAGACCTGCTGTTAGGTGAATCGGACATTCTGAATTCTCCCTCTGTGTACCCGGAATGTGACGACGAGGGAATTTTCACAGCAACTTCATTGCAGTGTTAATGCAAGCCTACTTGTGACAAGAATAAAGCTTATCATTAGAAGAGACAGAGATTTGATATTGATTCGGGCAAAAGAACAAATGAGGAGATGAGGTTTTTTTAACGCAGCGAGTTCTTGCGATCTGGAATGTGCTGCCTGAAAGCCGATGGAAGCAGATTCAATCGTAACTTTTCGAAAGGAATTGAATAAATGCTTGAAAAGGAAAAATTACAGGGCTGTGGGGAACGGGCTGGGGGATGGGGGAGTGGGACTAATTGGCTCGTTCTTTCAAAGAATTAGACAATCTCTACACCGTTTTGTTAATTCTGAGCTCTTTTAAAGTCCTTTTCCAGCACGACGATGTGTAACGGCCTCCTTCTGTGCCCTGGAATCGGCGGCTAAATTTTGTCTCAACAAATGCGTTGAAAAGCAATTTTCCTAAAATATTTAAAGACCCATTTGACTCGTTGCGATGCATACCATTCAGTAGCAGGGCAACCAGCTGAAAGGGACAGCTTTAAATCTGTTACATCACTACACTGAAGGCTTTCACATGATTTCACCCAGCTCCTTTGCCAGAGAAAGGAGAGGCTGGGCGGGTCATTGAGGTACGGGCGGGGGTGAGGGGGTGTGAGGGGAGGAGGAGAGTGTGGGGGGCAGGGACGTTGGGGCGGGGGCTGGTGGTGTTGGTGGAGAAATGAAATGAAATGCCCGGGAACCCTTTCTTCCTTTGCGTGTGACAGCCAGCTCCTCTCCAGCAGAGAGTAATCTCAGTTCATGACGATGAAAAGACCTTTTGTTGCAAGCTTGCAAAAAAAAAAACCTGAGACAGAACGCAGGACTCGGGGCTGAGGTTAACACGAGAGTCGGGTGGTGCAAATGCACCCTTCTCAGAAGGGCCTGCTTTCCTTGCTGAGCAAACTCCTGTTTGGATGTAAATCGAACCCATGGCAACTGTTAAAAAAGATTTGTGACACATTACCTTTAATTAGTGTTTTTTTAATTGGAAATTATTAAAATGAGTTGGATCCACATAGACAATAAGGACGAATAAAGGTTCCTGCCCTTGCTTTCAAATGTATCTGTGACCTCGCCCCCTTGTAATTTTCTCCAGTCCCACACTGCTCTCCGAGATCTTTGCATTCCTTCCACCTCGACCTCTTGCAGCACTCCTGACTTTAATCACTCCATCATTGGAGACTATACCAGGCCCCAAAATTGTGGCATTCCCTCCCTAAGCCTCTCTACATCTCACTCCTCCCTGAAGACACTCCTCCAAATCTACCTTTTGGTCGAAGCTTTGGCTCACTTGATCTCAAACTTTTTTTTGTGTGGCTCTATCCTGCATTTTCCTGTTTTTCTGCATATTTCATTCAACTGATTTATTCCAGAGCAATGCGGAGGTGGCACTGGTTCAGAACTTACAGCAGGTTTATTTCCAGCGCTCTAAAGTATCTCAGCACTCACAGCATTTTGCAGGATTCCAAGACACATCTGGTGTCAGCCGGAGCCCAGGTCAGACTTCTGGAACCTTCCTGAATGATGTTTGTGTACTTAAGCTCTCTAGCTCCACCCACAGGCTTAAGCCAATCAATATAGTGAATGCAGAACCGTGAACAGACAAACACAATCAAACCCAGATCGCCCAAACCATTGAACACTACAGATCACATTTTCTTAGATTATGTTCAAGTTAAATGCTAATGTAAAGCGCCTTGGGATGTTTTACTCCACTAAAGTTGCCGCACAAGTGCAAGTTGGGTCCTCCATGTTATTTTAAAATGTTCAATCTGTGAGATGGACTTATCTACTGTCATGGGAGTGTCTCTTTAAGAAATGTTTTGTCTAATCACATGGTTTCAGTGATGTCATTGTGTTGGTGGAGCTGGGCTGTGGCTCTGGGTTTTATTTTCGTTTTGAGCTGGGAGCTGTTGTGTGGCTCTGAGCTTTCTGCCTTCATTTTCACATTTTGGTTGCTGCATTCAGACAGACAAGGATCTTGGAGTCTCTCTCTCTACCTTCAGTTTAAAAGCTGTCTCCAGGTGACTTGATAACTTAAAAGTGATAACTGTTTTCCGGAAGAAATTCAAACTTGCTGTTTTGGACAGGAAACAAGAAGTACCTAAAGCAGGTCTTGCGTGCTGGGCCACACCTTTGGAAAGGGTTTTCTAGTTTGTAGGATCTTGTTATCAAATTAGGACAGCTTAAAGGGGGAATTTATTAAGGGTTATATATAGAGTACTGTAGCTGTGTGGGGTATTTATGTTTGTAGTTGATAAAAATGCTGACTGTGTGTGTTTATAAAAATGTTAACTAAATTCATAGAATAATGCTTGTTTTTGATTAAAAGTGCTTAAGACCTCTGTTGAGTAACACCTGAAAGGTACGGCCTTGTGCTCCTCTTAACCAAAATCTATAAGCAGTTGTAGGTCAGGTGAACTCCATCATATACGGTTCAGTTTTCTAAACCCTGGCCCATAGCACTAGAACGAAGCAGTTAGCTCTCTTTTCCTCTGCAATAACGTTCTGCGGAAAGCACTGAGTAAACGTATCTGCCATGCTGTCGCTCAACCCTAAGTGAATAGTAAAATGGAGATTTAAGGTGACTCTGATCTCTTTAAAGGTGCTTTACAAATGAAAATTCTCTATGTTGTTGTTGCCCCTGACTTGGATCAATCACAATTCTACTGGAATCATAGAATTTACAGTGCAGAAGGAGGCCATTCGGCCCATCGAGTCTGCACCAGCCCTTGGAAAGAGGACCTTACTCAAGCCTACGCCTCCACCCTAACCCAGTAACCCCACCTAACCTTACTGGACACTAAGGTCAATTTATCTTGGCCAATCCACCTAACCTGCACATCTTTGGACTGTGGGAGGAAACCGGAGCACCCGGAGGAAACCCACGCACACACGGGGAGGACGTGCAGACTCCGCACAGACAGTGACCCAAGCCGGGAATCGAACCCGGGGCCCTGGAGCTGTGAAGCAACTGTGCTAGCCACTGTGCTACCGTGTTGCCCTACGGTGAGGTTGTCCCCTTCAAAGCTTGGTCACATGCTGGAACCACTTGACAGAAATGGGAAATTATAACTATGAAGAACGATTGTCCAAGCTGTGGAGCCTTTCACCAGGAAAGATAAAGTTGTGGGGCAGTCTGATTGAGGCCTTTAAAGTAACAGGAAGTTTTGACAATTGGGGTAACTGTAAATGTTCTTACCTGTTTTGGGGGGTGGGGGGGGGTGGCGTATGGCCAAAACCTAGAGGCCGGAAACATGAAATAGTCTCCCTGGGCAGCACGGTAGCATGATGGTTAGCACAATTACTTCACAGCTCCAGGGTCCCAGGTTCAATTCCCGGCTTGGGTCACTGTCTGTGCGGAGTCTGCACATCCTCCCCGTGCATGCGTGGGTTTCCTCCGGGTGCTCCGGTTTCCTCCCACAGTCCAAAGATGTGCAGGTTAGGTGGAGTGGCCATGATAAATTGCCCTTAGTGTCCAAAATTGCCCTTAGTGTTGGGTGGGGTTACTGGGTTATGGGGATAGGGTGGAGGTGTGGCTTGGGTAGGGTGCTCTTTCCAAGAGCCGGTGCAGACTCGATGGGCCGAATGGCCTCTTGTAAATTCTGTGATTCTGTTAATCCAACAGTGGATTATGCGGGAGGAATGGTTTTACCCGGATGGTGGCTGGAATGTGCGATTTGTGGATGGAGAAGTGTTGGGAGAAGGATTGTGTGGAGCCTAAACACTAAGCTGGGCAAAAATGGCCAGCTTCTGGGCTGTTGACCCGATGTAACAATCAGGAGATGAATTTGGTCTCTCCAGTGTTGAATTGGAAGAGGTTGTGACACATTTGGACTGTATTTGACAGTACGCCTGCCAGCACAAAGGCAGTGAGGAATCAGGAAAGGCTGTTCACAGCATTCACGTGGGACTTGACCGCTGAGTGGCTGATGAAGTCGCCAGAGTGCAGCACACGGATGAGGAAGTGGACTGTGGGGAGTGTGGTGATATGCATCACTGTAAGTACACAAGGGGTTAATGTAAATACACGTAGACTAGCTAGACACTAGAGGGAGCACCAGAGACATGCCACATAGACATTTAACCAATAGGCCAGTAAGATAGGACATGACCAATGGGCATTCACGATACACGCAGAGGTGACACTACCACAGGAGGGCATTACACCAACCCATATAAAAGGACACAACGCACATGATCTTCCTCTTTCGAGTGGAGACACTCAGTGAGTACAGACACAGGGTTGATTGAACATCACACCCACCACGTGGATTGTAGCAGACTGGTTCGGCAGTCTGAGCAGCTATAGCAGGATTAACAGTAGAGTCGAATCCAAGTAGGAGAATAGCTAAAAGTAATAAATGTGTTAAAGCTATCTCCATGTCTGAACCTTCCTTTGTCAGAGTGCACATCAAGGAAGCAGCTTATGCTACGTCAAGAGCAGAACAAAACAGGGAGGGGGGTGCGGAGCAGATCCTTGGCGGAACTCTGACGAATATTGGTGGAAGAGCTGAATTGCTGGAAATGCTCTGGCTGTGGCCAGATACACAGGAGAGGAGCCAATTCCTGCTGAACTGGCATCTGAGCAGGAGCATTGGCAAAACGTATGCAGAGGTTTAGAAGGGTGGGGAAAGGTAGTGAAAGGAAGAAAAAAAAGGCTTGGATTTCTATTGCGCCTTTGGTGACCACAGGATGTCCCAAAGCATTTAGCAACTAATGAGGCATTTTCTGAAGTGTAGTCAGTGTAATAATGCTGGAAACACAGCAGACAATCTGCACACGTCCAGATCCAGCACTGTGATAATGACCAGATCATTTTATTTAGTAGACTCGGTTGAAGAATAAACATTGACCGCAGGGAGCTCAACAGCTCTCCTTTGTAATGCGACCTTATATATCCACCTGGGCCTCATCCAAAAGAGAACGCGCAGAATTTCCAGTTTTATTGCAGAGTGGTACAGCAGGTGTGAAAAATGGTGGTGGTGGTGGGGTGATAGGGGGGTGGGGGGGTGGGGGTGGGGCGCGGTGAGAGGTTGGGTTAATTGGCCGGCCCCAAGGATGGCTTCCTCCACCATTACAGTCATTGTACTGAGTGGATTGAAGTAAAGAGCAGTTCCCATAACATTATGCTGGTGGGACAGGCTCTGATTGAGTCCACTCCACCAGACAATGCAACCCAACCCCTCCTCACCCCCCCACCCCACCCTCCCCACCAGAGAACTCTCCACCCAGTGCCCCCCCCCCCCCACCATAGAGCTCTGCACTCCATCACCACCCTGGATCTCCACCCACGGAAACAGAACCCCCCCCCCCCAATGGAACACCCTACTGGCACCACCCGTTCTCCCTGCCCAAGCAATGTCTGTTGGCACCTCCCTGGGCACTGCCCCCAGCACCTTCAGCAAGTGGGGGGCAGTGCCACACGGGGAAATGTCAGGGGGCAGTGTCAGGGGGCTGTGACTAAGCAATGCCAGGGAGCATTGTCAGGGTACTGCCAAGTCACCACCCTCTGCACCCTGGGGGCTGTACTCACCTGTGCACCTCTGACAGACTCTGCTCCCCGGTTGCACGCCATGGGCGGCCTATCATGCTTCACGTCAACGTGAATGGCAGGGGCCCAATAAAGGGAGGGACGTCATCAGATGTAAAGGCCTGATAATGATATTTTGATCGATGTAAATGGATCAAACTTTCGACTTTCAAAGTTGGGATTCCTGTTGTGTCACTGTTTTAATGTTGGAAGCACAGCGTTGGCGGGGGCATTGGGACAATCGTTTGGGAAAATCCTGCTGCTGTAAAAGTCTTTCGGGACTTTGTGGGGTTTTCTGCCCCTGCGGCCATTCCGACTCCCGAAACTGGGAGTGGACAATTCCCCCAGAATCTCTGACTGTGCAGTGCAGAGTGTCAGACTGAATATTGTGCCTATGGTTCTGGCATGGGACTCGAACGCACAAAGTTTTGACTCAGCAATCTGACACTGCAATAATGTATCATAGCCACAGTCACACACAGCTATCACGTGGTTAGGGCTGTGTTGGTCCCATAGTGGCTGGGCGTGACCCTCATTGAAGGGAATTAAACAGGGCTTTGTAGTAAAGATGGACATCAGTTTTGGATGTCAATAATATGTTTACAGAGTCTGGAGAAGAAAGGAAGTTTGGAGATGTTGTATATTTGATATTCCTGCAGAGATGGCACTCGTTTCTATTTGTGTAACAGGTATTATTCACATTGTTTTAAAATGTCGGCTCCATTATTCCACCTCTGATTTCCAGCTCTTTCGACAGCACTTTTTTGTCTGAGTCCGCAGTCAGGCTTAACCAATCAAGCACGAGGATGGCATGTGGTGCAGTGGTTAGCACTGGGACTACGGTGCCGAGGACCCGGGTTCGAATCCTTGCCCTCAGTCACTGTCTGTGCGGAGTTTGCATATTCTCCCCGTGTCTGCGTGGGTTTTACCCCCACAACCCAAAGATGTGCAGGTTAGGTGGACTGGCTACGCTAAATTGCCCCTTAAGTGGGGAAAAAAAAAATTGGATACACTAAATTTATAATATAAAAAACAATCAAGCACAGTGAGCGTCAATAGTAAAGAGACTCACATAATCAAACACAGAACAATCGAACCATTGAACATCACCGGAGATGGTGTGATATTTCACACGGACAGAGTGGCCAAGGTGAGCTTTTTTGAAGACGGTTTTTCGGGAATTATCTGAGGAGAAGGAACCATGTGCAATGTCACTGAGCACGAAGTCAAGCAAGTTGGGTTTTCAGCAGTATGGTGAGAATAGGGTTATAGGTGCAGGGGATGGGTTTCAGGGGTGAAATGAGATCAGAGAGAGTATAAAGGGAGTTGAGAAATAAAGTAGTGGGAGGCTTGGGCAGGGTTTTTTTTTGTTGGCCTGGGGGATTCTTAAGGTTGGGGCCATATCTGGGTCCAGAGACTGTGAGGTCAGCCAGTGGGACCACAGTGGCAATTTCTACGGGGCAGCCTCTCAATTGACCAGTGGTAGGAGTGAGTTGGTTAGCCAGCCCAACAATGGCTCCTTAGCACCGGACTGCCAACCCCCACCCTCATCTCCTCCTCCTAGCCTCACCCACGTGCTCAGGATCAGGGCGAGTGGGACTCTGGCAGAGTTTTGGTTTGGCGGGAAAGGGATAGCGTTAAGCTCCGATGGTAACTCCTCTATAATAATAACAAGAAAACAGGTCTTCACATTTTCGACTCCAAGTTTATTGTGTTCAGCAGTCATTTCTCCAACAACACCACAATACCACCTGTATCCCCTTTGCATTTGGCGTACTACATTAAACAGTAAGTATAGTCTATTAAACAATTGAAACCCCAATTCCAACTTAAGTACTAGGGAACATTAACTATTTCCTAGCAAATTTCTCATCTTAAAGAAAAAAAAGTTAATCTTTAGTTTTGACATAAATTACAATATACCATAACACAAATGATGTATTTTTTCTGCAATAAATGCACCCTAGTCCCCCTTCTCAAAAGTTTTTGTTTCATTTACATAGAAAGAAAGAAAAAATAGGAGCAGGAGGAGGCCATTCGGCCCTTCGAGCCTGCTCCGCCATTCATTATGATCATGGCTGATCATCCAACTCAATAGCCTAATCCCACTTTCACCCCATATCCTTTGATCCCCTTTCGCCCTAAGTGCTCCATCTAACTGCTTCTTTAAACCATACAATGTTTTGGACGCAACTACTTCCCGTGGTAACGAACTCCACAGACTCACCATTCTCTGGGTGAAGAAATCTTTCCTCATCTCTGTCCGAAATGGTCTACCCCATACCCTCAGACTGTGACCCTGGATTCTGGACACGCCCAGCATTGGGAACATCCTTCCTGCATCTACCCTGTCCAGTCCTGTTAGAATTTTATAGGTTTCTATGAGATCTCCCTCATTCTTCTGAACTCCAGAGAATACAATCCTAACTGATTCAATCTCTCCTCGTACGTCAGTCCTCCCATCCCACGAATCAGTTTGGTAAACCTTCGCTGCATTCCCACTATAGCTAGAACATCCTTCCTCAGATAAGGAGACCAAAACGGCACACAACATTCCAGGTGTGGCCTCACCAAGGCCCTGTGTAATTGCAGCATCACATCCCTGCTCCTGTACTCGAATCCTCTCACTATGAAGGCCAGTAGACCATTTGCCTTCTTTACGGCCTGCTGCATCTGAATGCTTATCTTCAGTGACTGGTGTATGAGGACATCCAGGTCTCATTGCACATTCCCCTCTCCTGATTTATGGCCATTCAGATAATAGTCTGCCTTCTTGTTTTTGCCACCAAAGTGGATGACCTCATATTTATCCACATAATACTGCATCTGCCATTCATTTTCCCACTCACTCAACTTATCCAAATCACATTGAGGGATCTCTGCATCCTCCTCACAACTCACCCTCCCACCCAATTTGGTATAATTTGCAAATTTGCATTTTGTTCCCTCATCTAAATCATTAATATATATTGTGAATAGCTGGGGTCCAAGCACCGATCCCTGCGGTACCCCACTAGTCACTGCCTGCCAATTTGAAAAAGGCTCGTTAATTCCTACTCTTTGTTTCCTGTCTGCCAATCTGTTTTCTACCCACCTCAATCCCCAATCACCTGCACTTTAATTTTACACGCTAATCTTTTATGCAGGACTTTGTCAAAAACCTTCTGAAAGTCCAAATACACCACATCCACTGGCTCCCCTTCATCAATTCCATTAGTTACGTCCTCAAAGAATTCCAATAGATTTGTCAAGTATGATTTCCCCTTCATAAATCCATGCTGACTCTGTCCGATCCTGCCACTGTTTTCTAAGTGCCCTGCTATAAAATCTTTGATAATGAATTCTAGAATTTTCACCACTACTGACGTCGGGCTTACTTGTCTATAATTCCTTGTTTTCTCTCTGCCTCCCTTTTTAAATAATGGAGTTACATTAGCCCCCCCTCCAATCTAGGAACTGTCCCACACTCTATAGAATCCTGGAAGATGACCACCAATGCATCCACTATTTCTAGAGCAACCTCCTTCAGTACCCTAGGATGCAGATTATCAGGCCCTGGGGATTTATCCGTCTCCAATCCCATCAATTTCCCCAACACCATTTCCCTACTGATATTGATCACCTTTAGTTTCTTCCTCTCACTAAACCCTGCATTCCTCAACATTTCTGCTATCTTATTTGTGTCTTCATTTGTGAAGACAGAACCAAAATATATATTTAATTACTCAGCCAGGACCCTAGTCACAGAATCAACTACTTCACTCTCCACCTTGGTGAAAAATTCTATCATATTATGGTCACTCATCCCCAAGGGGCCTCGCACAACTAGATTGTCAGTGATTCCGTCCCCATCACACAGTACCCAGTCTAGGATGGCCTGCTCTCTAGTTGGCTCCTGAACATATTGATCCAGAAAACAATCCCGCATACACTCCAGGAATTCCCCCTCTGGTATTGTGGCTAATTTGTACCATGGCCACTGGCTGTTCATCCTCCCCCTCCAGAATGTCCTGTAACCACTCCGAGACATCCTTGACCCTAGCACCAGAGAGGCAACAGACCATCCTGGAGTCTCGTTTGCGGCCACAGAAACACCGATCTGTTTCCCTGACAATTGAATCCCCCATAACTATTGCATTCTCACACTTTTAATTCCTCCCCTCTGCAGCAGAGCCAACCATGGTGCAACGCATTTGGCTGTTGCTGCTTTCCCCTGAGAGGCCATTCCCCTCAACAGTACCCAAAGCGGTATATCTGTTTTGCAGGCGAATGGCCACAGGAGATTCCTGCACTCCCTGCCTAGCTCTCTTGTCCTGCCTGGTGGTCACCCACTCCCTTACTGCCTGTGGAGTCTACATGTGCTACCCACAGCATTCTCTGCCTTACGGATGCTCCACAGTGTCCCCAGCCGCCGCTCCTGCTCCGAAACCCGGGCTTCCAGGAGCTGCAGCTGGAGACACTTCCTGCACACCTGCTGGCCCCGGGCACTGGAAATGTTCCCGGCCTCCCACATGGAGCACGTGAGCGAACCAAGACTTTGTGATTGCCTGCCAGGACATAACCCTTTAAATTCAACCTTTCGAAGATGCTTAGTACTTCCTTTCTCTTCCTCACCCCAACAATCCAAAAAGATGTGCAGGGTCGGTGGATTGGTCACAGTAAATTGACCCTCAATGGGGAAACAATAATTGTGTACTCTGAATTTATGAACAAAAAAATGCAAAAAGAAAAAATTAGCTGGGGGAAATGAATGAGATGTACGGGGAGTGGAGGGAGTGGGGGGGGGGGTGTGTGGCTGGAGAGGGTGAGGGACTTGTATCTGGAAGGGCAGTTTGCAGGTTTGGATGAGTTGTGGGAGAGTTTTGAGATGCCGATGGGGAGCGAATTTGCTGGTTTAGTAGCTCAGTGGGCGAGACAGCTGGTTTGTGGTGCAGAACAAGGCCAGCAGCGCGGGTTCAATTCCCGTACCAGCTTACCCGAACAGGCGCCGGAATGTGGCGACTAGGGGCTTTTCACAGGAACTTCATACTTGTGACAATAAAAGATTATTATTATCATGGGAAAATCCACCCATCTTTAATAATTTCTTTGAACAAGCCCCTTTTTTCATCAAAGAGCCAGAATGCCCAATTATTTTTTCCAATTAAGGGGCAATTTAGCGTGGCCAATCCACCTAGCCTGCACATCTTTGGGTTGTGGGGGTGAAACCCACGCAAACACGGGGAGAACGTGCAAACTCCACACGGACATTCCCGGGGCCGGGATCGAACCCGGGTCCTTGGCGGCGTGAGGCAGCAGGGCTAACCACTGCACCACCGAGCCATCTCTGCCGACTTAAACCTGTGGTTCCCGCACAGTGGTGTGAATACTGACATCCCCTCCAATTTCAAATGTTCCCTGAGCCGATTTCACACCCTGACTGCCCCATCGGGCTCCCTGTGCAGGGCAACAGATACCTTTCGCCCCCCAAGGAGAAAAATTATAAATCCTCCCCCATTCGAAAAGCCATCACAGAGATTAGCATAAGATGTGTCACTATAAACAGCCAGTATCGTTTGTCTCATTTCACCTGAACGTGGGAATTTCAAAACACACGCTGGATTCCCCCAAAATGAGACTATGTCCCCATTCCGGTGTAAAAACGATGGAGTCTAACTCCCGAAATTCCTATTAAAAAGTTGAACTAATTCAATGCCCTGCAGGGACCGGGAGTAAATCTCGCAGTTTTAGCTGCGGATACGGGCCCCCGCACTTCCAGTTTGGAGTCCGCTCATGCACACGGCGACGGGCTCCAGCGGCTTTGCCGAGTTCCATGGCGGACTCCGACCACGGAGCCACTCAGGGAAAGGACCCCCCCGATCGACCGCGCACACGAGCATCAAACCGTGTGGATCTAATCCCCGGCCGCCTATATGGACCTCCTTGGCCTCCGATCCCCCCGCCCCAACCAGGGTGGCTGCAGACTGAGTCCGGAGCCGCCACGGCAGCATCCCGATTGGCAATAGGTGGTTCGTTCCACGCCGTTCGGAAACCCGGCCAGTCGGGAGCGGAGGATTGCCGGGCGGGCCTCTAGCAATGGCTCCCGGCTGCACGGCATTCCGCGGTCACGCTGATTTTCAGGGCTGGAGAATCACCTGACCGGAGCTGGGCCCGATTGCGACGTGAAAGTGGATTCCCCGCCCCCGTGCCTGCCGCGATTTCACCGCGGGGCTGCGCAGAATCCACCCCACAATTCTCCAAGTTTAATTTCACCAATGTTTTGTTTGCTTGAACAATTTGGTCAACTTCAGGTCGGTTCAGTTTAATGCTTATTTCTAAAACTGGCGCCCGGTATTCTTTGTCCAGCTAACCAGTTCGGCTGCCCAATTAAACTTTGGAGTTGCTCTTTTTCCATTTCAGAAGCTGTCTTATCCTTTTGTGAGGTCCTACCACGAGTAATTGCTGTGGATTAATATTCTCTAAGGATGCCGATGTAGAGTGACATGCAAACCACTCTGCCCGATTTCTAACCCAATGTATCTGAATGCACCAGAGGCCTGACTTCCAATCGTGAACTCAGATCTAAGCCCCTTAAGAATGGTATTTTAAATCTGCTACTACCACCCCACAAAGAATCATATACATGCATCATGAAATGAAAATCGCTTGTCACAAGTAGGCTTCAAATGAAGTTACTGTGAAAAGCCCCTAGTCGCCACATTCCGGCGCCTGTTCGGGGAGGCTGATACGGGAAGTTGCCCGAAGGCTTCCCTTCATGATGCCAATAAAACATTGCTGCATTTACTTTCAACTAAAGACAGCCCAACTTTAACAAAACCGACTTCACTGAGAAATACCAAACTCCGGTTGCATCATTCAACCTGTGTGCCCATTCAGTTAACTTTATAAGTCCCCTTCTTGTGTTCGGCACCTCTCCCAGATGACAAAGAAAAATGTATCTTTGAAGCAGTAAGAAAGCAGCTTTACTATCTATCGACCTGCATTCCCAAGCATTTGTGACAAACTGAGCGAGGAAGATGTTCAACATAACCTTTCCTGCCGTTGGTGAATCTGCCCGGACATCTTGGTCACTTAAGTTTTCTTTCAGACCTCCAGCTACCAGCCTGGCTTTGGCCTTAAGTTCGATAAGGAAGCACCTTTTCTATGAATATTCATTTATGAGATAAAACCCATTGTCCCCTGTCTGGGACCTCCATGTCCACCCCAATTCTTTTCAACTTTGCAGTTCTTGCTATTTTGCATCTTTTATTAATTTATCATCTAAGTTGTTGTAAGCCACTAAGGTCTCTTGATCATAGGGACTTCTGCTGCTTGTAGCATTCCTAGTCTGTACCAAATTTCTTGACCTTGTTAAGCTGTGCCCTCTATCTATCTTATATCTTGTTCCAGACTGCTATTGCGTGATATCCCCTTCCAGCTATTAGATGCTCTTTCAACAGTTCCTGATCTCTTGCTATTGGGAATGTTCACTGCCAGACCTACTGTCCGAACTGATGCTAAGGGTGGGACTTACCCACCACCCCGCCGCATGTTTTTCAGCGGGGAGGCAGTCCGCCTGTGGGATCTACCGGTCCCACCGTTGCCAATGGGACTTGCTGTTGACAGCACCCCTCAGCTGCCGGGAAACCTGTAGGCCATGATAAATTGCCCCTTAGTGTCCAAAGATGTGCAGGTTATGTGGGGTTACAGGAATAGGGCAGGGGATTGGGCCTAAGTAGAGTGCTCTTTCAGCGGGGTCGGTGTGGACACGAGGAGCTGAATGGCCTCCTTCTGAACTGCAGGGATTCTATGGATTCTATCTGTACCCAAAACCTTTCCTGGACCTTTCCACCCAGTAAATCCATCTCTTTTATAGTATGCCTTGTCTCCCTGTTTGAAAATAATTTCTGATGGCCGGATATTGTGCCTCAAAGCACTCCGAATTCTTCCTGAGATTTCTGCTTTGAGGAATGTCCTCCTGTCTGCATGCAGTGCATTCAAATGCTCAGAAAGGTAGAGCTGATCGTAGTCCCCTCCCAAATTGGAGGATGATCATTCATGACTGAAGGAATTTTGGGGTTTCGACCTAAAACCGATTGGCGTAGATTGTAGCCCCTTGTCATCTGCAGTGAATTCTCTGCGTGGACAGCCCGTGCTAAAGCCGAAATTAATTTACAATTTGGCCTATCTACCAAAATGTTATTAATTATTTCATCGATCACAGCATGATCCCTCTCGCACACCCCATTATTAAATGGGCTTTCTGCAGCGGTATTCATAACTATTATGTTCATGTTCTCACACATAACTGTGTTATGGCCAGGGTTTAGGGAACCCCAAAGTGTATCATGGAGTTCACCTGACCCACAACTTTTAATAGATTGTGGTATGGGGAGCACACGGCCCACGCTACAGGTGTGGTACAGCAGAAATGGAAAAGTATTTTTTAAAGCAAAACAATGTTTATTCTATGAACTCAAGTTAACCTTTTAAAGGTTAAAGGTACATGCCAGTAACCTTTAAGTAAATCCAGTTTGGAAATAAAAGCTGATTGTCCCACTTTCTCAATGCAACCTTCCAAACGTGGGATAGGATAAGAGTCCGTTCTTGTAACTGCATTAACCTTTCTATAGTCCACTCACAACCTTTGGTTACCGTCTGGTTTAGGTACCATCACTATGGGTGAGCTCAATTGGCTGCAAACCACTTCAATTATGCCATTTTTAAGCATACTTTCAATCTCTTTGTTAACCTGTGCCAATTTTAAAGGGTTAAGTCTGTATGGATGTTGATTGATTGGAACAGCATTTCCCACATCTACATCATGTATAGCCATTTTAGTACTTCCCAATTTATCTCTACAAACTTGCGCATGTGATTTCAATAACTCTTTCTGGTCAGTCCGTTTTTCCTCTGGAAGGTAACTCAACAATTTATCCCAATTTTTAAGAACATCCTCATTTTCCAATTTAATTTGAGGTATGTCAAATTCACAGTCATCTGGATTTGGTTCGTCACTTTGAGTTAGAATCATTAAAACCTCCTCCTTTTTCTCTCCTTCCCTTTCAAAGTACCTTTTAAGCATATTCACATGACACACTCAGTGAGTCTTCCTTCTATCTGGTGTTTTTACCACATAATTCACCTCACTTAATTTCCATTCAATCTGATACGGTCCACAAAACCTAGCTTTTAAAGGCTCCCCAACCACTGGTAACAATACTAAAACTTTATCCCCACTGGCAAAACTACGAACTTTGGATTTCTTGTCCGCGACCCGTTTCATCACATTTTGTGCAACTTTTAACTGTTGTCTAGCCAATTCACCTGCTCTATTTAATCGTTGCCTAAAATTTGACACGTAATCCAATAATGTAATTTCCGATTTCTCACTCACCAATTTTTCCTTCATCAATTTAAGTTGTCCTCTTACCTCATGACCAAAAATTAGTTCAAAAGGACTTAATTTGGTTGACTCATTAGGTGCATCCCTAATTGCAAACAGTACGAATGGAATTCCTTTATCCCAATCCTCTGGATAATCTTGACAATAATCCCTCAACATTGTCTTTAATGTCTGATGCCACCTTTCTAATGCTCCCTGCGATTCTGGATGGTACGCAGTTGATTTAAATTGTTTTATTCCTAAGCTATCCATAACTTCTTTGTATAACCTTGAGCTAAAATTTGATCCTTGATCCGATTGTATGCCTGTGGGTAGTCCATATCTAGTAAAGAATTTAAGTAACTTCTCCACAATCTTTTTAGCTGTAATATTACGTAGTGGATGGCCTCTGGAAACCTAGTAGACACATCCATTATCGTCAAAAGATATTGGTTCCCACTTTTTGTTTTAGGAAGCGGTCCTACGCAATCAATTAGGACCCTTGTAAAATGTTCCTCAAATGCTGGATATTAAGTGCGCTGGTTTTATCACTGCTTTAGGTTTCCCTATCACTTGACATATGTGACATGAATGACAAAATTTAACTCCATCTTTTTGTAGTCCAGGCCAATAAAAATGTTTTTGGATTTTAGCTTGAGTTTTCCTTATTCCCAAATGACCTCCCACTGTTACCTCATGCGCAACTCGCAACACCTCCTTTCTATACCCTACCAGCAATACTACTTGATGAACGTCTGCCCACTTTTCATCCACCTGCATATGTACAGGCCTCCATTTTCTCATCAAGTCATCACTTTTACGGTAATAACACTCTGGTATACACTCAGATTCGTCTTCCGTGTATGCTTTCTGAGACATCCATATATTTCTACATCTTTCTGTTGTAACTCCACCAATTTTCCTGAATAAAAATATCCGCCTCATCCTCCACCAGTTCTTTTCCAACCATCTGATCAAAAATCGTTTCTGATAATTGCACTTCACCTTTATCTTCACGCTTTGATTTCTCCTCTTGTCTTAACCTGTGACTTTGTGACCTTGTTACTACACAATCCGGAAAAGTCCCAGGATATTCATCCTTCAACACTTCAGTTGTCTGATTTTCCACTGGTTTATCAACCACAATAGGCATCACTCCCTCCTGCGATCCAGCTATATCATTACCCAAGATAAACTGTATTCCTGGGCAAGATAGTTTCTCTATTACTCCTACCACCACTTCACCACTCTTCACTGGACTTTCCAATCTTGCCTTATGTAGTGGAACACCAGTTCTCTCACCGTGAATTCCACATATCACCACTTTTTCTGGCAACATTCTTCCCAGACTACATAACTCCTCATCTCTTACATTAAAGATTGACAAGCTCCCGTATCTCTTAAAATTGTGACTTCTTTACCTGCCCCTCCTGATACACATGAGTAAACTTTACCCACACAAGTAAATTCTTTAAAGAGATCTGGCACCTTCTTCTCAATCACCTCTTGAACAGGCTGTACAATCTTTTGCACCTCCTTCGCTTCCCTTGGGCTTTCCTTTACCACTCTAACAAACCCCACTGTCTTATCCTGTTTTACCACATCAGCCTTCCCAGTGCTTTTCTTCAACCACCAACACTGTGACTTCACATGGACTAGTTTATTACAGAGAAAACATTTGAAACTTTTCATGTCTCTTCCACCCTCCTGGATTTCTTCATTAATCTGAGGTACACTCTCCTTATTATCTCCCTTCAGATCACCTTTACCTTTACCACTTGAGTATTTCTCATGTCCCAGGTTTCTATCCCTCACAGGCTGAAACTGATGTTGGAAACCAAGCTTTGATTTATGAACTAATTCATAATCATCTGCCATTTCTGCTGCTAATCTCACAGTTTTAACCCTCTGTTCTTCCAAATGAGTTCTCACTACATTAGGAATTGAATTTTTAAACTCCGCCAAAAGTATAATTTCTCTGAGAGCATCACAGCTTCACAGCTCCAAGGTCCCAGGTTCGATTCTGGCTTTGGTCACTGTAGCAGCACGGGGCATTGTGGATAGCACAATTGCTTCACAGCTCCAGGGTCCCAGGTTCGATTCCGCCTTGGGTCACTGTCTGTGCGGAGTCTGCACATCCTCCCTGTGTGTGCGTGGGTTTCCTCCGGGTGCTCCGGTTTCCTCCCACAGTCCAAAGATGTGCAGGTTAGGTGGATTGGCCATGCTAAATTGCCCTTAGTGTCCAAAATTGCCCTTAGTGTTGGGTGGGGTTACTGAGTTATGGGGATAGGGTGGAGGTGTTGACCTTGGGTAGGGTGCTCTTTCCAAGAGCTGGTGCAGACTTGATGGGCCGAATGGCCTCCTTCTGCACTGTAAATTCTATGATAATTATCAGTGAGGAACTTGGCCGATTGAACCAGTTTGGTCCCTATCCATTTTTCCACGATCTGTTCCACAATTATTTTATTTCTTTGCTGCGTATAATCGTCGGCTCACCAAACCTAGTTGCCAAGTCTATAAAGTGTAAATTGAAAATGTTCTTTTCTTTATCCCACACCTGACGATCCATAGCCACAACCTCATTAAAATCTCTCACTGAGGGTGTAGTCACTATGGACTGTGATGGTGTTCTTCTTTATTTCTTACATATATCAGATCTATCGCTTATCTGTTCTATAAGTTTGGTGTGTTCTTCATCTCTTACATTCGCATCCCTAAGTAAAATTTTTAATCTTTACAAAGACGGATGGGCAAATTGCTGATGCAACTTTAACACAATTAACTTTTTGTTTTCTGGTCTCCTGTTCTCTGATGCTAACAGTACTTCCTTAATTTCTGTACACGTAAAATTAGGATTCATTATATCGCTTAGGACCGTTTATTGCATAATGAATGATCATTAATAGTGTCCAGACTGTGTAAATTGTAAGTCCATAGTTTTTCCGAATATGATGGTCTTGTTGTTGTTTTCCAGGCCGAGTCTCAGATGTGCTTTCTTCATTGATAATAAAGGAATTTCGGCTCAATAATAAAGGAATTTCGCTGGAAATGGCATCCGTGTTAATAAAATGATTCCTCCAGCAATTTAAGGATATTATCATCTCCAACTCTGAAACTCATGGAACTTCCAAATTCCTTGTTCCAATCTTTGTCATTGAAAGAGTCCAGGTAACATTTTAGTCAGTCTATTCCACAGACTGTAGATCTACATCCACTGTTTCGTGGAAGGACTCTGCGACCAGCACCTTCATCGTCGGACTGAAACTTCTTGTTACTAAGGCAATGCCTTCGCTTTGGTTAGTATTTTCCTCTTCTTTTTCAGAGTCTTCAGTCTCGTGTTTGGTTTCAAACACCCTGGGCGGGATTCTCTCAGCCCAGGCTGGGTCGGAGAATCGCCGGGCCGGGCACAAATCGTGTGAATCCGCCCAGACGCTGGTCCGCCAATTCTCCGGTTGGGGGCTGCTCTCCGCCCGGGATGGGCCGTGTGGTCTTACCCGGCGGGACCTCGGCATCCATCCTGTCTGGTGGGGCGGGGGTTCCGACCCGGGGAGGGGCCTCCACCGTGGCTTGGCCCGCGTTCGGGGCCTACCGATCGGCGGGCCGGCCTCTCATGGCGGGGACCTCTTTTGCTCCGCGCCGGCCCCTGTAGCCCTACGCCATGTTGCGTCGGGACCGGTGCGGAGAAAGAGGCTACCGCACGTGCGCGCATTCGCGCCGGTCGCACCGCGCATGCACAGACCCGCGGCGCCCGTTTGACGTCGGTCTCGACAGCTGGAGCGGCGTGGGTCGCTCCAGTACCTTTATAGCCTGCCATCAGCCTGTAGGGCAGATGATCGCTACACTTAGCGGTCCGATGATGCCGTCGTTAAACTCTCCAGTTTTTACGATGGCCTCAACACTCTTCCTTCAGATGGGAGAATCCCGCCCCCTATTGCATTGCTCAGGACAGTTTATTGCAAAGTGGAATTTTAAATCACACCTGGAACACCAATTGACCGTACTCTGGGCAAATCTGGGGTTAATTTGTCTGTTAAAATTTCCCAATTCGTTCCTACTGACCTAATTGTTACAGGTGTTTCTGTCCTCATTATTTTTAGTTCTAAGTGTTCTTTCATATTGACGCAGCCTGTTTCCCGACCACCTCACCATCCCGTTAGCACTGTGTCTTCGATAGTCTGTCTTATTGCCGATTGGACCATTTGTACCATGAATGTTACCAGGAAGAAATATTTGCCCAGGAATCTTTCCAGAGCCTCTGACATTTGTTCGAGCAGGGTGGGTCTTTCTGCAAATTTAATTCACGTTAAAACCAGAAGCCTATCCATATCTGTAACTTTAGCGCAATCCAATAACTTGAACGGCAGCACGGATTGAGGAACCTCTGGTTGGAATCTTTGCAGCCTTGTATATAGTCTGTTAAATTCCATTGTGTACTTTTCCATGGAACTATCCTCCGACTTTTTTAATTTGTCAAAATCTGACCAAACCTCATAAGCTCTCAATATGACATCCTTTTGGTAATTTGCAGATGATACAAAGCTGGCATTGAGGAGGATGCAGAGATGCTTCAGCGGGACTGGGGCAGGCTGAGTGAATGGGCATATGCATGGC
This sequence comes from Scyliorhinus torazame, assembly GCF_047496885.1. Taxonomy (NCBI): domain Eukaryota; kingdom Metazoa; phylum Chordata; class Chondrichthyes; order Carcharhiniformes; family Scyliorhinidae; genus Scyliorhinus; species Scyliorhinus torazame. The sequence continues at coordinate 15,920,708 of NC_092720.1, read as the reverse complement.
AGATGCAGTATAATCTGGATAAATGCGAGGCAGCAAAAAGAGAAAGGCAGATTATTACTTGCATGGGTGTAAATTGAGGGAGGTGGATACTCAGCGAGACGCTGGTATCCTTGTGCATCAGTCGGTGAAAGTAAGCGTGTAGGTACAGCAGGCAGTAAAGAAGGAAAATGGTATGCTGGCCTTCATAGGGAGTGTATTTTAGTATAGGAATAGGGATGTTTTACTGCAATTGTACAGGACATTGGTGAAGCCACAGCCGGACTATTATGTGCAGTTTTGGTGTCCATATCTGAGGCAGGATGTTCTTACTATGGAGGGAGCGAAGGTTTACCAGGCTAATTCCTGGGGTGACGGGCGTGTCATATGAGGAGCCACTAAATCAGTTAGGATTATATTCATTGGCGTTTAGAAGACGGTGAGTGAGGGGCGGCACGGTTGCACAGTGGTTGGCACTGCTGCCTCACAGCGCCAGGGACCGGGGATCAATTCCAGCCTCGGGTGACTGTGTGGAGTTTACACTTGTTCTCCATGTCTGCGTGGGTTTCCTCCGGGTAATTGGTTTCCCCCCACAGTCCAAAGATGTGCAGGTTAGGTGGATTGGGCAGGCTAAATCGCCCCTTAGCATCGAAAAGGCTAGGTGGGGTTACGGGGGGGCTAGTGTGCTCTTTCAGAGGATCCGTGCAGACTCGATGGGCCGAATGACTTCCTTCTGCACTATCGGATTCTATGGTTCTACCTCATTGAAATTTGTAAAATTCTACCAGGATTAAACAGGGTAGATTCAGAAAGAATGTTCCCGATGGTGGGAGAGTCCAGAACTCAGGGACACAGCTTGAGGATAAAGGATTGAGGACTGAGGAGAAATTTCTTCACCCAGAGAGTGGTGAATCTGTGGAATTCGCTCCCACAGAAAGTAGTTGAGGCCAAAAGGTTGTGTAATTTCAAGGAGGAATTAAATATAGCTCTTGGGACTAAAGGAATCACGGGATATGGGAGGAAGGCGGGATCAGGGTATTGAACTTGGTGTTCAGCCATGATCATAATGAATGGCAGAGCAGGCTCGAAGGGCCGAATGGCCTTCTCCTATCTCTATTGTCTATGTATGCTTCTCTGTGAATCTGATCCATGAAAGTTACCAATGTATCCAAACCTTCACCTTGGCTCCAATACCAAAAATACCTCACACCTTATTTTAGTTTTGCAGGGTAATGAAAGTGGCAAGGACATTCCTTTTTTAAAATCTCGGGCAAGGATGTAACCCATGTCCACATGTTAACTTAATTCTCATTCGTCATAGCGTTGATGCTGAGAAAAGAATGGTGGGTAATCCTGATATTTTACACTTGGATTCAACCATTTGTTTTCCCAGTTGCTCCAAATCACTCTCCAAGGTTAGAATTCAGAATGCAATCTTTTGTCTCAAGAAATCTTAGCTTACAATCCTGTTTACTGTCAAGCACCAACCATCCTCTGCTACCACTGTTAAGTTCCAATGGTAACTCTATAATGAGAAGTAGGAAGCAGGGGCGGGATTCTCTGCAATCGGCGTGATGTCCGCCGACCGGCACCAAAAACGGCGCGAATCAGTCCGGCATCGCGCCGCCCTAAAGGTGCAGAATCCTCTGCATCTTGAGGGGCCGAGCCCTAACCTTGAGGGGCTAGGCCCGCGGCGGACTGATTTCCGCCCTGCCAGCTGGCGGGAAAGGCCTTTGGTGCCCCGCCAGCGGCCGCTCACGGCATCCCCCCGCATGCGCAGTGGAGGGGGTCTCTTCCGCCTCCGCCATAGTGGAGACCATGGCGAAGGCGGAAGGAATAGAGTGCCCCCACGGCACAGGCCCACCCGCGGATCGGTGGGCCCCGATCGTGGGCCAGGCCACCGTGGGGGCACCCCCCGGGACCAGATCGCCCCCCCCCCCCAGGACCCCGAAGCCCGCCCGCCTTGTCCCGCCGGTAAGAGAGGTTGTTTGATTCTCGCTGGTGGGACAGGCATTCCAGCAGCGGGACTTCGGCCCATCGCGGGCCGGAGAATCGCCGGGGGTGAGGGGGGCCCACCAACAGGCGCGGCGTGATTCCCACCCCCGCTGAATATCCGGTGCCGGAGAATTCGGCAACCGGCGGGGGCGGGATTCACGCCAGCCCCCGACGATTCTCCGACCCGTCGGGGGGGTCGGAGAATCCCGCCCCTGGTCTCGACTTCTTCGACTCCAGGTTTATTGCGTCCAACAGCACCCCAGTGCCACCTGCATGCCCTTCATATCAGACAATAGTGCAAACTATTAAACAATATGTGCAGTCTATTGAACAATTAAAACGCCAAATCCAACTTAAGTACGAAGGGAACCTTGACGTTTTCCTCACAGATAGGGGAGAAGCAGCAAAGGCAACAGAATGAATGATCTGAAACTCAGTGATGTGAGCATGGAAGGGAGATAGAAGAAGGCGAATGACTGGTACAGTGGTACTTGTAGCCAGAATATAATTTGCAGTGCTTTCTCTTCTTGCTCCCGTACCGTTAACTAAGGAGTCCCCCATGGATCTATCATTGGCCCCTCCTATTTTTCATTTGCACGCTGCCTCTTGGTGACGTCATCTGAAAAAAAAAAACGTGTCAGTTTTCACATGTACGCTGACAACACCCAGCTCTATATTACCACTGCCTCTCTCCACTCCACCATTGCTAAATCATCAGCCTGCTTATTCAACATCCAGCACTGGCGCAGCAGAAATTTCCTGCAATTAAACGATGGGGAGACTGAAGCCAGCGTTTTCAGTCCCTGCTCACGACTCTGTTCTCGAGCAACCAACTCCCTCCCTCTCCCTGGCAACATTCGCAGATTAACCCAGCTTTTTTGCAACATTGATGTCATGGTCCTATTGAATGGTGGAGCAGGCTCGAGGGGCTGAATGGCCGACTCCTGCTCCTGTTTCTTATGGTCCTATATTGGACCGCAAGATGAGCTTCCAACCTCATATTCCCGCCATCATGAACTCCGCCTATTTCCAGCTCCTAATGTCACCTGACTTCACCACGTCTAGGGCTCTTTGGCTCCTGAAACCCTCATTCTGCCTTTGTTACCTCCAGCCTCAACTATTCCGATGCACTCCTGGCTGGACTGCCACACTCTATCCTCTGTAAACCTAGGTCATCCAAAACGCTAATGAAAGCAAAATGCTGCAGAAGCTGGAAATCTGAAATAAAAACAGAGCATGCTGGAGGTCTGGGCAGGTCTGGGAGAGTCTGTGGAGAGAGAAACAGAGTTAAAGTCTCAAGTGTAGAAGGGTAATCTGGACTCGAAACGTTAACCCAGACAGAGGCTGCCAGACCTGCTGTGTTTTTCCAGCATTTTCTGTTTGTATTTCACCCATAACGCCGCTGTCCGTGTCTAAACTCGCATTAAATCCCATTCCTCATCTCATGCTTGCTGACCTACATTGACCTCCAGTCAAACAGTGTCTTCAAATCCCTCTCTAGCCTCGCCCCTCCCTATCTCTGGAACCTCCCGTGGCCCCACAACCCGAGCTTCTGACTTGGATTGGATTTGTTTCTTGTCACGTGTACCGAGGTACAGTGAAAAGTATTTTTCTGCGAGAAGCTCAACAGATCATTAAGTACATGGGAATAAAATAAAATAAAACAAAATACATAATAGGGCAACATAAGGTCCACAATGCAACTACATAAACACCGGCATCGGGTGAAGCATACAGGGGTGTAGTGTTAATGAGGTCAGTCCATAAGAGGGTCATTTAGGAGTCTGGTGACAGTGGGGAAGAAGCTGTTTTTGAGTCTGTTCGTGCGTGTTCTCAGACTTCTGTATCTCCTGCCCGATGGAAGAAGTTGGAAGAGTGAGTAAGCCGGGTGGGAGGGATCTTTGATTATGCTGCCCGCTTTCCCCAGGCAGCGGGAGGTGTAGATGGAGCCAATGGATGGGAGGCGGGTTCGTGTGATGGACTGGGCGGTGTTCACAACTCTCTGAAGTTTCTTGCTGCCCTGGGCCGAGCAGTTGCCATACCAGGCTGTGATGCAGCCCGATAGGATGCTTTCTATGGTGCATCTGTCAAAGATTGTAAGAGTCAATGTGGACATGCCCACATAAACTCTCCCAATTCTCACTTCTTGAGCACCCCACCATTGGTGGCTGTGCCTTCAACTGCCTAATTCCCAAGTTGTGGAATTCCTTCTCCACACCTCCCTGCTTCTCTACCCTCACTTACTAAAACCTACCTCCTTGACCGTGCTTTTGGTCATCTGGTTTAATACCACCTGACGTGGTTCAGGGCTGTGCTTTGTTTTATAATGCTCCTGTGAAGTGCCTTGGGTTTTATTACATCACAAAGCTGATGTTTTTGACACTGAATTTGGGGTAGAGGGCGATTTTGACAGAGGAGGGAAGTGCCTGGTTGCGTGTATGATGGTCCAGTCTGATGTGAAATGGGACATGTAAACCAGTTGTGTGCTAGATACACTCAAGTCTACACCGCCCCCCCCCAAACCCCTCAGCCCCCCCCCCCCCCCTGTCCCCCCGTCCCCCTGACACGTGAGGGACCCTGGCTACAGCTGCTTGAAAAGGAATGGGGGACTGGGAGGAAATGATAGAAATTAATGATAATAATAATCTTTATTGTCACAAGTGGGCTTACATTATCACTGCAATGAGGTTACTGTGAAAATCCCCTCGCCGCCACATTCCGGCGCCTGTTCGGATACACAGAGGGAGAATTCAGAATGTCCAATTCACCTAACAGCACGTCTTTCGGGACTTGTGGTAGGAAACCGGAGCACCCGGAGGAAACCCACGCAGGCACGGGGAGAACGTGCAGACTCCGCACAGACAGTGACCCAAGCCGGGAATCGAACCTGGGACCCTGGCCCTGGGAAGCCATAGAGCTAACCACTAAGCTTCAGAGCGCATCCCGAGGGTGCTGTGCTGGTGGCCTTCAGGAAGGAGGTGGACAAGAGGAGGGAGATCCTGTTCCCGTAGGGGGCCACAGGGGAACCTCCTGACAGTATGAAGGAAGGGCCATAATGATCCAATACCAGCAGTTTAACCACAAGGTCGTGGATACAGTGCCGCAAGAAGTACAGTGATCTCAGACGAATGGTCAGGTTTGGAGGATCCATCCTCACCTGCCATAATCTGCCATCTACACCAGCAGCCTCACTCTCTGTTCCAGTCACCAGCACTCATTAATTCAATTACCACCAATCTCTACCAACCTTGGCTTAAACCTCACATTCATCTGCTTCACCTCATCCTCACAGTCTGATGGAGGGTGAACACTCACATCCTACAGTTTGGACATATCACCAGCTATTCAGCCATGACAGGCACATCACCCACACGCATTGTACAATTCTTACTAAAGTTGCCTCTCTCTTGTGGGTCACCATTTCTGATATATTGTATTATAGGTATTGGGTGCAGTAGGGTTTAAAAATTTGGGTTAGTGTGTGTTTGATTGCTGAAGTCATGTTTTGAAAGATATTCCGCTCTACCTCCACCTCAGCCCTATCTTGTCCACTACTCTACTTCTTCCTCTGCTCTACCTCCTCCTCCGCCCTACCTCCTCCTCCTCCTTTCCTCCTCTTCCTTTCCACTTTTCTTTTTATTCATTTTTGGGGTCCAGTTGTCTCTGTATAGCTGACTGTTTCAGATGCCTTTTGAAAATTCCATCTCCACCACATCAACAGTGCTGCCCTTATCAACCTTCTCTGTTACCTACTCAAAAACCACCAGCAAGTGAGTTAAACATGATTTTCCCTCAATGAAACCATGCTAACTTTCCTTAATTACCTTGCACTTCTCTAAGTGACGATTGATTTTGTCCTGAACTACAGTTTCCCTACCACTGAAGTCAGACTGTCGTTTCTGGTTTTTTTTCTTTGCACCCCCTTCTTGGGCAAGGGTGTAACATTTGCCATTTCCCCAGTCCTCTGGCCCCACCCCTCTGTTTACGGAAGGCTGGAAGATTATCACTAGTGTCTCTACGATTTCCACTCTCATCTGCTTCAGCTTGCTTGGATGCATCTCAGCTGGTCCTGGTGCCTTGTGCTTTAAGCAAAGATAACCTTTCTAACACCTCCTCCTTCTCAATTGTAAATTCTTCCAGTGTGCCAATTACCTCCCCTCTCAACACAGCCTGTGTAACTTCTGTCTTTGTAAAGACAGATGCAAGGTACTCACTCAATAACTCCACTAATTCTACCTCCATGTACAAGTCCCCCTTTTTTTCTATCCCTGTTTTTTTTTTACCACACTTTTATTATTTAGATGCCTATAGAAGATGTTTGGGATTCCTTTTTATGTTAGCTGCCTGTCTCTTTTCCTGCTCTCTCATTGCTTTTCTTATTCATTTCTTTTCACCTACCCTCTGGTCCTTTTATATTCAGTCTGGTTCTCCATTGTACTTTCTACCTGGCAGCTGTCGAACGCGCACTTCTTCCTCATCAACTTTAGCACTCTACCTTTCCCGTTACAGCAAACATTCCTTGGCATTGCCTGCGTCTGTGGAGGGAAGTGGCAGAGGCCGTCACCGCTGTGGCCCTGACACCACGGACAGGCACCCAGTGCCACAAGAAGGTGAACGACCTCGTCAGAGCAGGCAGGGTGAGCCTCCCCATATCCCCCCTCCCCATATCCCCCCCTCCCCCATATCCCCCCTCCCCATATCCCCCCTCCCCATATCCCCCCCTCCCCATATCCCCCTCCCCCATATCCCCCCTCCCCCATATCCCCCCTCCCCATATCCCCCCTCCCCCATATCCCCCCTCCCCCATATCCACCATATCCCCCCTCCCCCATATCCCCCCTCCCCATATCCCCCCTCCCCCATATCCCCCCTCCCCCATATCCCCCATATCCCCCCTCCCCCATATCCCCCCTCCCCCATATCCCCCATATCCCCCCTCCCCCATATCCCCCCTCCCCCATATCCCCCCTCCCCATATCCCCCCTCCCCCATATCCCCCATATCCCCCCTCCCCCATATCCCCCCTCCCCATATCCCCCATATCCCCCCTCCCCCATATCCCCCCCCATATCCCCCCTCCCCATATCCCCCATATCCCCCCTCCCCATATCCCCCCTTCCCCATATCCCCCATATCCCCCCTCCCCCATATGCCTCCTCCCCCATATCCCCCCTCCCCCATATCCCCCCCTCCCCCATATCCCCCCTCCCCCATATCCCCCCTCCCCCATATCCCCCATATCCCCAAGTGAATCCAGCCCTAACCTTAACCTCTGCAATGCACGCGCAACCGATGGCGTGCATTCATATACCTGCCTAACACTGTTGCCTTTTACCCCTGCCACCACCCCCCCCCCGCCCCACAGGAGAAGTGCGCACACAACAATAGGGAGCATGTGAGGACTGGAGGAGGGCCCGCTGATGAGAGGCCACTGACCGTACACGAAGAAAGGGCCCTGGAACTGGCTGGCGGACCTGAGGACCGGGAGGTTGCTGATGCAGAGGTCGGGGGCGTACTAGCGAGTGAGCCACCGAAAGCCCGTCCCCATATCCCCCCTCCCCCGTATCACCTGATCACTGCCTGCGTGTCTAACCATGCATGCTTCATTGTGTATCGCAGGACCAAACGTTCAGGCACCCATCCCCGCAGATGCACACCGCCCGCAGGATGCCCCTCGGAGACCACAGGAGACGGAGAGACCCGCACCCTCCAGCATGCGACGCCCGCAGGATGCCCCTCGGAGACCACGGGAGACGGAGAGACCCGCACCCTCCAGCATGCGACACCCGCAGGATGCCCCTCGGAGACCACGGGAGACGGAGAGACCCGCACCCTCCAGCATGCGACGCCCGCAGGATGCCCCTCGTAGACCACGGGAGACGGAGAGACCCGGACCCTCCAGCATGCGACGCCCGCAGGATGCCCCTCGGAGACCACGGGAGACGGAGAGACCCGGACCCTCCAGCATGCGACGCCCGCAGGATGCCCCTCGGAGACCACGGGAGAAGGAGAGACCCGGACCCTCCAGCATGCGACGCCCGCAGGATGACCCTCGCACACCACGGGAGACGGAGAGACCTGGAGCAACAGGGAGACGACACCCCCGTCACGTGCGGGAGCGACCACCCAGCGATGAGGGGGGCAGCCACAGGCCCCCGTCACATCCGAGCCAGGACACCACTACCCAGGACACCACTACCCAGGACATCACTACCCAGGACACCACTACCCAGGACACCCCTACCCGGGACAGCACTACCCAGGAAGACGAAATACCGGACAGTGACTCAGAGTGGATGGGTGGAGACGAACCCCCACCCCAAAGTGCCATGGACTCAGAGTGGGACGAAGAGCACGACACAATGCCACTGCTGTCACCAACACCCTCCACCATCGCAGAAACACTCACCACGGTTGGGCACTTTAGTGATGAGGCGTCTGGTACACTCACTGGTACGCACAACACAGCCGTCCCGGTACAGCAGGTGTAGGTAGGAGCAGCAGAGGGACCGGGCGGTCGGAGGGCAGCCCAGGCCAAGCGAACATCTGCCGCCCAGATGGATCCCGGGTTCCTGCAGTTACCACACCCACACATGGATCCGATGCAACCACCGACCCGGAGACGAGCGAAGAGGGTGACAGCTGGCTTGCGGCGGCTGCGGTCGCAGGTGGAGGAGTCCACCCGCGTCCAGGAGCTGGGAGTGGTCCCGGTCATGCGTGCCACCCAGGCTGACACCGCACGGGTGGCGTCCGCGGTGGAGGCAATGGTTGCGACGGTGTCAGATATGGGGAACGGTTTGCGAGGCCTGGGGCCTTCCGTACAGGCGGCGTCTGTGGCCCAGGAAATGGCTGCCCTCTCACAGGAGGCCATGAGCCAGTGCCAGCGCCAGATGGCAGAGGCTCTCAACGCCATAGCCCAGTCTCTGCAGGCCATGGCCCAGTCTCAGCAGGCCATGACCCAGTCTCAGCAGGCCATGGCCCAGTCTCTGCAGGCCATGGCCCAGTCTCAGCAGGCCATCGCTGAGGGCATCGGCGCCAGTGGCCATGTGCGAGCCGGCGTCGCACTGTCACAGACAGGGTTTGCCAACACCCTGGGCTCCATGGCTGCAAACCTGCAGACCCCTGTCGATACCAGCACGGGCCTCCAGGACTGGCAGCGCCAGATGTCGGGGGGGCGTCGGATGGCCAGTCCGTTCGCATCTCCCACCCATGTAGAGGCCTGGGGGCCATCGGGCACCCCGAGGGAGGAGGAGGTGGTGTGGTCCGTCCCGGCTCCCGCTGTAGGGGAGGTCCCGGTACACCGCGACACCTCGGACTCCCCCCCCTTCCGTCCCAGGTGCATCGGGTGGGCAACGGGCAGGACAGGCTGGCAGCTCGCCATCCCAGTCGCCCGGGCCGCAGCCTGGCCCATCTAGGCCAGGACGCCCCAGGAAACGGCCGCCAAAGGGATCCAGTGTCAGAGGGCAGGAATCACAGGAGTCCACCTCCAGTTCTGCTGTACCGTCTGGGGAACCACGTAGACGTAGTCAAAGGGCCCGTAAGGCCAAACAATTAGACACTGAGGAAGTTGGCACGGGTGCAGGGCACAGATGAGTTTTAGAGGCTAGGGCACGTGCATGAACTCCTTTCGTTATTAAAGTCAATGTTACACCTACAGAAGCTGCCTTTGTGCTCTGTCCAAAGTGTGCGGGCGTGTCATGTACGTTGAGCGCAAGTGTGTGTGTGAGGGGTGGTCTTACCTCAGCCCCAGGTGAGTCTGCCCCCTTCCCCCTGGGCCGCCATCAACGTACCCCCGGGCAGAGGACGTGACCGTGCGCTGCAGTGTCACAGCCGCATCCAGGGATGGTCCGGGTGGATGGTGGTACTGTGGCCATGGGTCAGACATAGTCCAACGATGTAGAGCCAGGAGCTCATCGCAGGGCGGGTTGTCATCATCCTCCATGGCCTGCAATAGACACGTGTCCATCCGCAACTGTGTGAGCCCGGCCCGTTGTGCCGCCGGTGGATCGGCAATGGGGGGGGGGTTGGTGTGCATGTGGGTGGGGTGGGTGGGGTTGGGGAGGGGGGTGAGGGTGCTGGGTGGGTGGATGGGTGGGGGGTGTGGGTGGTCGGCTGTTGCCATGGTGTGCGGTCTGTGGCCAACCTACCCGATTCCCACGCCCATCTAGTCAGTGAAGCGGGCGTCTATCAGTCTGTCCCGTGCCCGCTGGGCCAGCCGGTAACGGTGGACAGCCACCCGCCTGTGTCTACCCCGTCTGCCCTGACCATTGCCCCCATCCCCCTCATCTGGGGAGGACTGTGCCTCTTCCTGCTGCTCCTCCACTCCGCCCTCCTCTGCCTGCGGCACATCGCCCCTCTGCTGGGCTATGTTGTGCAGGACGCAGCACACCACAATGATGCGGCCGACCCTATCTGACCGATACTGGAGGGCGCCCCCAGAGAGGTCCAGGCACCTGAAACGCATCTTCAGCACGCCAAAGCACCTTTCGATCACTCCCCTTGTCGCTACATGGGCATCATTGTAGCGGTTCTCCGCCTCATTGCGTGGCCTCCGTATAGGCGTCATCAGCCACGATCGCAATGGGTAGCCCCTGTCGCCCAGCAACCAGCCCCCCAGCCGGGGATGGCGTCCCTCGTACATGCCGGGGATGGATGACCGCGACAACACAAATGAGTCATGTACACTGCCTGGGTGACGGGCGCAGACGTGCAGGATCACCATGCGGTGGTCGCAGACCACCTGTACGTTCATCGAATAGGTCCCCTTCCTATTAGTGAACACGGCCCTGTTATCTGCAGGTAGCCGCACGGCGACGTGCATCCCATCGATCACGCCCTGGACCACGGGGAACCCGGCCACGGCAGAGAAGCCCACGGCCCGGGCATCTTGGCTGGCCCGGTCCACGGGGAAGCGGATGTAGCGGTGCGCCATGGCATAAAGGGCATCTGTCACTGCCCGGATGCACCGGTGCATCGATGTCTGCGATATGCCGGACAGGTCCCCACTCGGTGCCTGGAATGACCCCGTTGCATAAAAGTTCAGGGCCACCGTAACCTTGACGGACACGGGGAGAAGGTGTCCCCCGCCAGTGCCACGCGGTGACAGGTGTGCCAGCAGGTGGCAGATGTGTGCCACGGTTTCCCGGCTCATCCGGAGTCTCCTCCTGCATTCCCGGTCCGTGAGGTCCTGGTATGACTGCCGGGGCCGGTACACACGGGGCGCCCTCGGGTGCCTCCGTTGCCATGGGGCCGCGACGTCCTCCTCCCCCTCCTCGTCCTGTTGGTCAGGTGTCCCTCCAGCCTGGGCGGCTGCCGCCTGCCCCTCTGCGGCAGCCTGCGCCGCCTCTCTGGCACGCTCCTCCTCCTCCTCCTCCTCATCCAGGGCAACATAGACATGAGCGGCTGCCACCACGGCGGCCAACATCGCGGGATGATCTGAAAACATGACGGCCTGGTGGGGGGGAGGGGAACGACGACATGTCATCATTGCCCATATCCCCTCCTCCCTCCAGCCAGGTGGCATGGACCGCATGGGCCCAACTGTTGGAGGCTGGCACCTGGCCAGGTGGACCAACTCACTTGCCCTCCCATCACCCTCCTCGGCACGGACCCCCCCCCCCAACCTCCACCCCAGCGCGGACCCCCCCAACCCCCAACCTCCACCCCAGCACGGACCCCCCCCAACCCCCACCCCGGCACGGACCCCTCCCAACCCCCAACCTCCACCCCAGCACGGACCCTCCCCAACCCCCAACCTCCACCCCGGCACGGACCCCCCCTCCCCAACCTCCACCCCAGCACGGACCCCCCCCCAACCCCCACCCCGGCACGGACCCCCCCCCCAACCTCCACCCCGGCACGGACCCCCTCCCCAACCTCCACCCCAGCACGGACCCCCCCCAACCCCCAACCTCCACCCCGGCACGGACCCCCCCCCAACCTCCACCCCGGCACGGACCCCCCCCAACCTCCACCACGGCACGGACCCCCTCCCCAACCTCCACCCCAGCACGGACCCCCCCCCAACCCCCAACCTCCACCCCAGCACGGACCCCCCTCAACCCCCAACCTCCACCCCGGCACGGACCCCCCTCCCCAACCTCCACCCCAGCACGGACCCCCCCCAACCCCCAACCTCCACCCCGGCACGGACCCCCCCCAACCCCCAACCCCCACCCCGGCACGGACCCCCCCCAACCTCCACCCCGGCACGGACCCCCCCCCCAACCTCCACCCCGGCACGGACCCCCTCCCCAACCTCCACCCCAGCACGGACCCCCCCCAACCCCCAACCTCCACCCCGGCATGGACCCCCCCCCAACCTCCACCCCAGCACGGCCCCCCCCAACCTCCACCCCAGCACGGACCCCCCCAACCCCCAACCTCCACCACGGCACGGACCCCCCCCCCCAACCTCCACCCCGGCACGGACCCCCTCCCGGCACTCCCCTGGAGCCCAGCCTACTCTAACCACCCCCCCCCGCCGCACACACACACACACAAGCCGAGACACACCTCTCCTCACGCAATCAGTCTGCGGCCACGCCATTTCCTGCCCAGAGCCAACCCCCCAGGACGTCACTCACCTCCACGCTGGTCGGCGTGAGCCTGGAGCACCGGGTCACGCCGATGAAAAGGAGGTTTGATTCACGTCGACGTGAACGGTCATCATGTCGACGGGACTTCGGCCCATCCGGAAGGGAGAATATCGGCAGGCCGAAAATCGGCTGCCTTGCGCAGACCCGTGACATTCTCCGCGGCAGCGGCGCCATTAACGCCCCGCCGACCTTTCTCCCTTCGGAGACTTCGGCGGGGGCGGGGGCGGGATTCACGGCGGCCAACGGGCATTCTCCGACCCTCTGGGGGGTCGGAGAATGACGCCCGTGGTCCCCAGTGATACTTGATCCACTTGCGCCAACTCATTCCCCAAACCTCTGGTCTAAGCGTGCCTGTCCTCTTGTTGGACCAGAAAGATACAGCTGCAGAAAATTATCTTGGACACTCTCCAGGAACTCTCACCCTTCTTGTCCCTTTGCATTATTCCTACCCCTGTCTATATTTGGATAACTGATCTTCTTGCACGTCTCTGTAATTTCTTAGCAAATTTGCTTCTCTGCTTTGCTCATATACCACACCCATTAATGTTATTGTACCTTTTTCATTCCTTGCCTCTAGCCTGAGAGATTCTGTCCCTGACCCTTCTGGAATATTCTCTTGTACCCAGGAATATTTTGGGCTGAATGGACTCCTGTTCTGTAGTCTTCTATGCTTCTACGAATAGAATGGTAATTTCTATGACTTTATGATTCTGCCTCCCTTAGCAAACTGAACACTGTGTGTGTGTGTGTGTGTCTGTGTGTGTAGGCGTCCGAACATTTTTAAGTTTTCAGTGAAGGAAAATGTGACCATTATTGCCATTTCGTATTTGCTGCTGACCTGGAGACACACCTGACCCTGTTTCAGCAGATGTGATGTTTGAAGAAACAGCCACGCAAATGATCAGGAATCCAGCAGGGTGTGCCTATTGCCCAATATTCTTGAACTCCCCAGTGTTGTGGGCGAGGCTTTTCAGAACCCCAAAATGTATCATGGAGTTCAACCAACCTCTCCCTTTAATGGTTGCTTTTCCGAGCACACGGCTTGTTCCCTAGGATGTGAGATTACAATTATGGACACGTGGGTTTTTAAACACAAAACACTGTTTATTCCATGAACTCAACTTAACATCTTAAATAAACATTGGCTCTCTTTACTCCCCTTACTTCAAAGATAACTCAGAAAATATTGCAACAGTAAATAATTCCTTAAAATGTTCCTTCAAACTTCCAAGAGACTTAACACCTTTAAAAGGTATCACATAGGTTAAAGGATATATATATTTTCTGTAGAATGGCAGAGACTGTCGCAAACTGGCTTTCTACTTTTGAACTGCTCTCAGCAAAACCAGCCAGGCACTTTTTAGCTGCTCTCAGCAAAACCAAACTGCAAAACTTGCAGCTCTCTGGAAACACACAGACACCGCTTTTGAACTGAAACTAAAAACCTGCAAAAGGGCTGACCTAAAGCCCAGCCCCACCCACTCTCTGACATCACTGTTTTCTTAAAGGTACATTGCTTACACATCCATTTCTTAAAGGCACTCTTGCATGACACCAGGAAGATCTGGGGCGGAATTTACTGGCTGTTCACCCCGGCCGGATGTTCCGGTCCCACCGACGGCGCACGGGATTTCCTGGCGATGAGGGGTGCAGTCAACGGGAAATCCCGCTGACAACGGTGGGAACAGAAAATCCCGCTCGCGGGCTGCCTCTACCGCCAAAAAACACGTGGCAGTCTGGCCGGTAAATCCCGTCCCGGTGTAAAGGTGGAGGAAATTCACACCGTGCGAGAGGATGGCGGAATTATAACACCGACACATGCCACATGCAATGGCATTGCAAAGTCCACAAAAGACTCAATTAAGGTGAATTAGACATTTTGAATTCTCCCTCCGTGTTCGTGATGGACTCAGGTGCTGGAATGTGGCGACTCTTTGCTTGTCACAGTAACTTCATTGCAATGTTAATGTAAGCCTACTTGTGACAATAAAGATTATTATTATCATAAGTCTTCCATTATTCAACTGTATAAAATATATATCACAATGAGCATATTTTAACCTGATTTTTCTATTTTTATCATGTTTAGTGTGGCTTACAATTTTTCTATATAATTATTGTACATGCAGATAAATCTATCTATTTGTTTTAGCCTGAATGTAAAGTTCTGGTGGCGATTTTTCAGAGTATGCAAGTAAGTGCATTGGTAGCTGAACCAATCTCCACATATTAATTCAGGATAATTATGCGTCACTCGGCATAGTGGTTAGCACTGTTGCTTCACAGTGGCAGGGTCCCAGGTATGATTCCCGGCTTGGGTCACTGTCTGTGCGGAGTCTGCACATTCTCCCCGTGTCTGCGTGGGTTTCCTCCGGGTGCTCCGGTTTCCTCCTACTAGTCCTGAAAGACGTGCTTGTTAGGTGAATTGGACATTCTGAATTCTCCCTCTGTGTCCCCGGACAGCGGCGACTGGGGGCTTTTCACAGTAACTTCACTGCAGCGTTAATGTAAACCTACTTGTGACAAAAAGGTTATTATTATGACTATCCCATTCACGGAAAGTGCACAGGTGCAGATCTTTATTTATCCATTCGTGGGGTCTACCTCTTCCCTGGGACCAATGTGTTGGGGGGGGGGGGGGGCGGGGGGATTTGAGTGGGAGGGAAGTCCAAACTCCAGTGGGGGGAATAGCAGAAATGTTTCTAAATAACTCACAATGCTCTACTTTACAATTCTGATCAGTGACCCGCCTTTTGTCCGGCTGTCACTGGTATTGGCTTGGGCTGTCACTGCATGGATTGAAATACCATCAGACCCACACTGTCTGTGAAATTTTTTGCCTTATTTAGGAACGTTTTTTTTTGTCGCTATGTGACTATGACAACTCCTAGTCCTCTACGGATTGGCCGGCAGCTCGGAGCCTCGTGGTAACCGTGGCGACCTCGAGCTTGTCCCACATTCCGAGATGCCTCCAGCCCAATAGGTTTTACATCGAACACAAACACTTGCCTTTAACGTGAGTGAATGGCTGCAGAAACCCAGAGCTCATTTGGCTGCAAACCCTTTCAGCTGTTTGCTAATGATTATTAAGGGCTGGCTGCAACTTGCCAAGGACCACGAGAGTCCAATAGAAATACTCAACGCAAAGGAAAGTACGAGCTTCCCCCAGGCAATTGAAGGTTTATTTTGGATCATCCGATGTCCTTTGGCATTATTTCCACAGTCTGCGAGGATACCAGAGCGGGAAAAAAAACTATTCTGTATACAAACAAGCAGAGACTGAGGTAGTGTTTCAGGAAAAGTATCACGCAGTTTAATCACATCACAGCCAGCACACCGGGGGGAGGGTCATTCACCAATAAAAACCCTCCCACTGGAGATTGGGCACATTTTATTTACTCACACAGTTTTCTCTCTGTTCCCTCTTCTGAGGGTGTTGACTGAATGGCCACCATATTTATGTAGCGTATCATAAGATTTTTGATCTGGCACGGAGTACTGTTCTATAGATGTCATTCACTCTCTGGGTGTTGGGCATTTCTCAGCCACAGCAAACTTGCTTCTGAGTCGGTAAGTCACGGTTTCCAGACCCACAGAACTATAGAATTCCTACAATGCAGAAAGAGTCCATTCAGCACCGTGTCTGCACTGACCCTCTGACAGGGCACCCTACCTAGTCCCCACTCCCCCGCCCTACCTCCGCAACTCCATAAGCCCACCTGACCTGCACACATTTGGACACTAAGGGGAAATTCAGCATGGCCAATCCCACTAACCTGCACATCTTTGGACTGTGGGAGGAAACCGGAGCACCCGGAGGAAACCCTCGCAGAGATGGGGGAAAAAATACAAGCTCCACAAGAGAGTCGCCCGAGGCCATAATTGAACCCGGGTCCCTGGCGCTGTGAGGCAGCAGTGCTAACCACTGTGACACCCCCACTCGAGTCACCTAAGCCTAAGGTCTAACACTGATCACCGGCACTGTTTAGCAAATGAGACATTAAACCAAAGCCCCACCTGCTCTGTCAGGTGGACACAAAAGCATTATTCACCAAAGGCACCACTTCAAAGATGTATATTTCTTTCTGGTGTCCAGCTCATTACCTCATTGTTGTCTGTGGGATCGTTCTGTGCGAACATTTCCTGAATTACCACAGGGACGACATTTCGAAAGTGTGGACATGCATGCAAATTAGGAGCAGGAGCAGGCCACTCGGCCCCTCGAGCCTGCTCCACCATTCAGTAAGGTCATGGCTGATCTGCTTGTAACTTCACCCCACATTCCTGCCTCACCCCCCCCCCCCATAACCTAATAGTCACTGTTTTTTAATTCTTTCATGAGATGTGGGCATGGCTGGCAGGGTCAGCATTTGTTGTCCATCCCCTAATTGTCTTTGGCCATTTCAGAGGGCAGTGGTTCTGGAGTCACAAGCAGGCTAGGCTAGGCCAGACCGGGTAAGGGTGGCAGATTTCCTTCTCTAAAGGATGTTAATAGACCAGGTATTTTTTTTGCAGCAATCAATGATAATTGTCATGATCACTGGATTATTCGTCCAGTGACATTGCCACTACGCCACTGTCTAACCCTAAAGTTAAGTTAAAGAGCAGTGATTGGACAGTTACTTGAGCACATATAAAGGGACAATCACTGATACAAGAGTTGAGTGGAGTCAGGAGATATATACCTGTAATGTTTCACTCTGTGAATAAATCTATTCCATGTAAACACTGGCTCTGCATTCTTCCATCACCAATTGGCTATCAAAAGTATAACAAATTGTACTTCATTGGCTGTAACATGCTTTGGCATAGCCTGAGATGGTGAAGGGGGCTATAGAAGTGAAAGTCCTCCTTTCTGGATATAGTTCCCAATCAAATAAATTATCTTGGAAGTCCACCCCATGGAGTATTGGAATAGAATATGTTGGTCCAGCAGAGATCCAGCACATAGATGGTGGGAATATTGGCTTATTCTGTACTGTAAACATCCAAGGTTTTAAGTTCCTATGATCTCCAGGACAAACCCCATCCATACCTACCTAGGCTTTGTCTTGAGATGTGAATTGCTATTCTGGGTGCGTATTCCCTGCAACATCAGAAAACAATCAACAGTAACCAATATTTTGTTGAACAAATTTGATAGAATTTTCCGAGGAGGTGACTAGGTGTGTCGTTAAGGGAAGTGCAGTCGATGTAGTCCACTTCAGTAAGGCTTTTGACAATTCTCTGCATGGGAGACGGATCAAGAAGGTAAGAGCCTCATGGAATCCTGGGTAATTTAGCAAATTGGATCCAAAATTGGCTGAGTGGCGGGAGGCAGAGGGTGGTGGTCGCAAATTGTTTTTATGACTGGAAGCCTGAGTCCAGTGGTGTACCGCAGGGATCGGTGCTGGATTCCTTGCTGTTTCTAATGTACAATAATGATCCAGATGTGAATGTGGGAGGTATGATTTGTCAGTCTGCAGATGTCACGAAAATTGGTGGTGTGGTACATAACGAGGAGGAAAGCCTTAGATTACAGGATGATATAAACGGGCTGGTCAGCTGAGCAGGTGAATGGCAAGTGGAATTTAACCCTGAAACGTTTAAAGTGATACATTTGGGAGGACTAACAAGATACAGGAATGCACAATGAACAGTCGGGCGCTAGGAAGCACAGAGGACCAGAGGGACCTTGAGGTACATGTACAAAGATCCCTGAACGCAGCAGAACAGGTAGATAAGGTGGTTAAGAAGGCAGATGGGATACTTGTCTTTATTGGCCAAGGCATAGAATATAAATGCAGGGAGGCTATGATGGAGCTGTGTAAAATGCAAAATGGCTACCGATCCTCCATCTGGTGGGGGCTAGTAGGCACGCAGCATAGAGCCCCCGGCTCATAGAACATGAACATAGAACATACAGTGCAGAAAGAGGCCATTCGACCCATCGAGTCTGCACCGACCCACTTAAACCCTCACTTCCACCCTATTCCCATAACCCAATAACCCCTCCAACCGCTTTGGACACTAAGGGCAATTTAGCGTGACCAATCCACATAACCTGCACGTCTTTGGACTGTGGGAGGAAACCGGAGCACCCGGGGGAAACCCACGCAGACACGGGGAGAACGTGCAGATTCCGCACAGACAGTGACCCAGCGGGGAATCGAACCTGGGACCCTGGCGCTGTGAAGCCACAGTGCTATCCACTTGTGCTGCCATGCTGCCCTAGCAATGCATTGCCGTATCATAACAATACATCTCAGACGGACACCATTCAGCTCATTGAACCTGCACTGGCTCCCTCTCTGAAACAGCCAATGAGCCAAACCCTTTCCCTGGAGTCCGACAATCTTCTGATTTTTAAGTATTCATCCAATTCCCTCTTGGGAGTTGCTGGGGATTCAGTTTCCGTCATCCTTCCAGGCAGCACGTTCCATATCACTGTGTCAACAAATCTTCCTCCTCTCCCTCTGGGGCCTGGCTGACTCCCCTGTGCTCCACTGGATTCACAGGTGAGTTATGACAGGTGTGAGAATTTGGGGTTAACTGAGGAATACACTCTGGACACAGCACACGACACAACAAAGGCAGGATTTGAACTTTATTCTATATTACATTTTTGAAAGAGCCTCTTCTCAAAGGTATTCAAAATGATGGGGATCCTGGACAGGGAAGATAAAGAAAGACATCACATCGGTGAAAGTATTGAGAATGAGAGGGCTCAGATTTAAAGAATTGATTAGGATCTGGAATGCATTGCCTGAGAGTGTATGGTGGACGCAGATTCAATCATGTTCGTTCCATATCCCCTGCCCTTTTCCCCACAGTATCCTACAGTAGCAAAAGAAATTCGGCATGTCTGCATCGACTGTTACAAACTTCTACAGATGTGCGATAGAGAGCATCCTAAACGGCTGCATCACAGCTTGGTACGGCAACTGCTCGGTCCAAGATCGCAAGAAACTGCAGAGTGTGGTGAACTCAGCCCAACGCATCACACAAGCTTGCCACCCCCACATTGATTCTGTCTACACCTCCCGCTGCTTCAGGAAGGCAGACAGCATTATCAGAGACCCCTCCCACCCAGGCATTGCCTTCTTCCAGACCCTTCCATCAGGCAGAAGGTACAGAAGTCTGAAGACCCGCACATCCAGACATAGGAACAGCTTCTTCCCCACAGCTACAAGACTCCTCAACGACTCCCCCTCAGACTGATCTGATCCCTGTAAGAACACTATTCACGATGCCCTATGCTGCTCTTGCTCATGTATTTGCTTTGTTTGGCCCTTGATCTGAACTGTAACCAATCACTGTTTGTCGATGCACTTTGTCGATCATTTTTTGTCTACTATGTACATACTGTGTACGTTCCCTTGGCCGCAGAAAAATACTTTTCACTGTACTTCGGTACATGTGGCAATAAATCAATCAATCAGTAAATCGTTTCCCTTCAGGTATTCATTCAATTCCCACGGGATGTTTTACACCAACCTGGGAGGGCAGACGGGATCTCACATTAACATTCTAAAGGCGGCACTGAATGAAATGAAATGAAAAATGAAAATCGCTTATTGTCACAAGTAGGCTTCAAATGAAGTTACTGTGAAAAGCCCCGAGTCGCCACATTCCGGCGCCTGTTCGGGGAGGCTGGTACGGGAATTGAACCATGCTGCTGGCCTGCCTTGGTCTGCTTTCAAAGTCAGCGATTTAGCCCTGTGCTAAACAGCCCCAAATCCCTTCCTGACTTGGATCCTACCTATAACAATAGCAGAACATTTGCATTTATATAGTGGTGGGATTCACCGTTGTGAGTCCACCCCATTTACCACTGCTAACGAGGGTGGAGAATCTAGCACTCACCAAATCACCCACTCACTGTAGCGGGACAGGAGAATCCCGCTGCCGTGGACAGATGGAGAATCCCGATGCCGTGGACAGACGGAGAATCCCGCTGCCACGGACAGACGGAGAATCCCGCTGCCACGGACAGATGAAGAATCCCGATGCCGTGGACAGACGGAGAATCCCACTGCCACGGACAGACGGAGAATCCCGATGCCGTGGACAGACGGAGAATCCCGCTGCCGTGGACAGACGGAGAATCCCGATGCCGTGGACAGACGGAGAATCCCGCTGCCACGGACAGACGGAGAATCCCGCTGCCACGGACAGACGGAGAATCCCGCTGCCACGGACAGATGGAGAATCCCGCTGCCGTGGACAGACGGAGAATCCCGCTGCCACGGACAGACGGAGAATCCCGCTGCCACGGACAGACGGAGAATCCCGCTGCCACGGACAGACGGAGAATCCCGCTGCCACGGACAGACGGAGAATCCCGCTGCCACGGACAGACGGAGAATCCCGATGCCGTGGACAGACGGAGAATCCCACTGCCACGGACAGACGGAGAATCCCGATGCCGTGGACAGACTGAGAATCCCGATGCCACGGACAGACGGAGAATCCCGCTGCCACGGACAGACGGAGAATCCCGCTGCCACGGACAGACGGAGAATCCCGATGCCACGGACAGACGGAGAATCCCGCTGCCACGGACAGACGGAGAATCCCGCTGCCGTGGACAGACGGAGAATCCCGCTGCCACGGACAGACGGAGAATCCCGCTGCCATGGACAGACAGAGAATCCCGCTGCCACGGACAGACGGAGAATCCCGATGCCGTGGACAGATGGAGAATCCCGATGCCACGGACAGATGGAGAATCCCGATGCCGTGGACAGACGGAGAATCCCGCTGCCACGGACAGACGGAGAATCCCGCTGCCACGGACAGACGGAGAATCCCGCTGCCGTGGACAGATGGAGAATCCCGCTGCCGTGGACAGACGGAGAATCCCGCTGCCACGGACAGACGGAGAATCCCGCTGCCACGGACAGACGGAGAATCCCGCTGCCACGGACAGACGGAGAATCCCGCTGCCACGGACAGACGGAGAATCCCGCTGCCACGGACAGACGGAGAATCCCGCTGCCACGGACAGACGGAGAATCCCGCTGCCACGGACAGACGGAGAATCCCGCTGCCACGGACAGACGGAGAATCCCGATGCCGTGGACAGACGGAGAATCCCGCTGCCACGGACAGACGGAGAATCCCGATGCCGTGGACAGACGGAGAATCCCGCTGCCACGGACAGACGGAGAATCCCGCTGCCGCGGACAGACGGAGAATCCCGCTGCCACGGACAGACGGAGAATCCCGCTGCCACGGACAGACGGAGAATCCCGCTGCCACGGACAGACGGAGAATCCCGCTGCCACGGACAGACGGAGAATCCCGCTGCCACGGACAGACGGAGAATCCCGCTGCCACGGACAGACGGAGAATCCCGCTGCCACGGACAGACGGAGAATCCCGCTGCCACGGACAGACGGAGAATCCCGCTGCCACGGACAGACGGAGAATCCCGATGCCACGGACAGACGGAGAATCCCGCTGCCACGGACAGACGGAGAATCCCGATGCCACAGACAGACGGAGAATCCCGCTGCCACGGACAGACGGAGAATCCCGCAGCCACGGACATACGGAGGATCCCGCTGCCGTGGACAGACGGAGAATCCCGCTGCCACGGACAGACGGAGAATCCCAATGCCGTGGACAGACTGAGAATCCCGCTGCCACGGACAGACGGAGAATCCCGATGCCGTGGACAGATGGAGAATCCCGCTGCCGTGGACAGATGAAGAATCCCGATGCCGTGGACAGACGGAGAATCCCGCTGCCGTGGACAGACGGAGAATCCCGCTGCCACGGACATACGGAGGATCCCGCTGCCACGGACAGACGGAGAATCCCGCTGCCACGGACAGACGGAGGATCCCGCTGCCGTGGACAGACGGAGAATCCCGCTGCCACGGACAGACGGAGAATCCCGCTGCCACGGACAGACGGAGAATCCCGCTGCCACGGACAGACGGAGAATCCCGCTGCCACGGACAGACGGAGAATCCCGCTGCCACGGACAGACGGAGAATCCCGCTGCCACGGACAGACGGAGAATCCCGCTGCCACGGACAGACGGAGAATCCCGCTGCCACGGACAGACGGAGAATCCCGCTGCCGTGGACAGACGGAGAATCCCGCTGCCACGGACAGACGGAGAATCCCGATGCCACGGACAGACGGAGAATCCCGCTGCCACGGACAGACGGAGAATCCCGATGCCACGGACAGACGGAGAATCCCGCTGCCACGGACAGACGGAGAATCCCGCTGCCACGGACAGACGGAGAATCCCGCAGCCACGGACAGACGGAGAATCCCGCTGCCACGGACAGACGGAGAATCCCGCTGCCACGGACAGACGGAGAATCCCGCTGCCACGGACAGACGGAGAATCCCGCTGCCGTGGACAGACGGAGGATCCCGCTGCCGTGTACTTTACCTGAATGCTCGTAGCATTCGGAATAAGGTAAATGAGTTGATGGCGCAAATCACAATGCACAAGTCAGGACTGTGACTCGGTGTGATGACTGCACAATGTTCCGCACAATTTGCAAATCCTCAGATACCATGGGCTGGATTCTCTGGTCACCAAAATCATGTACGGCGACCGGTGGATGAGAGCAGCTCCAACAGTGCTAAAATAACTCAATATTACCCTGGACAAAGCAGCCCACTTGATTGTTCCCCCTTCCACAAACAATCTCTCCCTCCACCACTGATGCACATGCAGCAGCAGCCGCGAGTACCGTCTATTGATGCACTGCAGCAACTAACCAAGGCTCCTTCGACATCACCTGTCAAACCTAGGGCCATTAAAAACTAGATGGACAAGGGCAGCAGATACCTGGGAACACCACCACTCCGACGTTCCCCTCCAAGTCACTTACCAGCCTGACTTAGATCACTGATCATGCACTGTCGCTGGGTCAAATTCCTGGAACTCCCTCCCTAACAGCACTGTGGGTGCACCTACGCCTCAGGGACTGCAGCGGTTCAAGAAGGCAGCTCACCATCACCTTCTAAAGGGCAAATAGGGATGGGCAATAAATGCAGGCCCAGTCAGTGACACCCATATCACTCGTAGCTTTATCTGAGAGTTTAATTCTGAGAGTAATCATTTCTTAATCATGGGGATCTATTTCATCTTGATGCTATCATTAAATATAATGAGTTTTTCTTTCGTTGGTATCTCAGGTAGTTAATATGATTTCAGGCTGCCCATCAATCGATTGACCACTTGGAAAGATTTTCCAACAGTATCCAATGTTTTACTGAGTCACACAGTTTAGAAAAGGTTCAATCTCTCTGATGTGAGGTGCTGAGGGGAAACAGTCAGGGGTAATCCCCAGTGGGACCTGATGGAGTGAGAATGTGCGTGGATATTCGGTGAAGACTGGGCAGGGTTCGGCTGTCATATCTTCCTCACAGTCTTTTTCTCTTTAAACAAAAAATAATTGACATTGTTAGGAAGGTTGATAATTATTGCCGACCCGCAGTTGCCCTGAGTTGGGGGTGATGGTCCTGTCCCCAGCTTCCCCGCTGCTTACCATGTTCCTTAACCTACCAACTCACCATATTGCTTGAACACCAACTCATCGTATCTCTCAATTCTACCTACCCGACCTCGCACCATACCCCTCGGGCACACCTGGACACCTATCCATCACGTCCAACAACAAGGCTCTGTATCAACCTACTATTCAGTGCTCAAACGCACCTACCAAGCATCCTCATCAACTCTACCTCCCACTTTCTCACCGACGCACTCCTATCTATCTTCTCAGCACTCTCTTCAATTCCAGTTATCAATCTAATGGCCATTTCCCGGCATCCCACCCACCCGACTGGTCAACCCTAATTCTCCGCCCTTTCAACATATTCCTCAATCTCTTCTCTTTTCAAAAGCATATGCAATTGCCACCTGATAGGATGAGTTGGTATTGAGCAACACGGTGACTAGGTGGGTAGCTAGAATCTGGATTGTGGCAGTTGTGCCAGTAATCCAGTAAAACCCGACTAATTGATCCAGTACAACATGAGGTAAAATGCCTAGCATGGTAATTGGAGAACCTAAGTTCACTTTTTCAAAATCTGACATCTGCAACTTTGTATCATGAAGCTGTCAGCTTGCGCTAAAGCATAAATTCACTTATCCCCAGAGCTAGGCGTATCTGCAGTCCTGAATCCACTCATTGTCCCTCCCTGGACTATATTTGACACCCTCTGGATGAAAAGCATAGTTTCCTTTCCTGATGCTTCCAACACAATGGGTTTGATTTTATCTCTGAACAGAATAGGTCTCGAATGAGTTAAGATCTTGCCTAATATGCTGAAATTGGAATTGCACAGTATTCAATGCTGTTTGTGGAACATTACTGGCACAGGCTGTTTGATTTACCTAACTGCACTTGAAAGTAATTCATTGCATGAAGCACTTTCAAGATCCTTTGACTTGGTGAAGTACTGCATAGAGGCAAGGTCTTCTTGTAAACCTGTTCCGACGTCAATAGAGGAGGATGCTTTGAAAGTAATCGAGGAAAGAATTCACCCAAAGGGTAAGCCCATTTAGTTAGTGAATCAACTATATCTGCTCCAGCCCTTGATGGCATTGTTATGTGTGTGGATGAGTGCCTAATCATGGTAAAATTTACTCAAAATGGCTTGAATCAGAGCAACAGCAGAGTCAACTTTGGAATGTAGCCCACAGTAAATCTCCACAGAAACTGCAAACAATCCGCTCCCTCTGGACTTGACCATTACATGACTGGTCGGCCCAAAGTTAGGGTCGATGGGCATCAGAAATTATAGCTCTGTTACAATGCAATTCGAAATGATTAGAAAATAATGACTCACACTTAACACCACTCAACCTCAGGATATCCTAAAGTGCTTTACAGCCAATGAGGTGCTTTAGAAGCAGGGCTCATATTTTGTTCCACTTCTGGTAGAAAACCGTGTCGGAGAAGGGAAATTGTCACCAATGTCCTTTTTGCTCCCAACAGTGTGTGAACAACCATTCCCTGTGATCTATAAGTCTCATTCCAGCCACCTGGTGTACTTGTTCCACAGTAGGATTCGCTTGTCAAACCTTTTTGGATTGGTTTATTGTCACGTGTGCCGAGGTACAGTGAAAAGTATTGATGTGAGCAGCTCAAACAGATCATTCCATACATGCATTTAGGGAATCAAATTCATCTGCTGTAGGCGGTGAATGGGCAGAATGTGACTACACAAAGGAGCAAGACCGTTCAAACCACAAACTGCAAAACTGCTAGGCACAAAAATACGGACACTCCTCCCCACGCTCAATAATTCAAACTTTACACACAACGATTTAATTGTCAACCTACATTAAAACTGATGAAGCACCTACACACATAAAGTGCAAGATTATATAAAAAATATGGAAACCTATGTCTTGTGTTCTGTGATGCAACCGTTGTAAGGTTTTACACACAATATATAGTTGATTAACTACAGAGGTGATTTATTAATAAACATGTGGAAAAGATAACGAAGGAACTACAATACAGACAATGGCTACTAAATGAATTCAGTGAATTCTCCAGAAGCTACTCTAAGTGCGACTATCTTCTTGTACGTCTTACTACCAACTGGCTGGTGTGTTGAGTCACGTGATAGATCTCTATCACCACCAATTGGTTGGAGGTCGCATTGTTAACTATATGCAGAACTGTGCATAGGCATATTACCACACTATAGTCTTAGTATCGATACCTCCCCAGTCTGCCTATACCTCACTTTTAAAATCCTGGCCTGCTCTATCCACAGCACTCTCGTCCACTCTGGTCTATCCTCCACTGTTGATTGATCTTCTTCTGTTATCTCCTTTGTCAGCTTTTCCTTTGATATCAAGGTAATTGAAGTAAGTGACTGCCTTACGCAGAATAAGATAACATTTTACAACACAGAAACAGGCCATTCAGCACAAATGGTCCATCCCCGTGTTTATTAGCTATCTCACTCTATCTCACACTATCACCATATCCTTCCATTCCTTTCTCCATCACCTGTTTATCCAGCTTTGCCTTAAATTTATCTGTTCTATTTCCCTCAACTACTCCCTGTGGGAGAAAGGTCCATAGTGTCATCACTCTTGGCCCATCAAGTCTACACTGCCCTGAAAAGACACCCTACTTAAGCCCAGAAACCTCACCTAACCTTTGGACACTAAGAGGCAAGTTAGCGTGGCCAATCCAGCTGACCTGCTGTTATGGGCCAGGGTTTAGAGAACCCCAAAGTGTATCACGGAGTTCACCTGACCCACAACTTTTAATAGATTGTGGTATGGGGAGCACACGGCCCACTCTACAGGTGTGGTACAGCAGAAATGGAAAAGTATGTTTTAAAGCAAAACAATGTTTCTTCTCTGAACTCAAATTAACCTTTTTAAAACATACAGTGAACATCTTAGCAACCATTAATTCAAATACAACCCCCAAAGACTACAACACTAAGTAATGCTTACACTGTCCTTTTAACATCCAGAAGACTTACAAAAAACATAACGTTTAAGCACATCAGGTTAAAGTCACTACTAAGAGCAATTATTAGTTTTAAATTACCAAAGGATCGATTTACAGTCTTTAGAATACAGAGAGAGATTCATACACCTTCTGGCTGTGACTGAAGCTATCCAGCTCTGAAAACGAAACTAAAACGCAACCCGCAGCAAACAGCCTAAAACGAAAGGAAAAAGCTGACAGACAGCCCAGCTCCACCCACTCTCTGACATCACTGCAGTAATAAAACACCCATTTCTTAAAGGTAGTCTCACTACAGATATTTATATACACACCCATTTATAAACACCCATTTCTTAAAGGTAATCTCACATGACACTGCACATCTTTGGGCTGTGGGAGGAAACCGGAGCGCCCGGAGGAAACCTATGCAGACACGGGGAGAACGTGCAAACTCCACACAGTCAGCCGAGCCTGGAATTGAACCCGGTCCCAGGCGTTGTGAGGCAGCAGTGCTAACCACCGTGCCGCCGTGTCGCCCCACTCTAGGGAAAAAAGTTGCCACCTGTTCAGTTTTTCCTAATAGATGTAACCTCTCAACTCTAGTCTCATTTTTGTAAATCTTCCCCGATATACTCTTCGTAGAATGGAGATCAGAACTGTACGCAGTGGTCGGTATGGTCCAACTGAGGACTGTTCTTCTGAAAGGCACTCCACATCTCAGTGAGCTTTGAGAGGCAGCCTCAGACAATGAATGGGTAAAGAGCGGGGCTTAAGTCAAGTCTCTCTGTTACTGACTGCAGTGAGGAAAATATACAAAACTAGGGAGCCTGGTGAACTCACTGTTATTCTTCTCACTCTTGAGCAGGGGAGAAGGAGACGGCAACAGAGGCTCCTGGCTCGCCAAAGGCAGGAATAGAGCACAGGAGCGGACAATGTTCTCCCCAGCCAGCCGGATGACTCTATCCTTGAAGTCTGTGGGCATCCTTCCACCCCTGTGATCTCTTCCTCTTGTTGTAAACCAACTTTTCCTGCATGAAGTCAGGTGGAGACAGTGAAAGCAGGATAAGTGCCAAGGCACATGACAAGGAGGCCTGGCATGTGTGGATGGTGACTGGACACTGTCCAGGCTGGCTGGGGTGGGGGTGGGCGGGGGTGGGTGGCAGGGGGTTGACAGGCAGCAGGCCGGTTGGCCGGGGTAACCCCACATGGGACGAGGGCATGGACCGCCATGACAGTGGCCTGCAAGGCAGCCATCTTGCTGTGTACCTCACCGGCCAACCACCTTCGCCCCTGGTTCTGCACAGTGACACCTGCCGTATGGGTGCCCCCACCCCCGGACCCCACCCTCCGCCATAGCCCCCACCACCTGACCGGTCGCCAACCACCAACAGGGCGACAGGCAGCCCACACACCCAGGGCAACGGCAGGTAGCCCATACGTGGACGCTGGGCGGGGGCCGCGGAGCGTACTGCTGGCAAGGGTAGTGCCTGCTGACCATATCCCTGGCATCAGGGACGGGCACCAGGGCCAGAGGTCCCATGTTGATGGCCATTGACGGAACCAGGGGTGCGGGGGTGGAGTGGAGTGGGACATGTGGGAAAAGAGTCTGCAGTGCCAAGAGGGGCCATCATGTAATCCATTGGACCTGGTTGGTACGCCCATGCCAACATGTCAGGCTTTTATCCCCTGCAGACAATGGATATTGGAATACACCCAGCAATGGTGGCCTTCCTACTGGTTGCCCTGTGGGATGCCCTGCGGCTGTTCAAGCTGGAGCTGCCTGAAGAGGAGGAGGAAGCTGCAGCAGTGGAGCGGGCAGCAGTGGGGTGGGCAGCAGTGGAGCGGGCAGCAGTGGAGTGGGCAGCAGTGGAGTGGGCAGCAGTGGAGCGGGCAGCAGTGGAGCGGGCAGCAGTGTAGTAGACAGCAGTGGAGTGGGCAGCAGTGGGGTGGGCAGCAGTGGGGTGGGCAGCAGAGGGGTGGGCAGCAGTGGAGCGGGCAGCAGTGGAACGGGCAGCAGTGGAGTGGGCAGCAGTGGAGTGGGCAGCAGTGGAGTGGGCAGCAGTGGAGTGGGCAGCAGTGGAGTGGGCAGCAGTGGAGTGGGCAGCAGTGGAGTGGGCAGCAGTGGAGTGGGCAGCAGTGGAACGGGCAGCAGTGGAGTGGGCAGCAGTGGAGTGGGCAGCAGTGAAACGGGCAGCAGTGGAGTGGGCAGCAGTGGAGTGGGCAGCAGTGGAGTGGGCAGCAGTGAAACGTGCAGCAGTGGGGTGGGCAGCAGTGGAGCGGGCAGCAGTGGAGCGGGCAGCAGTGGAACGGGCAGCAGAGGAATAGGAGGCAGCCGCCCAGGATGAAGAGCGAGCAGCCCAACAGGTCGAGGATTTGATTTTGATTTGATTTATTGTCACATGTACCGAAGTGCAGTGAAAAGTATTTTTCTGCTGCCGATGGAACGTACACAGTACGTACATAGTAGACAAAAAGAATAATCAACAGAGAACATTGACAAATGGTACATTGACAAAGTGATTGGTTACAGTGCGGAACAAGGGGCCAAACAAAGCAAATACATGAGCAAGAGCAGCATAGGGTGTTGTGAATAGTGTTCTTACAGGGAACAGATCAGTCCAAGGGGGAGTCGTTGAGGAGTCTAGTAGCTGTGGGGAAGAAGCTGTTCCTATGTCTGGATGTGCGGGTCTTCAGACTTCTGTACATTCTGCCTGATGGCAGGGTCTGGAGGAAGGCAATGCCTGGGTGGGAGGGGTCTCTGATAATGCTGTCTGCCTTCCTGAGACAGTGGGAGGTGTAGACAGAATCAATGTGGGGATGGCAAGCTTGTGTGGTGCATTGGGCTGAGTTCACCACACTTTGCAGTTTCTTGCGATCTTGGACTGAGCAGTTGCCATACCAAGCTGTGATGCAGCCGGATAGGATGCTCTCTATCGCATATCTGTAGAAGTTTGTGAGAGTCGATGCAGACATGCCAAATTTCTTTAGCTTCCTTAGGAAGTAGTTGTTGGGCTTTCTTGACTGTTGCATCAATGTCAATGGACCAGGACAGACGGTTGGTGATGGTGACCCCCAGGAACTTAAAGCTATTGACCACCTCCACTTCAGAGCCATTGAGGCAGACGGGAGTGTGTGTCGTGCTACGCAGGAGGAGGTGCCAAGGAGGCGCTGCATGAGGTCTCGTATGTTCCGTCACCACCTGTCATTTGAGGACCCGCCAGACCGGGCAAGCCGTTGAGGACTCTGGATGAACTGGGGGACTGTGCCAGATCATGCCACACCTGGCACCGCAGGGGTATGGGGGAGGACACCTGCTCCCGGTGGTCATGAAGGTGACGGTCGCCCTGAACCTTTACGTGATGGGGTCCTTCCAGGCACCAAATGGGATCCTGTCTGGGATCTCACAGAGCTCGGTGGACAGGTGAATCCGCGTCATCACGGTGGCCCTATACGCCCAGGTGCCTCAATACATCCACTTCAATGAGGACCGAGCCCACCAGGCTGCCCGGGCAGCGGGATTTGCCGCCATCGACGGGATGCCTCGCGTCCAGGGGGTGATTGGCGGGATGCGTGTGCCCCCATGAGCACCTGCTGATGACAGGCCGCTTTAACAAACCGATAGGGGTTCCACTGACTGAACGTGCAGCTGGTCTGTGACCATCAGCTGTGCACCATACACGCCTGCGCCCGATACACGGGCGGTGTGTAAGGCACCTTTATCCTGGTACACCAGACGATTCCTGACATGTTCAAGATGCCCCCCCCCCCCCCCCAGATGTGGGGTTGGCTCCTGGGTAAAAGAGGTTATCCACTGCGGTCGTGGCTGGTGACAACTATCCGGAGACCACAGACCGACGCGAAGACCAGGGGCGCGATCGAGCGCTGCTATGATTTCCAGAAGATGCGGTTCAAGCGCCGGGCCGCTCAGTAGGGGCCCTCCCGTGTGATGCTGAGAGCGTCGCCCGCATCATGGCGGCTTGCTGCGTCCTCCAAAACATCGTGCAGCAGCGGGGCGAAGTGCCGGACGAGGAGGAGGAACGCCAGGCCTCGTCCAACGATGAGGATGTGGGGGAGGGAGAGGATGGGCAGGACATGGAGCCCAGGCAGGCACGGGAGGCCACACGACGTGTGCGCCAGGACCAATGCGGACAGGACGCTCTGATCAGCTCCAGGTTCACCAACTAGGGGGAGTGGGAACTGGCCAGGGGCATGGGTGCTCGCCGACAACCCCTCTTGTAGTCCCTGGCTATGCGACTGCATCTCCACAATCAATGGGAGTGTCCGCTCCAGAAGCCCGAGACCCGCCTGGACAGCCGCTAGTTCCTGGGATCGGCCTGCCCTCCGACCATCCGCCTCCTCAGGAGTTCCTACCTCCACCTGCTGTACCAGATCAGCTACGCGGGGCGCACCAGAGAGTGTCCCAGGAGCCTCTTCACTAAAGTGCACAACAGAGGTGAGTGTCTCTGGGCTGGTGGAGGGAGACAGCTGTGACGGGAAATCGGTGTCATCCACAGACCTGAGCTCCGGGATGTTCTGAGTCTCGGGCCGAGGGCTGGTGTACGATCTGCTCCCATCAATTACAAATCCAATAAACAAGTGACAATAAACAAATCCAATCCAATCACAGCTAGGCTCACAGGGGGCTCCGGCTGTGGCACTGGCTGGGGGCCATCAGATGGGCTGCCCCATGCCCAGCAGGACCTGATGGATGATTAGACCACGGGCCGAAGACGGGGGGGGGGGGGGTTGTTGACACACATGTCACGGGGGAACCGCAGCTCAGCAGGGTCTCACTTCCTCGACCGTTCCTCCAGGCCGCCAACCACGTCCAGGGCCCTCAGCTCGGGCATGGTGAGGGGCCGCCAGTCTTATGGTTCCCCCCTCCAGTTTTCTCCAGCTCTTGACGGTTGTGGCCGACCTTCGCCGGGGGGTGGGGGGGTGGGGGGGGGGGGGGGGGGGGGGGGGGGGAGGTGGGTGGTGGTGGGGGTTGGGGGGTGGGGGTGGGACGGAGGTTAGTGCCAGGGGCACGGTGTTGCCTACTCACCGTGGCCGCCCTGAGGAGGTTCTGCAGCTTCTTCGGGCACTGCAGCCCGGTGTGCCCGGTGTTACCCACGGCGCTGACCGCCTCTGCCAACTGCACCCAGGCACGGTGGAGGCTGCAAGCCTCCTTCCTGGTCCAGGGCACAGGTCATCCGCCTCTCCCCCACCGCGTCCAGGAGGGTCTCAAGCCCGGTGTCAATGAATCACTGTCCTTGATTCCATCTTGTTGGCTGGGATGCTGTGTGTGGGGAGTGAAGTGCGTTTGCGGCTGCAGCTTGTCGGCCTCCTGAGTGTCAATCGAGGACTTGGCGAATTCCGCACCGTTTCTCATTGGAATCCATTGTGCTCCACGCGGCACCGGTGCTGCCCCTCAGCAGCAGCAGAATCGGCCCAGCTGCGGCGGCAGTTTTGCTGTCAAGGAACTCCACGAAATCTGCGCCAGTGTCAACACTGGTGCCAAAATCGAGGGCGGCGCCATTTTCGGATGTTCCGCACCCTCAAAAACGGCGTCATCGGTGAGTCCGGCGCAAGGCGTTGGGGCAACCCAAGGGAACTTAAAGGGGAAAGTCGAGATCCCAGAAAACAGGTCCCGACGACCTGCTATTCGGAATGTGGGCCTGCCAGAAGGTATTCAGGGCACAGGCCTGACCGGCTACATCGCCCAAAGGCTGGGCAACCAAGTTGGGAGAGACAGATTCCCCAACCCCCCCCCCCCCCCCAGAGATGGATAAAGCACACGGGTGAGGCAGACCAAGTTGAATACCATGGAAGGCTACAAACTCCGAATATATCAGGACATTGGGGCAGACCTGGCCGGATTTAATCAAGCATCGTAAGCCCTGTTGAAAAACAGGGCTCGGTTTCCCATCGTGATTCCCGGGTGTGATACTGGAACATTCCCGCCCGGTTTCCCATTGTGATTCCCGGGTGTGATACTGGAACGTTCCCGCCCGGTTTCCCATTGAGATTCCCGGGTGTGATACTGGAACGTTCCCGCCCGGTTTCCCAGTGTGATTCCTGGGTGTGATACTGGAACGTTCCCGCCCGGTTTCCCAATGTGATTCCCGGGTGTGACACTGGAACGTTCAAGACCGGTTTCCCATTGAGAATCCCGGGTGTGACACTGGAACGTTCAGTCCCGGTTTCCCATTGTGATTCCCGGGTGTGATACTGGAATGTTCCCGCCCGGTTTCCCATTGTGATTCCCGGGTGTGATACTGGAACGTTCCCGCCCGGTTTCCCATTGTGATTCCCGGGTGTGACACTGGAACGTTCCCGCCCGGTTTCCCATTGTGATTCCCGGGTGTGACACTGGAACGTTCAGTCCCGGTTTCGCCTTGTGATTCCCGGGTGAGATACTGGAACGTTCCTGCCCGGTTTCCCAGTGTGATTCCCGGGTGTGATACTGGAACGTTCCCGCCCTGTTTCCCATTGTGATTCCCGGGTGTGATACTGGAACGTTCCCGCCCGGTTTCCCATTGTGATTCCCGGGTGTGATACTGGAACGTTCCCGCCCGGTTTCCCATTGTGATTCCCGGGTGTGATACTGGAACGTTCCCGCCCGGTTTCCCAGTGTGATTCCTGGGTGTGATACTGGAACGTTCCCGCCCGGTTTCCCAATGTGATTCCCGGGTGTGACACTGGAACGTTCAAGACCGGTTTCCCATTGAGAATCCCGGGTGTGACACTGGAATGTTCAGTCCCGGTTTCCCATTGTGATTCCCGGGTGTGACACTGGAACGTTCCCGCCTGGTTTCCCATTGTGATTCCCGGGTGTGATACTGGAACGTTCCCGCCCGGTTTCCCATTGTGATTCCCGGGTGTGATACTGGAATGTTCCCGCCCGGTTTCCCATTGTGATTCCCGGGTGTGATACTGGAATGTTCCCGCCCGGTTTCCCATTGTGATTCCCGGGTGTGACACTGGAACGTTCAGTCCCGGTTTCGCCTTGTGATTCCCGGGTGAGATACTGGAACGTTCCTGCCCGGTTTCCCAGTGTGATTCCCGGGTGTGATACTGGAACGTTCCCGCCCTGTTTCCCATTGTGATTCCCGGGTGTGATACTGGAACGTTCACGTCCGGTTTCCCATTGTGATTCCCGGGTGTGATACTGGAACGTTCCTGCCCGGTTTCGCCTTGTGATTCCCGGGTGTGATACTGGAACGTTCCCGCCCGGTTTCCCATTGTGATTCCTGGGTGTGATACTGGAACGTTCTGTCCTGGTTTCCCAGTGTGATTCCCGGGTGTGATACTGGAACGTTCCCGCCCGGTTTCCCAATGTGATTCCCGGGTGCGATATCGGAACGTTCAGTCCTGGTTTCCCATTGTGATTCCCGGGTGAGATACTGGAACGTTCCTGCCCGGTTTCCCAATGTGATTCCCGGGTGTGATATCGGAACGTTCAGTCCTGGTTTCCCATTGTGATTCCCGGGTGTGATACTGGAACGTTCAGTCCCGGTTTCCCATTGTGATTCCCGGGTGTGATACTGGAACGTTCCCGCCCGGTTTCCCAGTGTGATTCCCGGGTGTGACACTGGAACGTTCAGTCCTGGTTTCCCAGTGTGATTCCCGGGTGTGATACTGGAACGTTCCCGCCTGGTTTCCCTGTGTGATTCCCGGGTGTGATACTGGAACGTTCCCGCCTGGTTTCCCAGTGTGATTCCCGGGTGTGATACTGGAACGTTCCCGCTTGGTTTCCCTGTGTGATTCCCGGGTGTGATACTGGAACGCTCCTGCCTGGTTTCCCAGTGTGATTCCCGGGTGTGACACTGGAACGTTCCCGCCCGGTTTTCCATTGTGATTTCCGGGTGTGATACTGGAACGTTGCTGCCCGGTTTCGCATTGTGATTCCCGGGTGTGACACTGGAATATTCAGTCCCGGTTTCCCATTGTGTTTCCCGGGTGTGACATTGGAACGTTCCCGCCCGGTTTCCTATTGAGATTCCCGGGTGTGACACTGGAACGTTCCCGCCCGGTTTCCCATTGAGATTCCCGGGTGTGACACTGGAACGTTCCCGCCTGGTTTCCCATTGTGATTCCCGGGTGTGATCCTGGAACGTTCCCGCCCGGTTTCCCATTGTGATTCCCGGGTGTGACATTGGAACGTTCCCGCCCGGTTTCCTATTGTGATTCCCGGGTGTGACACTGGAACGTTCCCGCCCGGTTTCCCATTGTGATTCCCGGGTGTGACATTGGAACGTTCCCGCCCGGTTTCCCATTGTGATTCCCGGGTGTGATACTGGAACGTTCCCGCCCGGTTTCCCATTGAGATTCCCGGGTGTGACACTGGAACGTTCCCGCCCGGTTTTCCATTGTGATTCACGGGTGAGATACTGGAACGTTCCCGCCCGGTTTCCCATTGTGATTCCCGGGTGTGATCCTGGAACGTTCCCGCTTGGTTTCCCATTGTCATTCCCAGGTGTGTTATCGGAACGTTCCCGCCCGGTTTCCCATTGTGATTCCCAGGTGTGACACTGGAATATTCAGTCCCGGTTTCCCATTGTGATTCCCGGGTGTGATACTGGAACGTTCCCGCCCGGTTTCCCATTGTGATTCCCGGGTGTGATACTGGAACGTTCCCGCCCGGTTTCCCATTGTGATTCCCGGGTGTGACATTGGAACGTTCCCGCCCGGTTTTCCATTGTGATTCACGGGTGAGATACTGGAACGTTCAGTCCTGGTTTCCCATTGTGATTCTCGGGTGTGATACTGGAACGTTCCCGCTTGGTTTCCCATTGTCATTCCCAGGTGTGTTATCGGAACGTTCCCGCCCGGTTTCCCATTGTGATTCCCAGGTGTGACACTGGAATATTCAGTCCCGGTTTCCCATTGTGATTCCCGGGTGTGATACTGGAACGTTCCCGCCCGGTTTCCCATTGTGATTCCCGGGTGTGACATTGGAACGTTCCCACCCGGTTTCCTATTGTGCTTCCCGGGTGTGACACTGGAACGTTCCCGCCCGGTTTCCCATTGTGATTCCCGGGTGTGATACTGGAACGTTCCCGCCCGGTTTCCCATTGTGATTCCCGGGTGTGATACTGGAACGTTCCCGCCCGGTTTCCCAGTGTGATTCCTGGGTGTGATACTGGAACGTTCCCGCCCGGTTTCCCAATGTGATTCCCGGGTGTGACACTGGAACGTTCAAGACCGGTTTCCCAATGAGAATCCCGGGTGTGACACTGGAATGTTCAGTCCCGGTTTCCCATTGTGATTCCCGGGTGTGACACTGGAACGTTCCCGCCTGGTTTCCCATTGTGATTCCCGGGTGTGACACTGGAACGTTCCCGCCCGGTTTCCCATTGTGATTCCCGGGTGTGATACTGGAACGTTCCCGCCCGGTTTCCCATTGTGATTCCCGGGTGTGATACTGGAATGTTCCCGCCCGGTTTCCCATTGTGATTCCCGGGTGTGACACTGGAACGTTCAGTCCCGGTTTCGCCTTGTGATTCCCGGGTGAGATACTGGAACGTTCCTGCCCGGTTTCCCAGTGTGATTCCCGGGTGTGATACTGGAACGTTCCCGCCCTGTTTCCCATTGTGATTCCCGGGTGTGATACTGGAACGTTCACGTCCGGTTTCCCATTGTGATTCCCGGGTGTGATACTGGAACGTTCCTGCCCGGTTTCGCCTTGTGATTCCCGGGTGTGATACTGGAACGTTCCCGCCCGGTTTCCCATTGTGATTCCTGGGTGTGATACTGGAACGTTCTGTCCTGGTTTCCCAGTGTGATTCCCGGGTGTGATACTGGAACGTTCCCGCCCGGTTTCCCAATGTGATTCCCGGGTGCGATATCGGAACGTTCAGTCCTGGTTTCCCATTGTGATTCCCGGGTGAGATACTGGAACGTTCCTGCCCGGTTTCCCAATGTGATTCCCGGGTGTGATATCGGAACGTTCAGTCCTGGTTTCCCATTGTGATTCCCGGGTGTGATACTGGAACGTTCAGTCCCGGTTTCCCATTGTGATTCCCGGGTGTGATACTGGAACGTTCCCGCCCGGTTTCCCAGTGTGATTCCCGGGTGTGACACTGGAACGTTCAGTCCTGGTTTCCCAGTGTGATTCCCGGGTGTGATACTGGAACGTTCCCGCCTGGTTTCCCTGTGTGATTCCCGGGTGTGATACTGGAACGTTCCCGCCTGGTTTCCCAGTGTGATTCCCGGGTGTGATACTGGAACGTTCCCGCTTGGTTTCCCTGTGTGATTCCCGGGTGTGATACTGGAACGCTCCTGCCTGGTTTCCCAGTGTGATTCCCGGGTGTGACACTGGAACGTTCCCGCCCGGTTTTCCATTGTGATTTCCGGGTGTGACACTGGAACGTTGCTGCCCGGTTTCGCATTGTGATTCCCGGGTGTGACACTGGAATATTCAGTCCCGGTTTCCCATTGTGTTTCCCGGGTGTGACATTGGAACGTTCCCGCCCGGTTTCCTATTGAGATTCCCGGGTGTGACACTGGAACGTTCCCGCCCGGTTTCCCATTGAGATTCCCGGGTGTGACACTGGAACGTTCCCGCCTGGTTTCCCATTGTGATTCCCGGGTGTGATCCTGGAACGTTCCCGCCCGGTTTCCCATTGTGATTCCCGGGTGTGACATTGGAACGTTCCCGCCCGGTTTCCTATTGTGAATCCCGGGTGTGACACTGGAACGTTCCCGCCCGGTTTCCCATTGTGATTCCCGGGTGTGACATTGGAACGTTCCCGCCCGGTTTCCCATTGTGATTCCCGGGTGTGATACTGGAACGTTCCCGCCCGGTTTCCCATTGAGATTCCCGGGTGTGACACTGGAACGTTCCCGCCCGGTTTTCCATTGTGATTCACGGGTGAGATACTGGAACGTTCCCGCCCGGTTTCCCATTGTGATTCCCGGGTGTGATCCTGGAACGTTCCCGCTTGGTTTCCCATTGTCATTCCCAGGTGTGTTATCGGAACGTTCCCGCCCGGTTTCCCATTGTGATTCCCAGGTGTGACACTGGAATATTCAGTCCCGGTTTCCCATTGTGATTCCCGGGTGTGATACTGGAACGTTCCCGCCCGGTTTCCCATTGTGATTCCCGGGTGTGATACTGGAACGTTCCCGCCCGGTTTCCCATTGTGATTCCCGGGTGTGACATTGGAACGTTCCCGCCCGGTTTTCCATTGTGATTCACGGGTGAGATACTGGAACGTTCAGTCCTGGTTTCCCATTGTGATTCTCGGGTGTGATACTGGAACGTTCCCGCTTGGTTTCCCATTGTCATTCCCAGGTGTGTTATCGGAACGTTCCCGCCCGGTTTCCCATTGTGATTCCCAGGTGTGACACTGGAATATTCAGTCCCGGTTTCCCATTGTGATTCCCGGGTGTGATACTGGAACGTTCCCGCCCGGTTTCCCATTGTGATTCCCGGGTGTGACATTGGAACGTTCCCACCCGGTTTCCTATTGTGCTTCCCGGGTGTGACACTGGAACGTTCCCGCCCGGTTTCCCATTGTGATTCCCGGGTGTGATACTGGAACGTTCCCGCCCGGTTTCCCATTGTGATTGCCGGGTGTGATACTGGAACGTTCCCGCCCGGTTTCCCATTGTCATTCCCAGGTGTGTTATCGGAACGTTCCCACCCGGTTTCCCATTGTGATTCCCGGGTGTAAAACTGGAACGTTCAGTCCCGGTTTCCCATTGTGATTCCCGGGTGTGATACTGGAACGTTCCCGCCCGGTTTCCCATTGTGATTCCCGGGTGTGATACTGGAACGTTCCCGCCCGGTTTCCCATTGTGATTCCCGGGTGTGATACTGGAACGTTCCCGCCCGGTTTCCCATTGTGATTCCCGGGTGTGATACTGGAACGTTCCCGCCCGGTTTCACATTGTGATTCCCGGGTGTGATACTGGAACGTTCCCGCCCGGTTTCCCATTGTGATTCCCGGGTGTGATCCTGGAACGTTCCCACCCGGTTTCCCATTGAGATTCCCGGGTGTGATACTGGAATGTTCAGTCCCGGTTTCCCAGTGTGATTCCCGGGTGTGACACTGGAACGTTCCCGCCCGATTTCCCACTGAGATTCCCGGGTGTGACACTGGAACGTTCCCGCCCGATTTCCCATTGAGATTCCCGGGTGTGACACTGGAACGTTCCCGCCCGGTTTCCCATTGTGATTCCCAGGTGTGATACAGGAACGTTCCCGCCCGGTTTCCCATTGTGATTCCCGGGTGTGACACTGGAACGTTCCCGCCCGGTTTCCCATTGTGATTCCCGGGTGTGACACTGGAACGTTCCCGCCCGGTTTCCCATTGTGATTCCCGGGTGTGACACTGGAACGTTCCCGCCCGGTTTCCCATTGTGATTCCCGGGTGTGACACTGGAACGTTCCCGCCCGGTTTCCCATTGTGATTCCCGGGTGTGACACTGGAACGTTCCCGCCCGGTTTCCCATTGTGATTCCCGGGTGTGACACTGGAACGTTCCCGCCCGGTTTCCCATTGAGATTCCCGGGTGTGACACTGGAACGTTCCCGCCCGGTTTCCCATTGTGATTCCCGGGTGTGACACTGGAACGTTCCCGCCCGGTTTCCCATTGTGATTCCCGGGTGTGACACTGGAACGTTCCCGCCCGGTTTCCCATTGTGATTCCCGGGTGTGACACTGGAACGTTCCCACCCGGTTTCCCATTGTGATTCCCGGGTGTGATACTGGAAAGTTCCCGCCCGGTTTCCCATTGAGATTCCCCGGTGTGATACTGGAAAGTTCCCGCCCGGTTTCCCATTGTGATTCCCGGGTGTGATACTGGACCGTTCCCGCCTGGTTTCCCAGTGTGATTCCCAGGTGTGACACTGGAACGTTCAGACCCGGTTTCCCAGTGTGATTCCCGGGTGTGATACTGGAACGTTCCCGCCCGGTTTCCCATTGTGATTCCCGGGTGTGATACTGGAACGTTCCCGCCCGGTTTCCCATTGTGATTCCCGGGTGTGATACTGGAATGTTCCCGCCCGGTTTCCCAGTGTGATTCCCGGGTGTGATACTGGAACGTTCCCGCCCGGTTTCCCATTGTGATTCCCGGGTGAGATACTGGAACGTTCCTGCCCGGTTTCCCAATGTGATTCCCGGGTGTGATATCGGAACGTTCAGTCCTGGTTTCCCATTGTGATTCCCGGGTGTGATACTGGAACGTTCAGTCCTGGTTTCCCAGTGTGATTCCCGGGTGTGATACTGGAACGTTCCCGCCCAGTTTCCCATTGTGATTCCCGGGTGTGACACTGGAACGTTCCCGTCCGGTTTCCCATTGTGATTCCCGGGTGTGATACTGGAACGTTCCTGCCCGGTTTCGCATTGTGATTCCCGGGTGTGATACTGGAACGTTCCCGCCCGGTTTCCCATTGTGATTCCCGGGTGTGATACTAGAACGTTCAGTCCTGGTTTTCCAGTGTGATTCCCGGGTGTGACACTGGAACGTTCCCGCCCGGTTTCCCAGTGTGATTCCCGGGTGTGACACTGGAACGTTCAGTCCCGGTTTCCCATTGTGATTCCCGGGTGTGATACTGGACCGTTCAGTCCTGGTTTCCCAGTGTGATTCCCGGGTGTGATACTGGAACGTTCCCGCCTGGTTTCCCTGTGTGATTCCCGGGTGTGATACTGGAACGCTCCCGCCTGGTTTCCCAGTGTGATTCCCGGGTGTGACACTGGAACGTTCCCGCCCGGTTTCCCATTGTGATTTCCGGGTGTGATACTGGAACGTTGCTGCCCGGTTTCGCATTGCGATTCCCGGGTGTGACACTGGAATATTCAGTCCCGGTTTCCCATTGTGTTTCCCGGGTGTGACATTGGAACGTTCCCGCCCGGTTTCCCATTGTGATTCCCGGGTGTGATCCTGGAACATTCCCGCCCGGTTTCCCATTGTGATTCCCGGGTGTGACATTGGAACGTTCCCGCCCGGTTTCCCATTGTGATTCCCGGGTGTGATCCTGGAACATTCCCGCCCGGTTTCCCATTGTGATTCCCGGGTGTGACATTGGAACGTTCACGTCCGGTTTCCCAGTGTGATTCCCGGGTGTGACACTGGAACGTTCAGTCCCGGTTTCCCATTGTGATTCCCGGGTGTGATACTGGACCGTTCCCACCTGGTTTCCCATTGTGATTCCCGGGTGTGACACTGGAACGTTCAGTCCCGGTTTCCCATTGTGATTCCCGGGTGTGATACTGGACCGTTCCCACCTGGTTTCCCATTGTGATTCCCGGGTGTGATACTGGACCGTTCCCACCTGGTTTCCCATTGTGACTCCCAGGTGTGACACTGGAACGTTCAGTCCCGGTTTCCCAGTGTGATTCCCGGGTGTGACACTGGAACGTTCCCACCCGGTTTCCTATTGTGATTCCCGGGTGTGATACTGGAACGTTCCCGCCCGGTTTCCCATTGTGATTCCCGGGTGTGATACTGGAACGTTCCCGCCCGGTTTCCCATTGTGATTCCCGGGTGAGATACTGGAACGTTCCCGCCCGGTTTCCCAGTGTGATTCCCGGGTGAGATACTGGAACGTTCCCGCCCGGTTTCCCATTGTGATTCCCGGGTGAGATACTGGAACGTTCCCGCCCGGTTTCCCATTGTGATTCCCGGGTGAGATACTGGAACGTTCCCGCCCGGTTTCCCAGTGTGATTCCCGCGTGTGACACTGGAACGTTCCCGCCCGGTTTCCCATTGTGATTCCCGGGTGTGACATTGGAACGTTCCCGCCCGGTTTCCCAATGTGATTCCCGGGTGTGATATCGGAACGTTCAGTCCTGGTTTCCCAGTGTGATTCCCGGGTGTGATACTGGAACGTTCCTGCCTGGTTTCCCAGTGTGATTCCCGGGTGTGACACTGGAACGTTCCCGCCCGGTTTCCCATTGTGATTCCCGGGTGTGACATTGGAACGTTCCCGCCCGGTTTCCCAATGTGATTCCCGGGTGTGATATCGGAACGTTCAGTCCTGGTTTCCCAGTGTGATTCCCGGGTGTGATACTGGAACGTTCCCGCCTGGTTTCCCTGTGTGATTCCCGGGTGTGATACTGGAACGTTCCCGCCCGGTTTCCCATTGTGATTCCCGGGTGTGATACTGGAACGTTCCCGCCCGGTTTCCCATTGTGATTCCCGTGTGTGATACTGGAACGTTCCCGCCCGGTTTCCCATTGTGATTCCCGGGTGTGATACTGGAACGTTCCCGCCTGGTTTCCCTGTGTGATTCCCGGGTGTGACACTGGAACGTTCCCGCCCGGTTTCCCAATGTAATTCCCGGGTGTGATCCTGGAATGTTCAGTCCCGGTTTCCCATTGTGATTCCCGGGTGTGATGCTGGAAGGTTCCCGCCCGGTTTCCCATTGTGTTTCCCGGGTGTGATACTGGAACGTTCCCGCCCAGTTTCTCATTATGATTCCCGGGTGTGACATTGGAACGTTCCCGCCCGGTTTCCTATTGTGATTCCCGGGTGTGATACTGGAACGTTCCCGCCCGGTTTCCCATTGAGATTCCCGGGTGTGATACCTGAACGTTCAGTCCCGGTTTCCCATTGTGATTCCCGGGTGTGACACTGGAACGTTCAGTCCCGGTTTCCCATCGTGATTCCCGGGTGTGATACTGGAACGTTCCCGCCTGGTTTCCCATTGTGATTCCCGGGTGTGACACTTGAACGTTCAGTCCCGGTTTCCCATTGTGATTCCCGGGTGTGACACTGGAACGTTCAGACCCGGTTTCCCAGTGTGATTCCCGGGTGTGATACTGGAACGTTCCCGCCCGGTTTCCCATTGTGATTCCCAGGTGTGACACTGGAACGTTCAGTCCCGGTTTCCCATTCTGATTCCCGGGTGTGATACTGGAACGTTCCCGTCCGGTTTCCCATTGTGATTCCCGGGTGTGATACTGGAACGTTCCCACCCGGTTTCCCAATGTGATTCCCGGGTGTGATACTGGAACGTTCCTGCCCGGTTTCCCATTGTGATTCCCGGGTGTGATACTGGAACGTTCCCGCCCGGTTTCCCATTGTGATTCCCGGGTGTGACACTGGAACGTTCCCGCCCGGTTTCCCATTGTGATTCCCGGGTGTTACACTGGAACGTTCCCGCCCAGTTTCCCATTGTGATTCCCGGATGTGACACTGGAACGTTCCCGCCCGGTTTCCCATTGTGATTCCCGGGTGTGATACTGGAATGTTCCCGCCCGGTTTCCCAATGTGATTCCCGGGTGTGATACTGGAACGTTCCCGCCCGGTTTCCCATTGAGATTCCCGGTTGTGATACTGGAACGTTCAGTCCCGGTTTCCCATTGAGATTCCCGGCTGTGATACTGGAACGTTCAGTCCCGGTTTCCCATTGTGATTCCCGGGTGTGATACTGGAACGTTCCCGCCCAGTTTCCCATTGTGATTCCCGGGTGTGACAGTGGAACGTTCCCGCCCGGTTTCCCATTGTGATTCCCGGCTGTGATACTCGAACGTTCAGTCCCGGTTTCCCATTGTGATTCCCGGGTGTGATCCTGGAACGTTCCCGCCCGGTTTCAACTGAATCACCGCTGGCACTGTCGTGCTGTGGTAAAGGTTTAGCTTTTGGTTGATGATATTGGTATTTCTCCTTTGCACTGGCCCAAGCCCATTTGAGTTTCTCTCCGAACCCTTCTTCTCTCCTTCTGTGAGGGCCACGAAAAATCCAGCACGAGTTTGCAGAATCAAAAGAAATAACTTTTGTCATGGGAGTGTCCCTTTCAGAAAGGTTTTTGTCTTATCACATGGCTTCAGTGATGTCATTGTGTGGGTGGAGCTGAGCTGTGGCTCTGAGTTTTACTTTCGCTTTGAGTTTGACCTGGTTTTGTATTGCACAGGGTGGAAAGAAGTGTCTCTCTATCTTCA
Organism: Scyliorhinus torazame; assembly: GCF_047496885.1. NCBI lineage: Eukaryota > Metazoa > Chordata > Chondrichthyes > Carcharhiniformes > Scyliorhinidae > Scyliorhinus > Scyliorhinus torazame. The sequence continues at coordinate 15,876,822 of NC_092720.1, read as the reverse complement.
GGTTAAAAGCTGTTTCTAGGTTACTTTATAACTTAAAAAGATAACTGTTTTCTGGAAGCAATTCAAACCTGCTGTTTTGGAAAGGAAATAGGCGCATCCATAACAAATCTTGAAGATAGTAAGAGTGCTGTGTTTTTGGCCGCACCTTTGAAAAGGGGTTTCTGGTTTATGGGACCTTGTTATTAAATTGAAACAGTTAAAGGGATGAATTTATTAAGGGTGATACATAGAGTACTGTAGCTGAGCGGGGTATTTATGCTTGTAGTTGATAAAAATGCTTACGATGTGTTTTTACAAAAATGTTAACTAAATTTGTAGAATAAGCTTGTTTTTGATTAAAAGTGCTTAAGACCACTGTTGAATAACAGCTGAAAGGTACGGACTTGTGCTCATCGTAACCAAAATCCATTAGCAGCTCCATGATATACTTTGAAGTTTTCTAAACCCTGACCCATAACACTTTATTGACAATTACATATTTACAACAGCAGCAGTACTCCACCACTGCTCTCTCCTCTCCAGCTGGTTCAACACTGGCCAGCTCTATTCACGCAGGTGACTCTGCTAATGATTTCTCCGCCCTCCTCATTGGGGGAGCTCAGTCACTAAGGGCTGTGGAGGTGCAGGTGGGGAGCCTGTCGCTGAACTCCTGCTGCCTCTGTTTGTAGCCCTGCTCCTGGACCTGGTGTGCTACTCTGTGTGCTGGCTGCCTTTTCAGGACTTTGAAACCTGGACTACGGCGGGGGGCGGGGGGGTGAACGGTGCTGCAGCCAGTTGGACGGAGGACAGGTTGCTTGCAGGGGAAAGAGAGGATGGAGTTGCCTGCCTGCAGTTGTCGCGCCTGGAACTCATGCTTGTTGCAGGCTGCCTTCCTGCTTGCCGGCTTGGAGTGGAGCAAGGAGCGGATTTTGGTTGGCCTGCTGTCAGGCTGAAAGAGGAGCGGAATGGACTAGTTTTTGCAGTTTTGGACTGGATGGTGTCTGGAGCCCGGATGCCGGGACTGTGGGAGCAGTACGGCGGTGGCCCAATTGACCATGTGTACTGTTTGTACTGATATTAGTTGTGTTTTATTGTTGGGGGTGTGTAGTTATTGTTGTATTTTTGTTGTGTATTGGTATTTTGGGCTTAGCGCTGGGTGCTTGCCAGCTGCGATCCTCCTGCTTCTGTGCCCTTGGGGCTGAGTGGGCCCGTCCTGGTGCTCGTGAGGGTGAGGGGTGTTCTCTCTCTCTCTCCTCAACTGCGCGCTGCCTGTCCTTTACCGGTGAACTGAGCTGCTTGGGGTCGCCTCTTCACCGATGCGAGGCTGTTGCTGGAGCCGAAGTGGGGTGGGGGAGAGGAATGTGCGCTGGCTTGGATTTAACTGTTTGTTGGGCTTCTTGCGGTTGCTCTGTATTTGGTTTTGTAAAGGAAGATCCCTCTCTCTTCTGCCAAGTCCTGTATCGGTGTGTCCTTTGTCCGTGGTCTGCGCTGCGCGTTGGGCACCTTTCTGTCGATGTGGGGCCGCCATTGGGGAAAGGACGTGGTCTTGTGTGTGTGTTCTGGTGGTTTTTGTATCTTGTAACTGCTTTTGCCATGTTACTGTTCTTTTTTTTGACTATGCTGTTTCAGCATGTTGCTGTATTGTTGAGTTGTCAATAAACTAAAATATATAGCCAGTAGTAATCAGGCAGGCTACAACATCTCCATAGATTCTCTTCCATCTGCCACATGCCCTTTCTGAGCTCACTTTGTCCATGAGCTCTCCCTTGACCCCCATCTTATTGAGGGACTGTGGGCCTAAGGTGAGGGGCTGAGGGAGATTAACTCCTCATGTATCTAGGCTGACACTCCCTGTGCAGCACTGTGGGAGTGCTGCGCTGTTGGAGGTGCCAACTTTCGAATGAAATATTAAACCAAGTCCCTTGTCTGCGCTCCCAGCTGTTCCCTTGCTGTTTGAGGGATGTTGCTACATGTGAATCAGCTGTGACACCTCCTACTCCACTCCATGGACTCCATGCCAAAACGGCCTCATTGGCTGTAACGCCCTTTGGGACATCCTGAGGCTCTGAAAGGTGCTATATAAATGCAAGTCACTCGTGTCTGACCAGTGAGGTAACTGTCTTCCCATTTGCACTCTGAATCCATGGCTCCTGATGCAATGATATGATTAGATTCTGCTTGCATCCCAGTGCAAGTGTGAAGCAGTTAATCATGTCGGAATCCTCCAGGAGACACTGGCTGGTTTTACAAGTCAGAAATGCTCGCAGCATGGTAGCACCGTGGTTAGCACAGCTGCTTCACAGCTCCGGGGTCCCAGGTTCGATTCCCGGCTTGGGCCACTGTCTGTGCGGAGTCTGCACGTTCTCCCCGTGTCTGCGTGGGTTTCCTCCGGGTGCTCCGGTTTCCCCCCACAGTCCAAAGATGGGCAGGTTAGGTGGATTGGCCATGCTAAATTGCCCTCAGAAAAAGATTAGGTGGGGAGGCGTGGGCTTAAGTGGGGTGCTCTTTCCGAGAACCGGTGCAGACTTGATGGGCCGAATGGCCTCCTTTTGCACTGCAAATTCTATGATTCTAACAGAGCTTTGTGCAATGGGAGAGCAAATCGGGAATCCAGACACAAGGGCAATGTACTTGCCAACACAATTTTTTTCACCCATGACAACAAACTTGTTGCCCACATCGTCAGGTCAAAGGAACACAAATAAACTCCTCACGACAAGCAGAGATTTTTCAGTTTGAGATAATCGTTTCAATTGATTGCAAATTTAAAGAGGGCCTGCATTGGTTGCGATTTTCTGTAAAGGCGACGGGGCTCAATGTGATCGAGGTCTCCTGTATCCTGCATGAGCGACGCTCAGGGGCCTGGGGAAGCCATGCTGGGCATTGCCTCATGGTGGCAGTGTTCCTCTTCTGATTGAGTCTGAGGCAGCGGAGCAGGCTTCATGGGGAGACGCAGGTGGCTTGACCAGGCCGAGGGAGCCTCTCTCCTGAGGCTGGTCCTCGGGAGAGAGCGGAAACCACAGCCAGACAGAGTTCTCCTGGTGCGGAAGACTCTGCCTCCTCACAGTAGATCTGAACAATTTGTCTTCCGTCTGGTTGCTTGCCTGCTTCCTTTGCATTTTCGGAGTTTCGCTTGGAAAGTAAATAAAAGGACGAGATAAAAGGATGTGTCAAACATGGCGCGGATGTCCCAAAGCGCCTTCACAATTACTTTAGAAACGCACTCACCACCCTGGCTTGAAAATATATTGGCCGTTCCTTCACTGGCGCTGGGTGAAAATCCTGGCACTCCCTCCCTAACAGCACAGTGGGTGGACCTACACCTCAGGGACTGCAGCGGTTCAGGTAGAGAGCTCACCCACCACCTACACAAAGGGCAATTAGGGATGGGAAGCAAATGCGGGCCTAACCTGCGACACCACATCCCGTGAATAAAACAAAGGTCACCCCATCGGCACACACTGCAGTCGACTTGTGCGCACGTAAAGGGCAAACTGAGGCAAGCGGCCATTGATAATCGCTGAGACACGGGTGGAGATCACCCCTCCCCCCCCCCCACCCCCCCTTCCGAAATAGCACCTACCGCATCCGCTCAAACCGTTGGTCAGGGCCATCTCCTCAGAAAGATGGCACCTCCTTTCCCCCAGCAGCTCAGGTACAGAAAGAAGGCTGCTGGGGCGGCACGGGTTCTTATACCCCACCCTGCAGGGCGGAGCTACTCCCAGGGCCTCCACTTGGGCGTGCCAGCCTGGATTTGATCCTCTAATCCTGGAGTTGGAGTTGAACTCATGACCTGCCTCACTCCGAGGCAGGAGCCGGAGGCCTTGTAACTGCGCCGGCAAGTGAAGTGTTAAATGTAATACCAGGCTCTATTTTGGGGGTTTCTCCCTTGGTGCGAGGCTCTGTTGCCTTGGTCTGGATCCTTGGATCAGCGGGAATATTGTTTGTCCTTCTGTCACACCCTTTCAATTTGAAACATCTGGAAATGAATAGCTGTCATCGGCAAAAGTGACGGGGGGATTGTTCCCCTGACAGCAGGGAAGGTAAACGGTGATCTGATGGAGGTGTCCAAAATCAAGGAGGGGTTTTATGGTGGCTTGAGACAAGACTGGAGGCTTCCAGTAATAAACAAATAGGTTTACTGATAAAGACAAAGGGGGTTAGTTAGCAGGCACAGAAGACTGTACAACAGGTTGATGCACGATCAATGACCACTAAAGCGAGGTTGTAGTCCAACTGAAGGCCTTAATAAGCTAGATGTTTCCCCCAGCATCTCAGGTACAGAAAGAAGGCTGCTGGGGCGGCGTGGGCTCTTATGCCCCGCCTTGCAGGGCGGAGCTACCGTACAGCTTGACCAATAGGAAACATACAATATCTACCAATGGTGTTCCAGCATTAACAGGTACCGTAATACCTCTACACAGACTACCACATTCACCCCCTGTTAAAAAAGAGTCCGGCGGGGGTGGTGGCTTGATATTACAAAATGGTAACGTGGTAGAAATTATAGTTATGGAGGTACCATAATACCTCCGTATAGTGTTTTTTTTGTCTTATTGTCGTACTATTTACAGATTCACAATTAACTATACACACTTTAAAATGAAGCAATCTGTCGATCGGGGGCCCAGGTCGTCCTCTGTGATCGTCGAAGCTCTGGTAGTGACACCGGTGGAGGCTCGGGCGTCTGTGGCTCCGGGAGCGTGGCCTCGATCTCTGTGGCAGCTTCGACACCCCTAGACGGCGCTGGTGGGGAAAACGGTTGAACTGGGAAGGGAGCGTCTGCGGGGTGCGTTGGTGGGTGGGGGGGCCTAGACGGGGGCGGCGGAAGGACCGATCCTCCTGGGAAGGGGGCGGCTGTAAGGTGCACCAGTGGGAGGGAGGGTGGGACTGGTGGGTGGGGTGTGCGTGGGGATCCGGCGGGCGGCAGGTCTCGTAGGGAGACCGCATCTTGCCGGCCGTCGGGGTACGCCACGTAGGAGTACTGGGGGTTAGCGTGGAGAAGATGGACCCTCTCGACCAACGGGTCCGACTTGTGCACCCGCACGTGTTTTCGGAGCAGGATGGATCCGGGAGCTGCCAGCCAGGTCGGGAGCGAGGTCCCAGAGGAGGACTTCCTGGGGAAGACAAGGAGACGTTCGTGAGGTGTCTGGTTGGTGGTGGTACAAAGCAGCGACCGGATGGAGTGGAGGGCATCCGGGAGGACTTCGTGCCAGCGGGAGACTGAGGGATTCCTGGACCGTAGGGCCAGTAGCACGGTCTTCCAGACTGTTCCGTTCTCCCTCTCTACCTGTCCGTTACCCCGGGGGTTGTAACTGGTCGTCCTGCTCGAGGCGATGCCCTTGCTGAGCAGGAATTGACGCAGTTCGTCGCTCATAAAGAAGGACCCCCTATCACTGTGTATGTAAGCGGGGAACCTGAACAGCGTAAAGATGCTATGGAGGGCCTTGATGACGGTGGTTGCGGTCATGTCGGTGCAGGGGATGGCGAATGGGAACCGGGAGTACTCGTCAATCACGTTCAGGAAGTACGTGTTGCGGTCGGTGGAGGGGAGGGGGCCTTTGAAGTCCATGCTGAGGCGTTCAAAACGATGGGAAGCCTTTATCAGGTGCGCTTTCTCTGGCCGGTAGAAGTGCGGTTTGCACTCCGCGCAGATTTGGCAATTCCTGGTGGCTGTCCTGACCTCCTCGATGGAGTAGGGCAGGTTGCGGGTCTTGATAAAGTGGAAGAAGTGAGTGACCCCCGGGTGGCAGAGGTCCTCGTGGAGGGCTCGGAAACGGTCCACTTGTGCGTTGGCACATGTGCTGTGGGTCAGGGCATCAGGAGGCCCATTTAGCTTCCCGGGACGATACAAGATCTCATAGCTGTAGATGGAGAGTTCGATCCTCCACCGCAAGATCTTATCGTTTTTTATCTTGCCCCGCTGTGCATTTCGAACATGAAAGCAACCGACCGTTGGTCAGTGAGGAGAGTGAGTCTCCTGCCGGCCAGGTAATGCCTCCAATGTCGCACAGCTTCTACTATGGTCTGGGCGTCCTTTTCGACTGAGGAGTGGCGGGTTTCGGAAGCATGGAAGGTACGTGAGAAGAAGGCCACGGGTCTGCCCGCTTGGTTGATGGTGGCCGCCAGAGCTACGTCAGATGCGTCGCTCTCGACCTGGAAGGGGAGGGACTCGTCGATGGTGTGCATCGTGGCCTTTGCAATGTCTGCTTTGATGAGGCTGAAGGCCTGGCGGGCCTCTATCGACAGGGGAAAACTTGTGGATTGGATCAGGGTACGGGCCTTGTCCGCATAGTTGGGGACCCACTGGGCATAGTAAGAGAAAAACCCGAGGCAGCGCTTCAGGGCCTTGGAGCAGTGAGGGAGGGGGATCTCCATAAGGGGGCGCATGCGTTCAGGGTCGGGGCCTATAACTCCATTTCGCACCACGTAGCCGAGAATGGCTAGGCGGTCGGTGCTAAACACGCATTTATCCTTGTTATACGTAAGGTTAAGGATCTTTGCGGTCTGGAGGAATTTTCGGAGGTTGGTGTCGTGGTCCTGCTGGTCGTGGCCGCAGATGGTGACATTATCGAGATATGGGAACATTGCCCGTAAACTGTACCGGTCAACCATTCGGTCCATCTCGCGCTGGAAGACCGAGACCCCGTTAGTGACACCGAAGGGAACCTTTAAGAAGTGGTAGAGCCGCCCATCTGCCTCGAAGGCAGTGTATTTGCGGTCACTAGTGAGGATGGGGAGCTGGTGGTAGGCGGACTTAAGATCCACCGTGGAGAAGACCTTGTAATGCGCGATCCTGTTTACCAGGTCGGATATGGGGGGGGAGAGGGTACGCGTCCAGCTGCGTAAACCTGTTGATGGTCTGACTGTAGTCAATGACCATCCTATGCTTCTCCCCGGTCTTTACCACCACTACTTGAGTTCTCCAGGGACTGTTGCTGGCTTCAATGACTCCTTTCCTCAGTAGCCTTTGGACCTCTGACCTAATAAAGATCCGATCCTGGGCACTGTACCGTCTGCTCCTGGTGGCGACGGGTTTCCAATCCGGGGTGAGGTTCGCAAACAGGGAAGGTGGATCGACCTTGAGGGTCGCGAGGCTGCAGACAGTGAGAGGGGGTATAGGGCCGCCGAATTTGAAAGTTAGACTTTGGAGATTGCACTGGAAGTCTAACCCTAGGAGTGTGGCCGCGCAGAGGTGGGGAAGGACGTAGAGCCGGTAATTTTTAAACTCCCTTCCCTGAACCGTGAGGTTTGCTACACAAAACCCCTTTATCTCTACTGAGTGGGAACCGAAGGCCAGAGAGCTTTTTTGATTAACGGGGTGGACGAGGGGAGAACAGCGCCTCACCGTGTCGGGGTGTACGAAGCTCTCCGTGCTCCCAGAGTCGATTAAGCAGGACATCTCGTGCCCGTTGATAAGTGCAGTTGTTGCAGCATTTGAGAGTGTTCGAGGCCGGGACTGGTCCAGGGTCACCGAGGCTAATCTCAGCAGTTGAGTGTTCTCTTTGGGCGGTGTGCGGTCAGCCGAGCTGGGGTCCTGGGAGTCCATCCAAGACGGCAGCTCCCATTGGTCGCACATGGCTGGGGGTGCACAAAATGGCAGCGCCCATCCATCGAACGTGGCGTCCGCGGGACAAGATGGCGGCGCCCGGGGGCCACACGTGGCCCTGGAGGAGGAAGATGGCAGCGCCCGCTAGCCGCACGGGGACCGTGGAGAGGGTTGTGGTGGCGGTCCGCATTCGCCACTGGAGACTGCGGCGACTGCACGGGCCTGGCATACCATCACGAAGTGGCCCTTTTTACCGCATCCCTTGCAGGTGGCTGCGCGGGCCGGGCAGCGCTGCCGGGGGTGCTTGGCCTGCCCGCAAAAGTAGCAGCGGGGCCCCCTGGGGTTGCCAGGCCGCTTTGCGGCACAAGCTTGTGGGGGGATGGGAGATGTCTCTGTGTCGGCTGCGGAAGGGTTCCATGCTGCCCAGGGGGCTGCCGCGCGGTCGGGAACGTAAGCGTGGGCATTTCGGGAGGCTACATCCAGGGAGCCTGCAAGGGCCCATGCATCCTTGAGGCCGAGGGTGTCTTTTTCCAGCAATCGCTGGCGGATTTGGGAGGACAGCATACCTGCTGTTAGACGTTTTAGTTGCTGTGATATGAAGAGTCTAAAGTTTGTCCCTTTTTCACCAACACACATTTATTTCATTCCAACAGATTTTGCACATGAAGCCCCTTTACATATCAGTGTCAATCTATGGATACTTAACATAACTGATACAACTAATTGCAATGTCTCTTAACCCATTACTTAACAGTCTCCCCTTCCTTGGAGAAAAAAAAATAATTAGGTGAAAACAAAATTTCAAGAAACTCAAACACACACACATGATTTCCCCCCCACCTTTTTTTCAGTTTTTTTTTTTGTTTGGACGAGAAAGAAAAAAAAAAACAGTCACAGAAACAACCGCCCTTCATTAACAAAATCCAAAAGTTTCTGTGAATCACCCCTCTTTTCGTAAAGCAGTCTGACAGTTGATAGCTGCTGTCGACCCATTTAATTTTTGTTATTTACCCTCTGTCCAACATCTGCTTCAAACTTGCGATGTCTATCCGTAACCTCTTTTCATTGACACTTTGTAGAGTGCACATTTTCCCACAGGGATTTATTGTCAATGTGACAGTCAATAGGTATATTACCCAAATCCCCAAATCATAAAATTTCTGTCAATATCTGACTTATATAAAAGGCCATATCCACCGCCTCTACAAGGCTTAACGTCTCAGCAGCCAAAGTGCTTTTTACCACTCTCCTTATTTTCTTTGTTTGCACACAAGCGGGCAACGTTTGCCATTGTTCCCCAAAAGGAAAATTATAAAACCTCCTGCGCTTGAAACCCTATCACATAAATTTGCATAGGAAGCATCACTATAAACTATGAGTTTCAAGTGCCTAAGGTCACCTAAAACCGGGAACTTCAAAACACACACCTGCATTTTTAGTTTGGCCAACGCTTTATTTGCTCTTATTTTGTCTTCCACTTTGGGATCATTCATTTTTGTACTCAATTCTAAGACATCAAAACTCACGTCCGGTCTAGTCTGTCTACCTAACCAGTTCAGTTGCCCAATTAAACTTCGCAGTTGCTCTTTTTCTACCTTTGAAACCATTGCGTTTTTTTGTGAAACACGGCCACGACTAATTGTTATTGGGCTGATGCTTTCCAAATAAGATTGCTGACGTCAAGTTGCCCCTAACTTAGTCTGTCCAATTTCAAGTCCAATATATTTAAATGCACCGGAGGCCTGAATTCTTTCCTCAAACCAGAGATTACAATAGCTTCAAAATCACTAGTCCCACCCCACAAAAAATCATCGACATGCATCATAAAGATGCCAGAAAGATTTCCTTTATAGTGCCAGTAAAACATTGCAGGATCTGCTTTCAACTGGCAACAGCCTAACTTTAACAAAACTGACCTTACCGAAATATACCAGACTCTAGATGCATCATTTAATCCATATACACATTTGTTCAACTTCCAGAGTACCCCTTTTATGTGAGCTGCTTCTTTAGGAGGACGGAGAAAAATGTCTCTCTGGAGCTGATGCCCCTGCAAAAAGGCAGCTTTTATATCTATAGATTTGCATTCCCATGCCTTTGTGGCTAATAGAGCCAAGAAGATCTTTAAAATAACCTTTCCTGATCTTCTAAGTTTTCTTCAAATCCCCTTGCCACAAGCCTGGCCTTTGCCTTATAAGTTCCATCCAGAAGAACCTTTTCCGTGCAATCCATCTGTGGGCTAGAGCTCTTTGTCCCCTATCCGGTACTTCCGTGTATACCCCAAATTCACTCCAACTATGCAATTCTTGCTGTTTAGCTTATTTGATAACTTTTTCATCTAATTTATTTGAAGCCACCAAAATCTCACGTGCATGTGGGCTTCTACTCCTATTAGTATTCGTAGTCTTACTCGTGTTCCGAGATCTAGATAAACTACGTCCCCTCTCCCGCCTGGTATCTCGTTCTGTACTGCTACTGCTTGATCTTTCCCTTCTGCTGTGGGATGTCCTTTCAATAGTTCTCGACTTTTTCCTGCGGACCTGTTCACTATCCGATGTACTATCTGAACTGGCACTGCGTTTCTGTGCCCTCCATTTTTGAACTTTGTTTTCTCAATCCATTGTCTTGACTCCTTCCCCTGAATTCTGTACATTCAACCAATGTTTATACTTTCCAGTGGCCTTCCCTGCTCTACTAATAACAGTTGCATCCTTCCATTGACTAGACCCTTCAGGCAAGTATGTCACTTTTGTACCAACTTTTGGCAGTTGCCCTTTCGGAAAAATGGCCTGTTCTAATTCATCAGAAGTGTTGTGTTCCTCTACAGAAACCCTGTCTATATCAGTTAACTGGTCCTCATAGTTCTGTAACACATGCGTACCAGATGACTCTGGTTCCTCGTCATGTCTGTCTGCTCTGTCTAAATTTGAAAATTTGTAATCTGTATCCATTATCCTTGATGAATGTACCCTAACAGTTTGATTACCATGTTGCAAAATAATTGTTTTGCCATTTATGCCGATGATCTTCCCTGGGCCTTTCCATTCACTAGAATTGTCTCTCTTATAGTATACCATGCCTCCTTGCTGAAAAATAGTATCTGATGGCCGTACGTTATGTCGTAAAGCTCTGCGAAGTCTTTCAGAGACTTCTGCTTCCAAAAAAAGCTTTTCTACTGCTATGTAATGCATTTAAATGTTCAGCAAAACCAGAGCTAATTGTAGTCCCCTCCCAAGCTGGAGGCTAGTCATCCAAAATGGATGGAATTTTAGGATTTCTACCGAACACTAATTGATAAGGACTATAGCCCCCAACCATCTGCAATGAATTCTTTGTATGTTCCGCCCATGCTAAAGCTGAATTTAGCCTGCAATTTGGTTGATCTGCCAAAATTTTCCAAAGCATGTCATCGATGACAGCATGATTTCTTTCACAGACACCATTACTAAATGGGCTTTCTGCACCCGTATTCATAACTCTGATATTCACGTTTTCACACATACCCCTAAACCCATCGTTAACAAATTCTCCCCCATTGTCCGTAAGGAATTTTGCCGATGGACCCATTCCTGTCACTATCCATTTTTCCACGATTTGATCCAGAATTACTCTCTTTTCTTTACTTCGTACAATCGTTGATTGACTAAATCTGGTTGCTAAATCTACAAAATGCAAAATAAATATATTATTTGCTTTATCCCAGATCTTAAGGTCCATGGCCACAATGTCGTTAAAATCCCTTGCCAAAGGTAAGGTTACTATCGGTCATGCTGGAGTCTTTCTGTACTTCCTACAAACTTCACAGCGGTCACTAAGCTGTTCTATCAGTTTAGTATAGTTGTCACCCCTTACCCCTGCATCCATTAATACATTTTTCAGCCTCCGAGGAGACGGATGTGCAAATTTCCTATGCAGTTTTAATACCACAAGCTTTTTATCAGCTAAAGTCCCATTTTCAACTGCCATTAACACATCCTTAACCACTCTACTTGAAATATTATTTGTCAGTAATGGAATACAATAGTGTCCCGACTGTGTAAATTGTAAGTCCACCGTCTTTCCAAAAACTGTTGCCTTATCCTGTTCCATATCCAGTTTCATGTGTGCTTTCTTCATCGATGGTCTGTTCAGAAGCAAAGGTATCTCACTTGATACAACATCCGTGCTAATGAAATGATTCACTCCGGCAATATTGCAAGGGATCACCACTCTTTTCAGTGACTTCAGAGTATTATTATCCCCAAACCTGAAACTGTAGTCCACGACCATCCTGTGTTTCTCCCCAGTTTTAACCACTACCACTTGGGCTCTCCAGGGGCTGTTGCTGGCCTCGATAATACCCTCCTCAAGCAGCCGCTGGACCTCGGACCTGATGAAGGTCTTGTCCTGGGTGCTGTACCGTCTGCTTCTCGTGGCAACGGGTTTGCGATCCGCAGTTAGATTGGCAAAAAGGGAGGGGGGATCGACCTTGAGGGTCTCGAGGCTGCAAACGTAAGGGGGGGTAAGCGCCCGCCGAATTTGAGGGTGAGGCTCTGGAGGTTGCACTGGAAGTCCAGGCCCAACAGGAGTACAGCGCAGAGATTAGGAAGGACATAGAGGCGGAGGTTACTAAATTCTACGCCCTGGACCGTGAGGGTGACTGTACAAAAGCCTCGGATCGGGATGGAGTGGTATCCGGAGGCTAGGGAGATTTTTTGATTGGCAGGGTGGACCGCGAGGGAGCAGCGCCTTACCGTATCTGGGTGTACGAAGCTTTCTGTGCTCATGGAGTCCAGCAGGCACGAGGTCGCGTGGCCATTGACTTTCACCGTCGTCGACGCGGTGGCCAGGTTGTGCGGGCGAGATTGGTCCAGCGTCATCAAAGCGAGCTGCGGGCAGCCATCGGATGCTTCGGGTGGCGAGCGTGTGCGGTTCCGATGTCGGGATGTCCGGAGACCCTGTGGGGGACAAGATGGCGACGCCCATGGTGCGCACATTGCAGGGTCGGGTCAAGATGGCGGCGCCCATGGGGCGCACGTGGCCGAAGGGGGACAAGATGGCGGCGCCCAATGGTCGCACATGGACCCAGGAGGAGAAGATGGCGGCTCCCATTGTGCATCTGGCGTGGGGGATGGGGCGATAGCGGGCACGATTGCAGCGACTGCGTGGGCCTGGCACACAGCCGCGAAGTGACCCTTTTTACTGCAGGCTTTACAAACTGCAGTGCGGGCCGGGCGGTGTTGGCGGGGGTGCTTCTGCTGACTGCAGAAGTAGCTGCGGGGACCCCCGGGGTGCGCGGATCGACGTGCGGCGCAGGCATATTGGGAAGGCAGGGCCCCGGCTGAGGAGGTCGTCGGCGGGGTCCAGGAGGGGTAGGAAGGGGTAGAAGGGTGGGCAGCGCGGCAGGAGGGGTACGATTGTACGTTGCGGGATGCAACCGCCAGTTCGAGCGTGGCCCCTTCCAGTAATCGTTCTTGGATGCGGTCCGACACAATCCCCGTCACGAAGGCATCGCGCATGAGCAGATTTGCGTGTTCGGCGGCCATAACGGCCTGACAGTCACAGTCCCGGACGAGTGGAATTAGGGCCCACCAGAAGTCTTCGATAAACCCACCAGGTAGTTGTGAGCGGGCGGCGAGTACATGCCTGGCGAAGGGCGTGTTTGCCTTCTGCGCGTAGTGTTCCTTAAGGAGTTGCTTTTGTGTAATTCGTGGCGTCTTGGATCAACGGGAACACGCTGGAGCTCAGTCTGGAGTACAGGACGTTTATCTTCCGAGCCTCCGTTGGCTCGGGGTCCGCCGCGTTGATGTAGGCCTCGAAACATGCTAGCCAGTGAGTAAAGTTTTTCCTGGCGTTGGGCGAGTGCGGATCCAGCTGCAGGCAATCGGGCTTAATTCTGATATCCATTCTGTGGAAAATCTGACTGTAATAAATTGATGCACGATCAATTGCACAAAGACTAAAGTTGGGGACAACTGTGGCTTTATTACAGTCAGATGCGTGGCCTCCTGCTGCAGCTGGCGAAATGGCAGGGCACTGGCGGTCATGCATATTTATACAGTTCTCCGTGGGCGGAGCCAGCCGGCAGGAGCTACCGGCGAACCTGTAGTGCAGGTCCTACCTTACATCTCCTATTACCGTGGTTCACCACAGGACTTTAATACGGTGCTGGACCCAGCATTGGACCGATCCAGGTCAAGGATGGGCAAGAGGCCAGCTGCGGCCAATGTGCTAAGGGGTTTTATGGACCAGATGGGTTAAGTGGATCCGTGGAGGTTTGCCAGGCCGGGGGCCAGAGAGTTCTCTTTTTTCTCCCATGTACATAAGGCCTATTGACGGATAGACTTCTTTGTGATGAGTAGGGCACTGATCCCAAGAGTGGAGGGAATGGAATATTCGGCTATATCGATTTCGGACCACGCCGCGCACTGAGTGGAGTTAGGGTTGGGGGAGGAGAGGGACCAGCGGCCGCTGTGGCGCCTGGATGTGGGACTGTTGGCGGATGAGGAGGTTTGTGGGCGGGTCCGGGGGTGCATTCAGAGATACATGGAGGCCAACGACAATGGGGAGGTGCAGGTGGGTGTGGTTTGGGAGGCTCTGAAGGCGGTGCTTAGGGGAGAGCTAATTTCAATTAGGGCTCACAGGGAGAGGAGAGAGAGGATGGAGAGGGAGAGGTGGGTGGGGGAGATAGTAAGGGTGGACAGGAGCTATGCAGAGGCCCCCGAAGAGGGGCTGCTGAGGGAGCAACGGAACCTCCAGACGGAATTTGATTTATTGACCACGGGGAAGGCAGAGGCTCAGTGGAGGAAAATGCAGGGGGCAGTATATGAGTATGGGGAGAAGGCGAGCCGGATGCTGGAACATCAGCTACGTAAGAGGGAGGCAGCGAGGGAGATTGGAGGAATCAGGGATGGGGGGAACATGGTGCGGAGTGCGGTTAAAATAAATGAGGTATTTCTGGATTTCTATGGGGACCAGTACAAGTCAGAGCCCCCGTAGGGGGGAGAGGGGATGCGGCAGTTCTTAGATCAACGGAGGTTCCCGAGGGTGGAGGAAGAGCAGGTGGCTGGCCTGGGGGCCCCGATGGGGCTGGAGGAGCTGGTTAAGGGATTGGAGTGCAAGCAGGCGGGCAAGGCCCCGGGAACGGGTGGGCTCCCGGATGAATTTTATAGGAAGTATGTGAATCTGCTGGGCCCTTTGCTGGTGAGAAACTTCAATTAGGCGAGGGAGGAAGGGACTCTGCCCCGACAATGTCTCGGGCGCTGATCTCGCTGATTCTCAAGCGGGATAAGGATCCACTGCAGTGCAGTTCGCATAGGCCGATCTCGCTCCTTAACGTAGATGCCAAGTTGCTGGCGAAGGTCCTCGCTACGAGGATTGAGGATTGTGTCTCGGGAGTGATACATGAGGACCAGACGGGGTTCGTGAAGGGCAGGCAGTTAAATGCGATTGTGCAGATGCTCCTGAACGTGATTATGATACCCTCGGTGGGAGGGGAAGCGGAGGTGGTGGTGGCTATGGACGTGGAGAAGGCCTTTGATCGGGTGGAGTGGGAGTACCTATGGGAACTGCTGAGCAGGTTTGGGTGGGTCAGGTTGTTATATATACAGGGCCCCGGAGGCGAGCGGTTCTACGAACTGGCGGATATCGGAATATTTCAGATTGTACCGGGGGCGAGACAAGGGTGTCCCATCCCCTTTGCTGTTCACGCTGGCAATTGAGCCGCTGGCCATGGCATTAAGGGAGTCTAGGAACTGGAGAGGGTTGATCTGTGGAGGGGAGGAATACCAGGTGTCGTTGTATGCTGATGATCTGTTGTTATATATTGCAGATCCAGTGGAGGGGATGGCGGAGGTCATGCGGATTCTTAGGGAGTTTGGGGATTTCTCGGGCTACAAGCTCAACGTGGGGAAGAGTGAGCTCTTTGTAGTGCATGTGGGGGGCCAGGAAAGGGGGCTAGAGGAGCTGCCGTTGAAGAGGGCGCAGAGGAGCTTTCGGCAGCATGGTAGCATTGTGGATAGCACAATTGCTTCACAGCTCCAAGGTCCCAGGTTCAATTCCGGCTTGGGTCATTGTCTGTGTGGAGTTTGCACATCCTCCCCGTGTGTGCGTGGGTTTCCTCCGGGTGCTCCGGTTTCCTCCCACAGTACAAAGATGTGCAGTTTAGGTGGATTGGCCATGATAAATTGCCCTTAGTGTCCAAAATTGTCCTTAGTGTTGGGTGGGGTTACTGGGTTATGGGGATAGAGTGGAGGTGTTGACCTTGGGTAGGGTACTCTTTCCAAGAGCCGGTGCAGACTTGATGGGCCGAATGGCCTCCTTCTGCACTGTAAATTCTATGATAATCTATGATACCTGGATATCCAGGTAGCTAGGAGCTGGGGGGCCTTGCATGAGCTAATTTGACACGGTTGGTGGGCCAGATGGAGGAAGACTTTAGGAGATGGGATGAGTTGCTACTTTCCCTGGCGGGTAGGGTGCAGTCGGTCAAGGTGACGGTCCTCCCTAGGTTCTTGTTTGTGTTCCAGTGCCTGCCCATTCTAATCCCCAAGGCTTTTTTGAAGCGGGTAAGCAGGAGTATTATGGGGTTTGTATGGGCGAGCAAGACCCCGAGGGTGAAGAGGGTGTTTCTGGAGCGCAGTCGGGACAGGGCCGGGCTGGCGCTGCCAAATCTGTGTGGTTATTATTGGGCAGCTAATGTGGCGATGATCCATAAATGAGTAATGGAGGGGGAGGGGGTGGCGTGGAAGAGGCTAGAGGCAGCGTCTTGTGTGGGTACTAGCTTGGGGGCGCTGGTGACGGTGTTAAGTAATGGGTTAAGAGACATTGCAATTAGTTGTCTCATTTATGTTAAGTATCCATTAATTGACACTGATATGTAAAGGGGCTTCAGGTGGCCTCTGTCAGGTGAGGTATAGCGAGAGATTTGTGCAAAGGCTGTTGGAAGGAAATAAATGTGTGTTTGTGAAAAAGGAACAGAACTTTAGACTCTTCATATCACAGCAACTAAAACTTCTAACAATTGGTAGCAGAGGATGGTTGCTGTGTAAATGTGAAGGGTTGTAAAATACAACTTTTCCAGATCAAACCAAGGAGTGAGTGAGAAAAGAAAAAAAGGGATATATGGCTGAACCGAGGATAAAGATGGCTGCATATGACTATCCTCCCTTATTTTCTGAAAGGGAATCGTACGACCAATGGAGAAGTGCAGTAGTTATGTGGACTAAGGTAACTGCTTTGGGAAAGAGAAAACAAGGTATGGCATTGGTTCTTTCTCTACCATATGGCAGTAAAATCCGAAACAAAGTGCTTTCTGAACTGGAATTGGAAGAGTTAGACTCAGAAGAAGGTCTGTAGACTTTATTACATTATATGGATAAGATTTATAAGAAAGATGACTTGTTAAGTGCGTATGAAGCATGGGCGGATTTTGATAAGTTCTGGAAAATGGAGGATATCTCCATGGAAGACTATATAATGGAATTTGGCAGACTATATAAAAGGCTGCAGAAACACAACCTGGAATTTCCACAGTCTGTGTTGGCCTTTAAATTACTTGACTGTACTAGAGTGAGCAACATGGATAGGCTCCTGGTTTTGACAGGAGTTCAGTTTACTGCTAAGGATACCTTATTCGAACAGATGACAAAAGCTTTACAAACGTTTCTGGGGAAACATTCGATTCCGATGGCTCTGATGACCCAAATAGATCAGCCTGCAATAAGGCAGAATATGGAAGATACACTACTAACAGGATGGCGAAATTGTATGGCTACGAACAGGGCTCAAGACTATAGAAGGAGACCGAGACAAGGAAATTATGAAGACAGAAACCCAGTTAGAACCTACAACAGGAAGATGAACCCCAGAAATGCACGGGGCATGATAAATCGATGTTTTCGATGTGACTTTCAATACCATTATGCTTTCAACTGTCCAACTTGTTATGATAGAGTGTTTGAAGCGACACATGACACGGAAGAGTCAGAAGAGGAAAATGATAGTGTCCAGAAAGAAGGCATTGTCCTATTGACAAGCAGTTTTACACCAGTAATGAGGGTGTTGGTTGCAGAATCCTTCAACTGTGCTGTATTGGACAGTGGCTACACATCTACTGTGTGTGGAATTGACCTGGATTCTTTGAATGCTGAAAATCGTAACAAGGTTAAGGAATTTGAAAGTTCCACAAGTTTCAGGTTTGGGGATGATAATACTCTGAAGTCGCGGAAAAGAGTGGTGATCCCTTGCAATATTGCCGAGTGAATCATTTCATTAGCACGGATGTTGTATCAAGTGTGATACCTTTGCTTCTGAGCAGACCGTCGATGAAGAAAGCACACATGAAACTGGATATGGAACAGGATAAGGCAACAGTTTTTGGAAAGACGGTGGACTTACAATCTACACAGTCGGGACACTATTGTATTCCATTACTGACAAATAATATTTCAAGTAGAGTGGTTAAGGATGTGTTAATGCCAGTTGAAAATGAGACTTTAGCTGATAAAAAGCTTGTGGTATTAAAACTGCATAGGCATTTTGCACATCCGTCTCCTTGGAGGCTGAAAAATTTATGAAAGGATGCAGGGGTAATCCCTTCTATACTAAACTGATAGAACAGGTTAGTGACCGCTGTGAAGTTTGTAGGAAGTACAGAAGGACACCAGCATGACCAATAGTAAGCCTTCCTTTGGCCAGGGATTTTAACGACATTGTGGCCATGGACCTTTAGATCTGGGATAAAGCAAATAATATATTTATTTTGCATTTTGTAGATTTAGCAACCAGATTTAGTCAATCAACGATTGTACGAAGTAAAGAAAAGAGAGTAATTCTGGATCAAATTGTGGAAAAATGGATAGTGACAGGAATGGGTCCACCGGCAAAATTCCTTCCGGACAATGGGGGAGAATTTGCTAATGATGAGTTTAGGGATATGTGTGAAAATATGAATATCAGAGTTATGAATACGGCTGCAGAAAGCCCATTTAATAATGGTGTCTGTGAAAGAAATCATGCTGTCATCGATGGCATGCTTTGGAAAATTTTGGCAGATCGACCAAATTGCAGGCTAAATTCAGCTTTAGCATGGGCAGTACATGCAAAGAATTCATTGCAGATGGTTGGGGGCTATAGTCCTTGTCAATTAGTGTTTGGTAGAAATCCTAAAATTCCGTCCATTTTGGATGACCAGCCTCCAGCTTGGGAGGGGACTACAATTAGCTCTGGTTTTGCTGAACATTTAAATGCATTACATAGCAGTAGAAAAGCTTTTTTGGAAGCAGAAGTCTCTGAAATACTTCGCAGAGCTTTAAGACATAACGAACGGCCATCAGATGCCGTTTTTCAGCAAGGAGGCATGGTATACTATAAGAGAGACAATTCTAATGAATGGAAAGGCCCAGGGAAGATCATAGGCATAGATGGCATAGATCTCTTTACGCAAAGAGTAGTGAGGTCGTGGAATGCCCTACCTGCTACAGTAGTGAACTCTCCAACATTGAGGGCATTTAAAAGTTTATTGGATAAACATATGGATGATAATGGCATAGTGTAGGTTAGATGGATTTTATTTCGGTGCAACATTGTGGGCTGAAGGGCCTGTTCTGCGCTGTATTGTTCTATGTTCTATGTTCTATGGCAAAACAATTATTTTGCAACATGGTAATCAAACTGTTAGGGTACATTCATCAAGGATAATGGGTACAGATTACAAATTTTCAAATTTAGACAAGCAGACAGACATGACGAGGAACCAGAGTCATCTGGTACGCATGTGTTACAGAACTATGAGGACCAGTTAACTGATATAGACAGGGTTTCTGTGGAGTCACACAACACTTCTGATGAATTAGAACAGGCCATTTTTCCGAAAGGGCAACTGCGAAAAGTTGGTACAAAAGTGACATATTTGCCTGAAGGGTCTAGTCAATGGAAGGATGCAACTGTTCTTAGTAGAGCAGGGAAGGCCACTGGAAAGTATAAACATTGGTTGAATGTACAGCATTCAGGGGAAGGAGTCCAGACAATGGATTGGGAAAACAAAGTTCAGAAATGGAGGGCACAGAAACGCAGTGCCAGTTCAGATAGCGCAGGGCTAAATCGCTGGCTTTGAAAACAGACCAAGGCAGGCCAACAGCACGGTTCAATTCCCGTACCAGCCTCCCCGAACAGGCGCCGGAATGTGGCGACTAGGGGCTTTTCACAGTAACTTAACTTGAAGCCTACTTGTGACAATAAGCGATTTTCATTCATTTCAGATAGTGAACAGGTCCACAGGAAAGGTCGAGAACTATTGAAAGGACATCCCACAGCAGAAGGGAAAGATCAAGCAGTAGTAGTACAGAACGAGATACCAGGCAGGAGAGGGGACGTAGTTTATCAAGATCTCGGAACAAGAGTAAGACTACGAATACTAATAGGAGTAGAAGGCCACATGCACGTGAGATTTTGGTGGCTTCAAATAAATTAGATGAAAAAGTTATTAAAGAAGCTAAACAGCAAGAATTGCATAGTTGGAGTGAATTTGTGGTATACACGGAAGTACCGGATAGGGGACAAAGAGCTCTATCCCACAGATGAATTGCACGGAAAAGGTTCTTCCGGATGGAACTTATAAGGCAAAGGCCAGGCTTGTGGCAAGGAGATTTGAAGAAAACTTAGAAGATCAGGATTTAAGGGTAGATTCACCTACAGCAGGAAAGGTTATTTTAAAGATCTTCTTGGCTCTATTAGCCACAAAGGCATGGGAATGCAAATCTATAGATATAAAAGCTGCCTTTTTGCAGGGGCATCAGCTCCAGAGAGACATTTTTCTCTGTCCTCCTAAAGAAGCAGCTAACACAGAAGGGGTACTCTGGAAGTTGAACAAATGTGTATATGGATTAAATGATGCATCTAGAGTCTAGTATTTTTCGGTAAGGTCAGTCGTGTTAAAGTTAGGCTGTTGCCAGTTGAAAGCAGATCCTGCAATGTTTTACTGGCAGTATAAAGGAAATCTTTCTGGCATTTGTATGATGCATGTCGATGATTTTTTGTGGGGTGGGACTAGTGATTTTGAAGCTATTGTAATCTCTGGTTTGAGGAAAGAATTCAGGGTTGAAAGTCAGGCGCATTTAAATATATTGGGCTGGAAATTGGACAGACTAAGTTAGCGGTAACTTGACATCAGCAATTGTATTTGGAAAGCATCAGCCCAATAGCAATTAGTCGTGGCTGTGTTTCACAAAAAGATGCAATGGTTTCAAAGATAGAAAAAGAGCAACTGCGAAGTTTAATTGGGCAACTGAACTGGTTAGGTAGACAGACTAGGCCGGACGTGAGTTTTGATGTCTTAGAGTTGAGTACAAAAATGAATGATCCCAAAGTGGAAGACATAATAAGAGCAAATAAAGCATTGGCCAAACTAAAAATGCAGGAGTGTGTTTTGAAGTTCCCAGTTTTAGGTGACCTTAGGCACTTGAAACTCATCGTTTATAGTGATGCGTCCTACGCAAATTTATGTGATGGGGTTTCAAGCGCAGGAGGTTTTATAATTTTCCTTTTGGGGAACAATGGTAAATGTTGCCCGCTTGTGTGGGAAACAAAGAAAATAAGGAGAGTGGTAAAAAACACTTTGGCTGCTGAGACATTAAGCCTTGTAGAGGCAGTGTATATGGCCTTTTATATAAGTCAGATATTGACAGAGATTTGGGGATTAGGGGATTTGGGTAATATACCTATTGACTGTCACATTGACAATAAATCCCTGTGGGAAAATGTGCACTCTACAAAAAGTGCCAATGAAAAGAGGTTACGGATAGACATCGCAAGTTTGAAGCAGATGTTGGACAAAGGGGAAATAACAAAAATTAAATGGGTCGACACGAGCTATCAACTGTCAGACTGTTTTACGAAAAGAGGGGCGAGTTCACAGAAACTTTTGGATATTGTTAATGAAGGGCGCTTGTTTCTGTGACTGTTTTTTTTTCTTTCTCGTCCCAAAAAAAAGGGGGGGAAATCGTGTGTGTGTTTTCGAGTTTCTTGAAATTTTGTTTTCACCTAATTTTTTTTTTTCTCCGAGGAAGGGGAGACTGTTGAGTAATGGGTTAAGAGACACTGCAATTAGTTGTCTCATTTATGTTAAATATCCATTAATTGACACTGATATGTAAAGGGATTTCAGGTGGCCTCTGTCAGGTGATGGATAGTTAGAGTTTTGTGCAAAGGCTGTTGGAATGAAATAAATGTGTGTTTGTGAAAAAGGAACAGAACTTTAGACTCTTCATGTCACAGCAACTAAAACGTCTAACAGACGGCACCGTTGCCGCTACCGCCGACGAGGTACACCACGAGCCCGGTGGTGGCGGCGACATTGAAGATCTGGGGGCAGTGGAGGCGACATAGGGGTGAGGTGGGGGGCCTCAGTTTGGTCCCTGATACGGGATAATCATATGTTTGTGCCGGGCAGGATGGATGGGGGGTTTCTAAGTTGGCATCGGGCAGGAATTAAAAGGATGGGGGACCTGTTTATAGATGGGACTTTTGCTAGCCTGGGGGCGCTGGAGGTGAAATTTGGGTTGCCTCCCGGAAACGCTTTTAGATATATGCAAGTGAGGGCATTTGTGAGATGGCAGGTGAGGGAATTTCCGCTACTTCCAGCACAAAGGATTCAGGACAGGGTGATTTCGGGTGTATGGGTCGGAGAAGGCAAGGTCTCGGCGATTTATCAGGAGCTGCAGGAAGAGGAGGAGGCCTCGGTGGAGGAGTTGAAGGGCAAGTGGGAGGGGGAGCTCGGGGAGGAGCTGGATGAGGGTCAGTGGGCTGACGCCCTGGGCAGGGTCAATTCCTCCTCCTCATGCGCCAGGCTCAGTCTAATCCAGTTCAAAGTAGTACATAGGGCACATATGACAGGGGCGAGGATGAGTAGGTTTTTTGGGGTGGAGGACAGATGTGTGAGATGTTCGAGGGGCCCAGCAAATCACGCCCATATGTTCTGGACGTGCCCGGCACTGGAGAGGCTCTGGAGGGGTTTTGCAAGGACTATGTCCAAAGTTGTGAACACCTGGGTCAAGCCGAGCTGGGGATTAGCATTATTTGGGGTATCGGACGAGCCGGGAGTGCAGGAGCCGAAAGAGGCCAGAGTTATGTCCTTTGCGTCCCTGGTAGCCCGGTGGAGGATCCTACTAATGTGGAGGGATGCAAAGCCCCCTAGTGTGGAAGCTTGGATCAATGACATGGCAGGTTTAATTAAGTTGGAGAGGATAAAGTTTGCCTTGCGAGGGTCTGTGCAGGGGTTCTCCAGGCGGTGGCACCCGTTCCTAGACTTTCTCGCGGAACGTTAGTTGGAGGTCAACAGCAGCATCAACCTGGGGGGGAGGGGGGTTATGTTTTAGTTAAAAGGGGGCGTTTTCCCCACTTTTGTATTTATTGGTTAAATGGGGTTAATGTATCCTTGCTTGGTTTCCTATGTACAATTTTCTTTTTCTTTCTTTCCTTCTGGAGTGTTTGGTTGAAAATTGTTGAAAATTTTGAATAAACATATATTTTTTTTAAAGTCCCAGTAATGGCTTATTGTCAGTAACGATGTTAAACCACCATCCAAATGCACATTGGTGGAATTTCTTCACACGGTAAATAACAGCGATGCCCTTCTTCTTGATTGGGGCATAGTTCTGGTCGGCTCCTGAAAGGGTCCTTGAGGCAAAGGCCATAGGTCACAGAACCGTCTCCCATTTTGCCTTGAGATTTTGGCTCCAGAGTCCACCCCACCCCCGGGTCCTGCTCCCAGGACCCCGCGCAAACCCCCTATTGGCTGAGGTTTACACCCTCCCGTGTGATTGGCCCCTAGAGGTCATGTGATCCATGGAGGCTGCCCCTTATGAAGGCCACGCTACCACAGTTTTGATGGAGAAAACAGAGAGGGACGGTTTGCGGTGGGGGACAGGAACCCGAGGGAGACAGACGGTGATTGGCCAAATAACTGGAGGTGAATTGGGTAAACATTTTCTTCCATGGCGAATTGTTGGGGGCTGGAACGTGCTGTCTGAAAGGACGGGAGAAGCAGATCCCATTGTAACTTCCAAAGGGGGAATTGGGTAAATAATTGAAAAAGAAAACCAATTACAAGGTTATGGGAAAAGCTGTGGTGAGTGGAGTAAATGATATAATTCCATCATAGAACTGGCAAAGGTAAATGTAAATATAAACACAATCCAGAGGACAATAGGCTGCTCTCCCCTTTGAGAGTGAGGGACTGGTGGTGATTCAAAGTGAGGGTCACCACATCTCAGGTCAGCAGCAAGTTTGAGACCTTCGTGAATAACCTCAGGAGGAACGGGAATTGAACTCACGCTGTTGACGTCGCTCCAGCATCATGAACCAGCCATCCAGCCAACTGAGCTAACTGACCCCCCCCCCCCCCCCCCACTCCGGTGTAGGAGCAGTGGGCTGAATGGCCTCCTTCTGTGCTGTACTGTTCCAGCATTCCACGAATAAAAACCCAACCAGTTCATTCTTGTCCTTCAGGGAATAAACCTGCCAACCTTACCTGGTCTGAGCCCCCCGTGTGACTCCAGTCCCACACCAAAGTTGGCTCTGAACCGCCCTCTCTCCTGAGCCCCTCGGTTGTATCAAACCCAATGCCAAACAGAACGCCCACCGCCACTTCTCGAAAGGCACTGAAGAATGGGGAGCATGTTCCATCCTTGCCAGAGGAGCCCAGGTGCTGGGAAGGACTAGATTAAATAAAACGCGCAGCTAAAACATGCCCATGGTGTTTGCAATGTGGTTTAAACAAGTCAGTGCTCATCCCTGTCCAGCAAACGATGTGACCAGTTCATATCCAGCACAGCAAACCTTCCCCCTGGACTCAGAGGCGCTTCAGTAAAGATGAAGCTTCAGAGGGCTGAAGCATTTTCATTCAATAATATCTTGTTAACTTCCCGGTTTCTGACCCACCCTTCCCCCGGTGGTATCATATTTTTGATGAATTCTTTGTTCCCCCCCCCCCCCCCCCCCTCTCATGCTGGTCAGCGTGTACACACTCATCATTCGCACTCAACATGCCTGGTGCCATTTACCGACCCAAACTGACTTCAGTGCAGGGTGCAGGTATCCACTGTCAAACTGATTAATTGCCTCCCAGGGAGAGAGAGCAGAACAGTTTAATATAAGTGGATGTTTGGTCAAGTCTGAGTGGCAGGGGTGAGGGGGATGGGGAGGGTGGAGGGGGAGTGGAATGGGGGGTGGAGGGGGAGTGGAATGGGGGGTGGAGGGGGAGTGGAATGGGGGGTGGAGGGGGAGTGGAATGGGGGATGGAGGGGGAGTGGAATGGGGGGTGGAGGGGGAGTAGAATGGGGGTAGAGGGGGGTGGAAGGGGAGTGGAATGGGGGTGGAGGGGGAGTGGAATGGGGGGTGGAGGGGGAGTGGAATGGGGGGTGGAGGGGGAGTGGAATGGGGGGTAGAGGGGGAGTGGAATGGGGGATGGAGGGGGAGTGGAATGGGGGTGGAGGGGGAGTGGAATGGGGGTAGAGGGGAGTGGAGGGGGAGTGGAATGGGGGGTGGAGGGGGAGTGGAATGGGGGTGGAGGGGGAGTGGAATGGGGGTGGAGGGGGAGTGGAATGGGGGGTAGAGGGGGGATTGGAATGGGGGGTGGAGGGGGAGTAGAATGGGGGTAGAGGGGGTGGAAGGGGAGTTGAATGGGGGGTGGAGGGGGAGTGGAATGGGGGGTGGAGGGGGAGTGGAATGGGGGTAGAGGGGGGTGGAGGGGGAGTGGAATGGGGGTAGAGGGGGGTGGAGGGGGAGTGGAATGGGGGTAGAGGGGGGTGGAGGGGGAGTGGAATGGGGGTTGGAGGGGGAGTGGAATAAGGGTAGAGGGGGGGATTGGAATGGGGCGTGGAGGGGGAGTAGAATGGGGGTAGAGGGGGTGGAAGGGGAGTGGAATGGGGGGTGGAGGGAGAGTGGAATGGGGGGTAGAGGGGGAGTGGAATGGGGGGTGGAGGGGGAGTGGAATGGGGGGTGGAGGGGGAGTGGAATGGGGGGTGGAGGGGGAGTGGAATGGGGGTAGAGGGGGGTGGAGGGGGAGTGGAATGGGGGTTGGAGGGGGAGTGGAATGGGGGTAGAGGGGATGGAGGGGGAGTGGAATGGGGGGTGGAGGGGGAGTGGAATGGGGGTTAGAGGGGGAGTGGGAGGGGGAGTGGAATGGGGGGTGGAGGGGGAGTTGAATGGGGGTGGAGGGAGGGTGGAGGGGGAGTGGAATGGGGGTGGAGGGGGAGTGGAATGGGGGCTGTAGGGGGAGTGGAATGGGGCGTAGAGGGGAAGTGGGAGGGGGAGTGGACTGGGGGGTGAAGGGGGAGTGGAATGGGGGGTAGAGGGGGGGATGGAGGGGGAGTGGAATGGGGGGTGGAGAGGGAGTGGAATGGAGGATGCGGGGGGAGGGGGAGTGGAATGGGGGTGGAGGGAGAGTGGAATAGGGGGTAGAGGGGGAGTGGAATGGGGAGTGGAATGGAGGATGCGGGGAGGGGTCCATTGGTTTTTGCAGAGTTGCTGACAGTCGCAGGGTTTGAGGAATGGGGATATTTTCTTCCAGACGGTCCGCTTTTTCTCTTAAAGCAGACCCGCAGGCGAGTGAGGAAAGGAGCGAGGTGGATGCGGGGCCTCTGTAATGAATTTCCCGTGGACCAACACTCAATCCCAACTGGCAGAGAGTGAGAATGGGCAGATGCACAGGGGCTGGTGTGCGCCTGTGAATAATCCTGAGTGGGAGGTTAATGTGCGCATTTATCATGTATACATTTATTCCGAAGGAAGCAGATCAAAGGGCAGCATTCTCTCCTTAAACACTCCCTTGGGTCAACTGCATCCAGACTGTTCCTTTCCAGTGTGCACTCGATGGGCCGAACAGCCTCCTTCTGCACTGTATGTTCTATGTCTATGTCTGTTTGCCTGTGGTAGATACTGAGCCAGAACTTGCATTATATCGAAGGCAAGTGAATTAGCAGTTTAGGTACAATGGGCTGACTGGCCTTCTTCTGTACTCCGTTATTCTCCAGTAACCCAGTTAGGGCAACCTCACATGGTGGGTGATTTGTGCCCATAGAAAGAATTCAGACAGAATGATTCCCAACTTAACGGACCCTGGTTATTCAGACAGGATCAAAGAATTAGAACATAGAATGCAGAAGGAGGCCATTCGGCCCATCGAGTCTACACCGACCCACTTAAGCCCTCACTTGCCCTCACTTCCACCCTATCCCCGGAACCCAATAACCCCTCCCAAGGCCATTTGGCCCATCGAGTGCACACTGGAAAGGAATAGTCTGGATGCAGTTGACCCAAGGGAGTGTTTAAGGAGAGAATGCTGCCCTTTGATCTGCTTCCTTCGGAATAAATGTATACATGATACATTTTCGACACTTTTTGGACTCTAAGGGACAATTTATCACGGCCCATCCACCTAACCGGCTCGTCTTTGGACTGTGGGAGGAAACCGGAGCACCCGGACAAAACCCACGCACACACGGGGAGAACGTGCAGACTCCGCACAGACAGTGACCCAGCAGGGAATCGAACCTGGGACCCTGGTGCTGTGAAGCCACAGTGCTAACCACTATGCTACCGTGCTACCTGTAAATTGTGTCTGTAAGTAAATTGAGTCTATTTACTTTGGAGCATCAGAGGCTGTGAGGTGACTTGATCGAAGTCTATAAAACAATAATAATCTTTTAATAATAATGTTTATCGTCACAAGTAGGCTTATATTAACACTGCAATGAAGTTACTGGAAAATCCCCCAATCTCCACATTCTGGCGCCTGTTCGGGTACACAGAGGGAGAATTCAGAATGACCAATTCCCCTAACAGCACATCTTTTGGGACTTGTGGGAGGAAACCGGAGCACCCGGAGGAAACCCACGCACACACGGGGAGGATGTGCAGACTCCGCACAGACAGTGACCAAAGCCAGAATCGAACCTGGGACCCTGGAGCTGTGAAGCAATTATGCTATCCACAAGGCTACCGTGCTGCCCTCGATTAACACTGCAATGAAGTTACTGTGAAAATCCCCTCACCGCCACATTCCGGCGCCTGTTCGGGTACACAGAGGGAGAATTCAGAATGTCCAATTCACCTAACAAGCACGTCTTTCAGGACTTGTGGGAGGAAACCGGAGCACCCGGAGGAAACCCACGCAGCCACGGGGAGAACGTGCAGACTCCGCACAGACAGTGTCCCTGGCACTGTGCTAACCACTGTGCTAACCACTGTGCTATCGTGCCTCCCATCAATAAACCTGGTCATTTGTGAGGCAGCAACAGGTAAGAAAGTGACCTTGAAAACCGCCAGAATGACACCAAAATCCACCTGGTTCACAAGCTCCCCTGAGGGATGGGGAATTTGACCCCACCACACTTACCAGCTAATACGCAGCCTGACCCACATGTGACCCCAGTCACGCGATATAGGATCGACTTTCAATGACCTCAGCTCAACTATGGTGCAGGATGAGCATGGATATTGGGGGGGGGGGGGGGGGGCATTCAGCCACTGAACAATGACCAGCGAGATCTCAGCTAATCTGTACCAAGATTCCATTTACCTGCCTCTAATCACTATCCTTCAACCCCCTTACCCGATATGAAAAGGGGAAAGATCAAACACCCTTAAATCCCACAAATGTTTCCAGACCAACTGAATGTTTCCAGCATTCTTTCTTTATAAAACGAGGTATCAACTTGGTGAAGCTACAACCCAGGACTACGTGTCTAGGGCAGCACGGTAGCACAAGTGGATAGCACTGTGGCTTCACAGTGCCAGGGTCCCAGGTTCGATTCCCCGCTGGGTCACTGTCTGTGCGGAATCTGCACGTTCTCCCCGTGTCTGCGACGTTTCCTCCGGGTGCTCCGGTTTCCTCCCATAGTCCAAAGACGTGCAGGTTAGGTGGACTGGCCATGATAAATTGCCCTTCGTGACCAAAAAGGTTAGGAGGGGTTATTGGGTTACGGGGATAGGGTGGAGGTGAGGGCTTAAGTGGGTCGGTGCAGACTCGATGGGTTGAATGGCCTCCTTCTGCACTGTATGTTCTATGTTCTATGCCAAACAGCATAAGCAGCAAGTGATAGGCAAAGCTAAACGATTGCACAGGATCAGATTTAAGCTTTGCAATCCTCCCATATCCAGCCGTGAATGGTGGTGGACAATTAAATAACTCACTGGAGGAGGAGGCTCCACAAATATCCCCATCCTCAATGATGGAGGAGCCCAGCACATCTGTGCAAAAGACAAGGTTGAGGCATTTGCAACAATGTTCAGCCAGAAGTGCCAAGTGGATGATCCATCTCGGTCTCTTCCAGAGGTCCCCAGTATCACAGATGTCAGTTTTCAGCCAATTCAATTCACTCCACGTGATATCAAGAAACAGCTGAAGGCACTGGATACTGCAAAGGCTGTGGGCCCTGCCAATATTCCTGCAATAGTACTGAAGACTTGTGCTCCAGAACTTGCCGCACCCCTAGCCAAGCTGTTCCAGTACAGCGACAACACTGGCATCTACCCGGCAATGTGGAAAATTGGTCAGGTATATCCTGTACACAAGAAACAGGACAAATCCAACCCAGCCAATTACCACCCTATCAGTCTACTCACCATCATCAGCAATGTGATGGAAGGAGTCATCAACAGCGCTATCAAGCAGCACTTACTCAGCAATAACCTGCTCACGGACGCTCAGTTTGGATTCCACCAGGATCACTCAGTTCCTGACCTCATTACAGCCTTGGTTCAAACATGGACAAAAGAGCTGAATGCCAGAGGGGAGGTGAGAGTGACTGCCCTTGATGTCAAGGCAGCATTTGACCGAGTGTGGCATCAAGGAGCCCGAGCTAAACTGGAGTCAATGGGAATCAGGGGAAAACTCTCTGCTGGTTGGAGTCATACCCGGCACAAAGGAAGATGGTTGTGGTGATTAGAGGTCAGTCATCTCAGTCCCAGGACCTCACTACATGAGTTCCTTAGAGTAGAGTCCTGGGCCCAACCATCTTCAGCTGCTTCATCAATGAACTTCCAACATAAGGTCAGATGTGGGGATGTTTGCTGAGAATTGCACAATGTTCAGCAGCATTCGTGACTCCTCAGATACTGAACAGTCCATGTCCAAATGCACCAAGACCTGAACAAGACCCAGGCTTGGGCTGACAACTGGGAAATAACATTCACACCACACAAGTGCCAGGCAATGACCATCTCCAATAAGGGAGAATCAAACCATGCCCCTTGGCATTCAATGGCATTACCACCCCTGAATCCTCCGCTATCAACATCATCCTTGGGGTTACCATTGACCCGAAATTGTACAGGACTAGCCATATAAATACTGTGGCTACAAGAGCAGGTCAAGGGTGAGGAGAATGTGGCGAGTAACTCACCTCCTGGCTCCTCAAAGCCTATTCACCACCCACAAGGCACAAATCAAGAGTCTGATGGAATACTCTCCATGTGCCTGGGTGAGTGCAGCACAGTGACATAGTGGTTAGCACAGCTGCCTCACAGCACCAGGGGTCCGGGTACAATTCCAGCCTCAGGTCACTGTCTGTGTGGAGTTTGTACGTTCTCCCCGTCTCTACATGGATTTCCTCCGGGTCTTCCGGTTTCCTCCCTTAGTCCAAAAGATGCGCAGGTTAGGTGGATTGGCCAAGATAAATTGCTCCTTAATGCCCAGGGATGTGCAGATTAGGTTATGGGATTACGGGGTTAGGGCAGAGCAGACACTGGTATATGGGCAGAATGTTGATTTGAAGGGTCGGTGCAGACTGGATGGGCTGAATGGCCTCCTTCTGCACTGTAGCGATCCTATGATCCGTGAAACAACACTCAAGAAGCTCGACACCATCCAGGACAAAGCAGCCCCGCTTGATTGGTCCCCTTTCCACAAACATTCCCTCCCTCCACCATCGACACACAGTAGCAGCCGTATACCATCGACAAGATACACTGCAGTAACTCACCAAGGTTCCTTCGGCAGCACCTTCCAAACCCACAACCACTACCGGCCAGAAGGACAAGAGCAGCAGATACCTGGGAACCCCCACCACCTGGGGGTTCCCCTCCAAGTCACTCACCATCCTGACTTGGAAATTTGTCATTGTTCCTTCACTGTCACTGGCTCAAAATTCTGGAAGTCCCTCTCTAGCAGCACTGTGGGTGTACCTACACCTCAGGGACTGCGGCTATTCAAGAAGGCCGCTCACCACCACCTTCTAAAGGGCAATTAGGGATGGGCAGCAAATGCTGGGCCTCGCCGGCGAAGCCCACATCCCGTAAAAATTAATTTTCAAAAACTTTAGTCTCATGATAGAGGCAAAGTAAAAACTGCCTTGCCCCAAGAAATCCCTAAATTCACTATTGCAGTTTAACCTGAAATGTGAAAGGAGGTATTAAAAATCTAATTGGACCTTCCATGTGCCAAGATTAAAGAGTTACAAGTACTCGTGCATGGCAGGCGGTTAATTCAGGCCTGATCCTTACTCCGTTAATTAGAACGGCTGGAGTTTGCTTTCTGATTAAGGGTTCAGTTTATGAATCGAGATTGCGTTAAATCCTCGGGCAGAGAACGTGGCCTGTGGACTATGCCGCTGCAAGAATCTCACCTCCCAAAGTGCCATTTAAAGTGGAAGGGAAAATACCAGCGTGTCTGCAAATGGATTCATTGTTCAAATCATCTTTCACGCCCACATCAATTTTTCAGGAACGTTTTACTCCGCAGGTGGAACCGGAAGGTGACTGGAAAATTCAATTTTTCACCGAATTTGCTGCTTCGGTTTTGAAATATATGTTGTTGAACCCAGCGGGATGCGTGTTTAACACAGCTGGCCACTGCGCAGGCCAGCTCCTAATCTCAACACCGAGCCATGCTAAGTTTAACTTTTCCCAGAGTTATTCTTCTCTCTGTTGTGTGCACTCCATTTAATTAAATCTGTCTTTTGCAGGAATATTAGAACAGGCTAAAGAATTTGATGAATGCTGCATTTAGCAGATTAATGAAGGGACAGGACTAACCCAGAGTGTTTCTTTACCCAGTTAGTTATTAGTTAAGGCTCAGAAAACCTTTTTTCACCCCAGTGGTTCAAGCCAACCACTTGTTTCCAGTCCCGTGTTGGGCCCATTGGTCCAACCTCGGTCTTACGCAGCAGTCAGCGTGGGTTCAAGGTTCACAAGTCGCACAACATCTTGCCAGGATTTTATCGGAAAGTGGTCTCTCCTTTTCTTCTCCGAAAGGTGCTGGGGATGACATTAGTGGTAGTGAGAGTGAACTGACTGCTCGTTTTACAAATCGTACCATCCTAGAAACTCTGCTAAATTTAGTAAATTCCAGGGTCCCGGGTTCGATTCCTGCTTGGGTCACCGTCTGTGCGGAGTCTGCATGTTCTCCCCGTGACTGCGTGGGTTTCCTCCGGGTGCTCCGGTTTCCTCCCACAATTCCCGAATGACGCGCTGTTAGGTGAATTGGACATTCTGAATTCTCCCTCTGTGTACCCGAACAGGTGCCGGAACGTGCCGACTAGGGGCTTTTCACAGTAACTTCATTGCAGTGTTAATGTAAGTCTACTCGTGCCACTAATAAAGATTATTATTATTATTATAATGAGCTGCCAATTTGTTGTTGATGGATACAGAACTGGCTCGGTCATAGAAGGTAGAGAGTAGCAATGGAAGGATGCTTTTCTGATTGGAGGATTGTGACTCGTGGTGTTCCGCAGGGATCAGTGCTAGGACCTTTGCTGTTCGTAGTATAAATGATTTGGAGGAAAATGTAACTGGCCTGATTAGTAAGTTTGCAGACGACACAAAGGTTGGTGGAATTGCGGATAGCGATGAGGACTGTCAGAGGATACAGCAGGATTTAGATCGTTTGGAGACTTGGATGGGGAGATGGCAGATGGAGTTTAATCCGGACAAATGTGAGGTGATGCATTTTGGAAGGTCTAATGCAGGTAGGGAATATACAGTGAATGGTAGAACCCGCAAGAGTATTGACAGTCAGAGAGATCTAGGTGTACAGTCCACAGGTCACTGAAAGGGGCAACACAGGTGGAGAAGATAGTCAAGAAGGCATACGGCATGCTTGCCTTCATTGGCCAGGGCATTGAGTATAAGAATTGGCAAGTCATGTTGCAGCTGTAAAGAACCTTAGTTAGGCCACA
The DNA here is from genome assembly GCF_047496885.1 of Scyliorhinus torazame. Classification (NCBI taxonomy): domain Eukaryota; kingdom Metazoa; phylum Chordata; class Chondrichthyes; order Carcharhiniformes; family Scyliorhinidae; genus Scyliorhinus; species Scyliorhinus torazame. The sequence goes on along the minus strand of NC_092720.1, from coordinate 15,844,137 downwards.
CTTGGAGTATAGTGTTCAATTCTGGTCGCCACACTACCAGAAGGATGTGGAGGCTTTAGAGAGGGTGCAGAAGAGATTTACCAGGATGTTGCCTGGTATGGAGGGCATTAGCTATGAGGAGAGTTGAATAAACTCGGTTTGTTCTCACTGGAACGACGGAGGTTGAGGGGTGACCTGATAGAAGTCTACAAAATTATGAGGGGCATAGACAGAGTAGATAGTCAGAGGCTTTTTCCCAGGGTAGAGGGGTCAATTACTAGGGGGCATAGGTTTATGGTGCGAGGGGCAGGGTGTAGAGTAGATGTACGAGGCAAGTTTTTTACCAGAGGGTAGTGGGTGCCTGGAACTCGCTGTCGGAAGAGGTGGTGGAAGCAGGGACGATAGTGACATTTAAGGGCCATCTTGACAAATACATGAATAGGATGGGAATAGAGGGATATGGACCCCGGAAGTGTAGAAGATTTTAGTTCAGACGGGCAGCATGGTCGGCACAGGCTTGGAGGGCCGAAGGGCCTGTTCCTGTGCTGTACTTTTCTTTGTTCTTTGTTGTACTGCCATCCATGATGAATTTCACTCACCGCAACCCCTGCCATCTCTTAGAATCATAGAATCAAGCACAGAGGGAGGCCATGTAGCCCATCGAGCCTGTACCAGCTCTTTCAAAGCGTTATTGCAATGTCCTATGGATTTGAATGAGCTGTGTTTGATCATGTTCCTTGGTTGTCTGATCGAACTGTACTTGATTGCTTAAGCCCGTGGGTGCAGTAAAGAGCCAATTAAACAGAGAAGCTTCTGGAAGAGATCTGAGCTGAGGCCTTGGGTTTGCACAAAATCCTGTAAGTTCTGAGATATTTTAAAGTGCTGTAAATGAACCTGTTTCGATTTAGAACTATTGCATTACTCTGAGATAAATCTGACTGCTGAAATATACAGATAACCAGAAACGCCACAACAGTTATTCCATTGGTCTCTCAGTCCAACTCTCTCTACATAACGCTGGAAAACTTTCCCCTTCAAGTAGTTGTCCAATTACTTTTTGAAAGTGACTAATGAATCAGCTTACAGTGCCCTTTCAGGCAACACATTTCTGACCACAAGAACTTGCTGTGCAAAAATTCTCTCCCATCTCCCTATGGTTCCTTTGCCAGTTACCTTGAGGGTGGGGGGGGTTGGGCTTGTTCGCGGGGCTGAGGTGTTCCAGGCCAGGTGTCGCCCCTGGGCCGGAGTTGGAGGAGCGGAGGGTGGTGTTAGGGGCTTTTCGCCTGTGAGGCCTTCAAGCCATCGTTAAGTATTGATAATAGGGCCAACTACACCTGCTGCATGCCTGTCCGACCAAACACTTCCAGGACAGAGCCCTGTTCTTGGTTATAAGCTGGTCAGGTCATTTAACTCCCTTAGACTGTTAGCAGCCTCTAGCTTCACAGCTGAAGGCCATTGTTGATAAGGAATTGGCCTTGTTAGTTGTCAGAGCATTTCACAGCTCTCAAGTGGCTGCAGGTTGTGTTTGGTGCTTGTTTCTGCTGGTCGCTGCAAATGCCTGAAGGGACTGTGTTTGTTTGTTGACGCCTATTCTGCTTCTGAGGCCTGGAGTGAGGAAAGGGAGGATGGAAGATGACTTGCAACCAGCACTGGCTTGCTCTGCGTCAGCGTGACTTTCCACTATTTAGAGTCTGCTACGGGGAGCTGTGGGAGGGGAAGAGAGAGCGAGAGAGAAAGGCTGATTGGTCTGAACAAGCACCTTGATGATGGTGTTGAAGAAATGCTTTGCAGATTGCTGGTGATTTTATTGTACAGTTTACTGTTTAATGTCTGGAGGCAGTGTGTTTGTTTGCTGCCATCTCTTTTACTTCCAGCGCTGGAGAAGGGTTAGGGGTGCTCTTTCTCTCTTCTGGTGGGTTCTGCGTCGGTGTGACTTTCTGGTGTGATTTTCCACTGCTGAGAGCTGTGGGAGAGGGAAAGAGAGGGGGATTGGTCCAAGCGAGCAACTTGATGAAGGTGTTGAAGTCATGCTTTTTCAGGTTGGTGGCGACTTTATTGTTGACTGTTTAATGTTTACAGTGTGTTTGATTTTCTTTGTATCAATGCATCGTTGTAGCTTTGCATTTGTACAGCACGGTAGCACAAGTGGATAGCACTGTGGTTTCACAGCGCCAGGGTCCCAGGTTCAATTCCCTGCTGGGTCACTGTCTGTGCGGAGTCTGCACGTTCTCCCCGTGACTGCATGGGTTGCCTCCGGGTGCTCCAGTTTCCTCCCACAGTCCAAAGACGTGCAGGTTAGGTGGATTGGCCATGATAAATTGCCCTTTGTGTCCAAAAAGGTTAGGAAGGGTTATTGGGTTACGAGGATAGGGTGGAAGTGTGGGCCTAAGTGGGTCGGTGCAGACTCGATGGGCCGAATGGCCTCCTTCTGCACTGTATGTTCTATGTACCGACATTCTGTAGCGAAAATCTGCTTGGATGTGCGACATGATACCCTTTCCTTGTTGGTTACTGGTTAATGTGATATAGGGACTGTTTAGTAGTTTGTTTTCATCTTTTTGTATCAAGGTACCGTTGCCCGTTTAATAAACAAAATATTCTCAAGTGGCTTCTCGTGGGTACATGTGCCATGTCTCAGATGATGACTTTTGTGTCGCATTTCAATCAAACTTTGAAGCCTGAACAGTGTGCCTGAACTCTAGCCTGAGCCTCCAGTAGCGTCGGCACCTCAGAGGCAGCGGCAAATAATCAAATACTCCAGAGCAGGGATTCAGCACTGGGGATATCCTCACGACCAAAGGGTGTGTGTGCAGCTCCGGGAGGGCACCTGAGCACGGTCTCCTCAATGTTCCCGGCACCACTCTGGGGTCGACGAGCTCCTGCTCTGGGCCGGGGTGAGTGCGCAGAGTGAGGTTTTCCGGCACAACCAGCTGGGTGGATGGCACTCGGAGAGAAGGCGGGACACGTAAGGGTGGGGAGGCTTGGGGGATTCGAGGGTCCCGGGGTAGAAGCTCGAACTGAGTGGTGGTCTATCCAATTCCTTACAGATACCCAAATGGCTGGTGGTGTTGGTCCCACAGAGGATGCCCTCGTGGTGCTGTGGCAACTCAGCCGGCCAGACGCCCATAGACGGCAGCAGCATTGGCGCAGACTGGCGTCTGCACCTCATGTGCAGGGTCCATTGCACAGGTTGAAGACCTGGCTGCCCATCAGACCAAGGAGGAACCCAGGGGGGGTGACGGCAGTGACGCCCCAAGATGTATTTGATTTGATTTGATTTATTGTCACATGTACCGAAGTACAGTGAAAAGTATTTTTCTGCGGCCAAGGGAACGTACACAGTACAGACATAGTTGACAAAGAGAATAATCAACAGAGAACGTTGACAAATGCTACATCGACAAACAGTGATTGGTTACAGTGCGGAACAAGGGGCCAAACAAAGCAAATACGTGAGCAAGAACAGCAGAGGGTGTCGTGAATAGTGTTCTTACAGGGAACAGATCAGCCCGAGGGGGAGTCGTTGAGGAGTCTTGTAGCTATGGGGAAGAATCTGCTCCATGGCTGGATGTACGGGCCTTCAGACTTCTATCTTGTCGGTCTTTCGAGCAAATGATGGACAGCATGTGCCGCAGAAGATTCACGGACTTGGTGTCCCGTGGAGGAGGACACCCTGCTCCTGGTGGCCGTGAAGGTTACTGCAGCCCTGACCTTTTATGTAATCGGTTCATTCCAGGGCTCGAGTGGGGACTTGTACGGCAATTCACAATCTGCAGTCCACAAGTGCATCTGGGAGGTCACGGATGCCCTGTATGCCCGGGCAGCTGGCTATTTCAACTTTGAGATGGACCAAGCCCAGCAAGATGCCCAGGCAGCAGGATTCTCCGCCTTCACTGGGGTGCCCCAGGTCCACTAGGTAGTTGATGGCACGCATGTCACCTTGCGGCACTGGGGCATCAGGGAGTGCTCTTCATTAACAGGAAGGGGTTCCACTCCCTGAATGTTTAACTCGTGTGCAACCCATACATCGGGATCATGCACGTGGGTTCGCGTGTCTCAGGGAGTGTGCATGACAGCTACATCCTGGGACACTCGGAGATCCCCGGTGTCTTCGAGGACCACCCCAGAATGACGGGTTGGCCCTTGGGGGGGTGGGTAAGGTGTACCTTACCTGAGGTCCTGGCTGATGGCACCAGTACGGAGGCCGGTGATCGAGGCGAACATCCGATATAACGAGGCCCGTGTTGCTTCCTGTGCTGTCATTGAGCGGCTCATCGCGCTGCTCAAAATGCAGTTCCAGTGCCTGGACCGCTCTGGTGGTGCCCTGCAGTATACCCCCCAGAGGGTCTCCCACTCTGTGGTGGTCTGCTCTGCCCTCCACAACCTGGCACAACAGTGGGATGACCTGCTGGCGGAGAAGGAGGAGGGGCATGCGGCCTTGTCAGAGGAGGAGCCAGACCAGGAGGGGATGGTGGACAAGCTGGGGAGGAGCCGCAGGAGAGTGGAGGACAGGCGGCGGCGGCGAGAGTCTGGCCCTCGTCCTCGTCCACTTCTCATAGAATGTCTGTCGGACCACCCTCTTCACCCCCCCCCCCCCCACCCCCCATTCCCTCCCTCCTCCCCATTCTCCTCCATCACCCATTCCGCTCCTTCCTACCCCCGTCCAATTACCCGGCCCTCCCACACCCACCCGCACCCCACAATGACGCTACCCTCCAAGGGTCTGTGTAACCTCGACCAGGGTGATGGGCCTGTGTTGGGGCTGTCAGCGGGACAGGAGGGTGATGGTCACTCGCTGTGCGGGAAGCTGTGCCGCGCCCTCAGTTTACTCCAAAGTCTGCCTCCTTCTTACTGCTGATAGTACGTTCACACCCATCCTCTGAACGGGGTCTGCTTCGGGGGCTTTTGATCTTGGACCACTGTACCCGGGGGGCCGGAGGTGGGGAGAGGGAAGGGCAACACTGGCTGGGGGTCCGGCAGGCCCGCTGTGATGGTTAACGTGACAGGGGCTTCACATGTATCATATTAATAGTGAAGATTGGACATTTCCATTCTCCCGGCTACAAATTGTGACTGACCCTACACAGCGCCCCCCCCCCCCCCCCCCCCACAAGTGCCCACTCAGTACTCCTCAATCTTCTTGATACTCCGTTGTCTACTGCTACTTCTAGGTGTGACTGCAGGATGCACATCAGAGGTGGAGCCAGCCTGCTGCTTTCTGCATCATGTGGCCTTCGATGCTCTTGGCAGCCATCCTCTAGATGGGCTGGAGCCAGAGGGCCCCTTGCCGGCGTCAAAGGTGTCACCGTGCCACCCTGTTCTGCCCAGTGCCCTTGAGATGCGCTGGTGTCAGGATGGGGGGGATTCAGAAGACCTGAAGACCACCGTCACCTCCTTGCTGACAGGCCCAGGGTTGGCCTCAGGCGCCTCCTCCTCCCTGACAGTGACTGTAAGGCCCTGGGACAGCTGGAGGAGCTCGAGAGGCCTCTCTGTCATCTGGTTCTGCCAGTCCAGACACCGCCCCGCTGTCCGCACCATGGTGTCTACCCCCTTGGCGATTCCCCTCAGCGACTAGGCCATGCTCTGCACTGCCTTGGCAATGTCCTTCTGCGTAAGGGACACATCCCTCAGCGACTGAGACATAATGGGCCCCGTATCTAAGGAAGGATGTGCTGGCCTTGGAAAGGGTCCAGAGGAGGTTCACAAGAATGTTCCCTGGAATGAAGAGCTTGTCATATGAGGAACGGTTGGGTCTGTACTCGTTGGAGTTTAGAAGGATGAGGGGGGATCTTATTGAAACTTACAGGATACTGCAAGGCCTGGATAAAGTGGACGTGGAGAGAATGTTTCCACTTGTAGGAAAAACTAGAAGCAGAGGACACAGCCTCAGACTAAAGGGACGATGCTTTAAAACAGAGATGGGGGGGAATTTCTTCAGCCAGAAGGTGGTGAATCTGTGGAACTCTTTGTCGCAGAAGGCTGTGGAGGCCAAATCACTGAGTGTCTTTAAGATAGAGATAGAGCGGTTCTTGATTAATAAGGGGATCAGGGGTTATGGGGAGAAGGCAGGAGAATGGGGATGGGAAAAATATCAGCCATGATTGAATGGCGGAGCAGTCTCGATGGGCCGAGTGGCCTAATTCTGCTCCTATGTCTTATGTTCTTCTGTCAAGGCCCTCAGCCATGGTCATCACAGATTGGACCTTTCCTTGGACATCACCACTCAAGACACTGACCTTGTGCTCCAGGCTTTCCACTGTGATCACCACCCGAGCAGTGATGGCAGTGGATGTTGGCAGTAGAACCCTCAAGAGTATTGAAAGTCAGAGAGTTCTAGGTGTACAGGTCCACAGGTCACTGAAAGGGGCAACACAGGTGGAGTCAAGAAGGCATATGGCATGCTTGCCTTCATTGGCCGGGGCATTGTATAGGACTTTAGGTAGGCCACACTTGTAGAGTGTTCAATTCTGGTTGCCACACTACCAGAAATATGTGGAGGCTTTAGAGAGGGTGCAGAAGAGATTTACCAGGATGTTGCCTGGTATGGAGGGCATTAGCTATGAGGAGCGGTTGAATAAACTCGGTTTGTTCTCACTGGAACGACGGAGGTTGAGGGGCGACCTGATAGAGGTCTACTAAATTATGAGGGGCATAGACATAGTGGATAGTCAGAGGCTTTTCCCCAGGGTAGAGGGGTCAATTACTAGGGGGCATAGGTTTAAGGTGAGAGGGGCAAGGTTTAGAGTAGATGTACGAGGCAAGTTTTTTACGCAGAGGGTAGTGGGTGCCTGGAACTCGCTACCGGAGGAGGTGGTGGAAGCAGGGACGATAGTGACATTTAAGGGGCATCTTGACAAATACATGAATAGGATGGGAATAGAGGGATACGGACCCAGGAAGTGTAGAAGATTTTAGTTTAGACGGGCAGCATGGTCGGCGTAGGCTTGGAGGGCAGAAGGGCCTGTTCCTGTGCTGTACATTTCTTTGTTTGGCCTCGGTGCCAAGTATTGTCGGCAACACCTGCTGCGCCCTGTATCTTTGGGGCTTCTCCGGTCGGCCATGCACTCGCTGGAATGTCGCTGATATCCCTTCCTGAATCTCACGGCCGTGTCAACATCTGCATCAGCTCTGGGATAATCTTGTCCAGAGGCTCGGCAACTGGCTGGGACGCAGCTGGGTCCTGAGATCCAGCAAACCTTCCACTGCTGAGTCCCTTAGATATCCCTGCCTCCGCGTGATGAGCGTCAGCAACTGTGAGGTGCTCACCAGATTGTGCCCCATAAGTGTGTCCACTAATGTCACCGACCGAGCTGTGTGTCTCTGTGCCGGTGGACGGTGGGGTGATAGCTGTGAGGTATTGAAGACGGAGATCCTGCGAGAGAATGGACGTGTGGTCAGCGAGATGGGAGGATCATTTTGTCTGATGTGACCAACTCACTCGAGGCAGGTTATTCTGGGTGAAGAGGCAGTAGATCCTCGCCTCTGCGGCACAGGACGACCTCACTGTTGGTAACTGCTCTCCTCACACAACCCAGCGATCTCCAGGTCCCGTTCCTCATTAATAATCATAATAATAATCTTTATTGTCACAAGTGGGCTTACATTAACACTGCAATGAAGCTACTGTGAAAAGCCCCTAGTCGCCACATTCCGGCATCTGTTCGGGTACACTGAGGGAGAATTCAGAATGTCCAATTCACCTGATAGCACGTCTTTCGGGACTTGTGGGAGGAAACCGGAGCACCCGGAGGAAACCCATGCAGACACGGGGAAAACGTGCAGACTCCACACAGGCAGTGACCCAAGCCAGGAATCGAACCTGGGACCCTGGCGCTGTGAAGCAAGAGTGCTAACCACTGTGCTGCCGTTCCACTAGAGGTGAGGACTTGGATCTCTGGCATCCTGCTACCTCGTGTTGGACCGTTTCCACTTCTAATGGGCTATCTTCTACTGTGGGGGACAAAGAGATGGCTTTGTGAGCCACCTGATTGATGGAGTGGGGGGGTCAATGGCAGATGGCATGTGTGGGCACCGCAACTGGGCATGAAGGGATTGTGCTGGTGGGTGCCAGGGGGCTGCTGAGGAACAAGCACGAATATCGGATGTGGGGAGGGTGCGAGGTGTCAGCCAGTGATTTGTGGGGTAGAATGGTGGGGGTAAGGGGGGAGTTGGGAATTTGACGGGTGGCAGGCGGGACTGATGCCAGGAGAGAGGTGGTAACTTCCCTTGCAGCTGGGCGGAGGTCATTGGTCTTCTTCCAACATTGGTCGCTGGTCCTGCTGGTCATGTTGCCTGCACTGACAGCCACTGGCACCCAGGCGGACCCGGGGACCCTGCTGGTGGTCCTCCGACCCCCTCGGGGGAACAGGATGTCCTGTCTCACATCCACAGCATGGGGAAGCCAGGTCAGGTCGGCATTCCCAAAGCGAGGAGCAGGACTATGCCCTGCCGTGCCTGTGTGTTGACTGGGAGTGAGTGGTGAGGGAGGGTTTGAACGCAGCTTCCCCTGTTCGCGGCACCGAGGCGCGAGTCCGCCGAATCAGACGGTGACACAGACAGCGAAGGTGAGACGCTCATGGGGGCACATTTCCGACACTGAGTGCCATTAAATACGGCCCGTGATCTCGCCAGTCCGGCCGTCGAGGAACACAGCACCAATTAAGGCCCAAATAACACTTGGAAATATCTCCGTTAAATCGTGTCCCTTAAATCTGTGCCCTTTTGCTACCAACCCTCCTGCCATGGGAAGCAGCTTCTTCCTATCTCCTCTATCAAAACCCCTCCCAACTTTCACTCCTCTAATAAACCTCCTCTGCTCTGAGGAGGACAATTCCTGTTGCTCTACTCCTTTCGTAGAACCAACCTCTGTCAGTCCAAAGATGTGCGGGTTAGGTGGATTGGCCATGATAAATTGCCATTAGTATCCAAAATTGCCCTTAGTGTTGGGTGGGGTTACTGGGTTGTGGGGATGGGGTGGCGGTGTTGACTTTGGGTAGGGTGCTCTTTCCAAGAGCCGGTGCAGACTCGATGAGCTGAATGGCCTCCTTCTGCACTGTAAATTCTATGATCCCCGGCACCATTGGAGGGAAACCTTGTCTGCGCCCTCTCCAAGAATGGGCTGCGCTCAGTTGCGGGGGTGGGGGGAAAGAAAAACGTCTCTCAGTTTCACCCAGCGCACACACAAAGGAGGAAAATCTGTTTTCGAAAGCTACTGCGTCAAAGCAAGGGGGAGAGAGGTCTGTGCACAATCTCAGGGCAGTGGGCTCGGTGCAAAGTTTGATGAGAAAATGAAAGCAACCCTGGGGACTAATGAACCGCTGATTGACAGCCGGCTCGGAGTAAAGGTTGACTGGCAGTGACTGATGAACAAGCAATATTGCCGGGACTCCCAGCCGTGGGGGGAGACCTCAGTGAGCGCGTGCAGGCAAGCTGTCTGATTCCAAATCAGAGTGTCTGGCAGGAGGCAGACATCACCACCCAGAGAGGCAGAACATTGGGATTAACCCCTTCAGCGACGCTTCCCCTCTCCACGCATGGGTCAGATTCCATTCATGTCCTCATGCCGTCGATTACAATTTCTTTGTTATTAACATTTTATTCGCCAACCTCCCCCACCCCCTCCACCCTTCCCCAAAATGAATTCATCTAAAATGAATTAGATCAACTCATTCATGGAGACAGCCCAGAGCTTTTCCCCCTGGACTAATCTGGTTTAATGACTTTTATGAATCCCAACACCCAAGAAAAAAAAAATATCCCTCAGCAATCTCTGCAACACACCGGGCGTTTGAAGGCGAGACATTTCTCTTGTCAGCTGCTCATGATCTGAATCAACACGGAGGGGCAGCTCGGCTTTGTACCGGAACAGAAGTCCGAAACCGTGGATCTTCCATCGTGTTTCTGTCTGGATGTCCTCCTCTTCTTTCAAGATAATGGCAAAGTGGCGCCCCAAAGTCCAGAACTCACCTCACCATTCAACAAGTTTCCGCCAGCCTCAATGTGAAGATTAATGTTGGACAGGCCACCAGGAAGATCTACCCTACTCTTCCCCCAATAGTGCCAAGGAACCTCTTAGATCCACCTTTTTTGGGGGTACCCGGCTGGTGTTTGGGACGGCTCGTACCTGAACACCCTGATCCGCTGCCAAGCTGTCAAGGGGCTGGTTGAGCACAGTGGGCTAAACAGCTGGCTTGTAATGCAGAACAATGCCAGCAGCGCGGGTTCAATTCCCGCGCTGGCCTCCCCGAACAGGCGCCGGAATGTGGCGGCTAGGGGCTTTTCACAGTAACTTCATTGAAGCTTACTTGTGACAATAAGCGATTATTATTATTATTATTATTATTAAGCGGCACACCCATGTCAAAAGAGGCGTGAGTAGGGGAAATCGGTGCCCCATAACTCGTTGGTTGTGAACACCAGAGGCCATATCCCAGCATCTCAACTCGGCAGCCATGCAAAACTGGATGAGGGCCAATTAACTCTGACTGCTGTGGGGGCGTCACCCCTACTCACGTGCATGAAGCCTGGGAACGATGGGTGAGGCGGAAAATCCTAACAAGTTAGTCGCACAATGGCTCAGAAGGCGAGGGGTGTGACACATCCCGGGAGCTGTCACGACGCTTGGGAAGGCAATGTGGGCAGCCACTGGCCAAGAGTCCTGGGTGCTCGCACATGACAGCAGATCTCCTGGTAGGAGTAGCTACAAGCAGGCCAGGAGGAATAGCGCAGATAGGGGCCTCAATTCTGCATCTGATTCAAGATTCCTCAAACAGTGAAGCCCTCCCTCAGTACCGCTGCACCAGAGATGATTCTAGGTTTTATGCTCAAGCGTTGGGGTGGAAATTGAATCCACAACCTTCTGCCCCTGAGATGTGCGTGCTACCCCCTGAACAGATGGACAAATGGACATGGCGTTAATACTTTTATAACTGTGTTTTTAAGGCTAAGTATAAACAGATGGAGGACATTCATTGAATAGGTACCTTGAGCGCACATAAAGAGAGACGCTAGCTAAGCTGTCTATTTAGCGGTCCAGGGAGCGGGCAGTTGAGGGGGTTGCCCAACCCGACTACCTGTCCCTCTACCACGGCTACATTTACTGCCAGGTGGCCTTGGCGAGGGAGCACGCAGAGTCCAGCGGCCTGCTTCAAGCCTTCCGTGACCTGTGGGAACCAGGGGGGCTGGGGTGCATCATCACCACCCTTCCCCCGCCCCCCCACACCCCCCAGAATTAAATTGGTGTTGGTGAGGGAGGATGTAGTCGTGTCACGGTACATTCACGTGTCACGGTACATTCACGTGTCACGGTACATTCACGTGTCACGGTACATTCCAAGATAAATCCAGTATTGAGTAAAAGATTAATTTCTGGTTTAGCTTATTTTACCCGCCTTTCCAGGTGAAAAGCTGAGGTTTCAAACCCCACACTGGCTTTTGAGAGAGCAATGGTCTGATGCAGGAGGTTCTGTGGCGCAATGAGTTAGCATCCCTGCCTCGGCGGCAGGAGATGCGGGTTCGATTCCCATCCCAGGACTTGACGGCCAAGGGAGGTACGTTCGTAACGCGGCCAAACAGGTTGAGAGTGTCACCCTGCAAATCCTTCCAAACACACGCCAGTGACTGGCGGTAAGAGTGGGAGAGACCCCAGGTTCGACCATGCTTGACGTAGAATGGGGCCCTCAAATTCTAAGCCTCTGGCGACAGACAAGCGACCTGTTCCAGGAATTACCAGCTATATAAACAGATGAAAGTCTGCCTTCGTGCAGTGTTCTTCAAACTTTTTTTCCGGGGACCCATTTTTACCAACCAGCCAACCTTCGGGACCCAACCTGGCCGACCTTCGCGACCCACGCCGGCCGACCTGCGCGACCCACGCCGGCCGACCTTCGGGACCCAACCTGGCCGACCTTCGTGACCCACGCCGGCCGACCTGCGCGACCCACGCCGGCCGACCTTCGGGACCCAACCTGGCCGACCTTCGCGACCCACGCCAGCCGACCCTCGTGACCCACGCCGGCCGACCTGCGCCACCCACGCCGGCCGACCTTCGGGACCCAACCTGGCCAACCTTCGGGACCCAACCTGGCCGACCTTCGCGACCCACGCCGGCCGACCTTCGCGACCCACGCCGGCCGACCTTCGCGACCCACGCCGGCCGACCTTCGTGACCCACGCCGGCCGACCTGCGCCACCCACGCCGGCCGACCTTCGGGACCCAACTCGGCCGACCTTCGCGACCCACGCCGGCCGACCTTCGCGACCCACGCCGGCCGACCTTCGCGACCCATGCCGGCTGACCTTCGCGACCCACGCCGGTCGACCTTCGCGACCCACGCCGGCCGACCTGCGCGACCCATGCCGGCCGACCTGCGCGACCCACGCCTGCTGACCTTTGCGACCCACGCCTGCTGACCTTTGCGACCCACGCCGGCCGACCTGCGCGACCCATGCCGGCCGACCTGCGCGACCCAACTCGGCCGACCTTCGCGATCTATGCCGGCCGACCTTTGCGACCCATGCCGGCTGACCTTCACGACCCATGCTGGTCGACCTTTGCGACCCATGCCGGCTGACCTTCGCGACCCACACCGGCCGACCTTTGCGACCCATGCCGGCTGACCCGCACGACCCACCATTTTTTCTTACCTTGTTTGCTGCTGACAAAAGGCCAGCTGACCTTCGGGACCCAACTCGGCCGACCTGCGTGACCCACGCATGCTGACCTTTGTGACCCACGCCGGCCGACCTGCGCCACCCATGCCGGCCGACCTTCGCGACCCAACTCGGCCGACCTTCGCGACCTACGCCGGCCGACCTTTGCGACCCATGCCGGCTGACCTTCGCGACCCACGCCGGCCGACCTTCGCGACCCAACTCGGCCGACCTTCGCGACCTACGCCGGCCGACCTTTGCGACCCATGCCGGCTGACCTTCACGACCCATGCTGGTCGACCTTTGCGACCCATGCCGGCTGACCTTCGCGACCCACGCCGGCCGACCTTTGCGACCCATGCCGGCTGACCTTCGGGACCCAACTCGGCCGACCTGCGTGACCCACGCCTGCTGACCTTTGCGACCCATGCTGGCTGACCTTCGCGACACACGCCGGCCACCTGCGCGACCCACGCCGGCCGACCTTTGCGACCCATGCCGGCTGACCTTCGGGACCCAACTCGGCCGACCTGCGTGACCCACGCCTGCTGACCTTTGCGACCCATGCTGGCTGACCTTCGCGACACACGCCGGCCGACCTTCGCGACCCAACTCGGCCGACCTTCGCGACCTACGCCGGCCGACCTTTGCGACCCATGCCGGCTGACCTCCACGACCCATGCTGGTCGACCTTTGCGACCCATGCCGGCTGACCTTCGCGACCCACGCCGGCCGACCTTTGCGACCCATGCCGGCTGACCTTCGGGACCCAACTCGGCCGACCTGCGTGACCCACGCCTGCTGACCTTTGCGACCCATGCTGGCTGACCTTCGCGACCCACGCCGGCCGACCTGCGCGACCCACGCCGGCCGACCTTCGCGACCCAACTCGGCCGACCTTCGCGACCTACGCCGGCCGACCTTTGCGACCCATGCCGGCTGACCTTCGCGACCCACGCCGGCCGACCTTTGCGACCCATGCCTGCTGACCTTCGCGACCCACGCCGGCTGACTTTCGCGCCAAACGCCGGTCGACCTTCGTGACCCACGCCGGCCGACCTTTGCGACCCATGCCTGCTGACCTTCGCGACCCACGCCGGCTGACTTTCGCGAACCACACCGGCTGACCTTCGTGACCCACACCGGCTGACCTTTGTGACCCACACCGGCTGACCTTCGCGACCCACGCCGGCTGACCCGCACGACCACCATTTTTTCTTACCTTGTTTGCTGCTGACAAAACTGGAGGAAATGGTTTTGGGTCCCTTTGGCCCTCGTACACTCTCCTCCAATGGAACCTGTTGGATGAAGGTGAAGCCTTCCGGTGTCGGAAAGTTCTGTCCATCTGTCCAAAGTTCTGCACTTTCTTCCTGTAAAATTTGATCAAATAAACCCCCCCCCCCCGAATTTGTAAAAAAAAATAAAAAATAAATGAAAAAAAAAAAAATTACATGAATAAAATAAATGAATAAAACGAATAACCCCCCCCCCCCGAACTTGTAAAATAAAAAACTGCAACCGTTAAAAAAAAGCAGCGGCACTGCGCATGCGAGCCCGGACATTGGCGTGCATGCGCATAGTTTTGTGCATGCGCTCTGATGATTGGGCATGCAAGCGCAGTGCGGCCGCATTTTTTTAACATGTTCGTGGCCGATTTGAAGGCTGCTGCGGCTGTTGCGCGCAGATTTGCCCGATTGGGAGCGCCGTGTCGGACGCCTCCGTGACCCTCCCGCCATCCGCCCGTGACCCACTACGGGTCACGCCCTGAGTTTGACAATGCCTGCCTGAGTGCATCACTAGATGTGGGAAGAGAATTGGAATTGCAATAAGCTGGTGCTCTTTTGCAAAGCGTGTGGGAGAGTTGCATTGTTGAATTTACAGGGCAGTATCAGTTGGCTGCTGAACCTGAGCCGACCTAAAAACTGGGGCAGGCAAAGTGGGGGGCAGCGAGATGGCCCTGAGGTTGGTGAATCTTTCTCTTTAACAGGCCCAAGAATCTTCGTCTTGCCACCAGTCCTCTCAGGCCCTTCGATTAGAGGAGAATTATGCAGCCAATCCCTATTGCCAGCTTCGTGACTATTCCTGAGTCTGTGGGTCTCCATGGCTGTAAGAGCAGAGAGCTCATATACGTGCAATGGGAAGACATCTTCCTATCCCATCTGCATGACATTATCACCCTACATCTACTGCAGGCACATGCCCATCTCTACATCACCATTGGTCCCGGGTCTTTTACCATTGCCACCATGTTGCATGTTGGTTAGTCTAGACTGGATACCGAGACATTGGTGTGTTCAAAGAACAACTGGTTTATTTTATACAACTGAACTATGTAAAGCTTATCCATGACTAGGTGTTACACTGTTCGATCCCAACCCTGGGTCACTGCCCTTTGCGCATTCTCCCCGTGTCTGTGTGGGTCTCAGTCCCACAACCCAAAGGATGGATTGGATTGGCCACGTTAAATTGCCCCTTAATTGGAAAAAAATAATTGGGCACTCTGAATTTATTTTGGCAGGACTTCACCAAATTAACCTGCTCTTCTTATAACGTTGCGTGGGATTTCTGCTACATCCACCTGGGAGGGCAGGGAGGGCCTTTGTTTAATGTCACATTCCAAAGATGGCAGTACTGTCTGCCATTGGTTCACAAATTTCCTTCATTCATTGGTTGACAAAGGTCCCACATCCATTGGTTGACTGGTGTCCTTCATTTATTGGCCAAGTGCCCTTCATCCGTTGTTTCGATGAGTGTCGTTTATCCATTGGCTGACAAATGCCTTTCATTGATTGGTTCTCAAGAGTATACAAGATTGAGTGGTTCAAATGGGAAATCGGTAAAAGAAAGTAAAAGCAAGAAAGTGACTAACAGCGGCAATTTAGCACGGCCAATCCACCTACCCTTGAGCTGTGGCTGCAAAATCCATATCTATTTCGACCGAGGAACACGACTCACCTGACTTGGAAATGTATCAGCCGTTCCTTCACTGTCACTGGGTCAAAATCCTTGAATTCCCTCCCTAACAGCATAGTGGATATACCTACACCTCAGGGACTGCAGCGGTTCAAGAAGGCAGCTCACCACCACCTTCTCAAGGGCAACTAGGTGCAATGTTCTTGTTGGATGGCCTGATTTATGTTACAAGAACGCTTGTAGCTAAAGCTACAAACGATTCATTAACATTAATTGTGGGTAAACTGTGGACAAAACAACCGATGAATAACAGTATTAACAAGCACGGGCAACCTCTCTCCAGCTTCCTCCAGCCAGTCTGAGCTCACCTGACTCTAACACTCACTAATGGGACTCCTAGTGGTCAGTCGGTGAATTACAATGCAACCACAACGCAACCACACGAGTGATTCCCGTAACAGCCTCCCCGAACAGGCGCCGGAATGTGGTGACTAGGGGCTTTTCACAGTAACTTCATTTGAAGCCTACTTGTGACAATAAGCGATTTTCATTTTCATTTCATTTTCACGGGCAATAAATGTTGGCCACCCCAGTGACACCCGCATCCTGCAAAATAAGTTTTAAAAGTTTGACCTTGCTGCCCATACACTTCATGGGAGGGAGCTGTTCGGGCAATGTTGATGAAACTGTTTTGGCGGTGATCAATTGAACCATGAGTATTTTAAGACCTGCAGAGTTGGTTACCACCCATGCTCTTTAACTGATTAAATGTTTTTTTTTGTCCCAATTATTTTTGTGTACCTAATTTGGCAATGCAGAGTGAATCTGAAGATTATGCTCGATCCTATAATAAGCAGTGTATCTATTCCAATATGTCACTAAACTGTGAAGAATTCAGTTTTGTTGTAACACCCTGTGTCATGAGATGTAATGTGACCTCACTCCAGTGGGGAAAGCACAAATCCTACAGGCTCCATCTTGTCACTGGCCACGAGTCACGAGATCACCAACTAGCCAATTGGCCGACTGCCTAGATAAAGGTGACCTAATTCCAAGAGCTGTTCAGACTCTCCCACACAGACTTGCAGTTCAGGTGACTGTTTGCACCATTGTTTCTCCATGGTCTAATTTCTACCTTTCGAAATGGCAAACAGAACTTGGCGCCTCTTGAAATTCCTGAAAACCTCGGCTATCCAATCCCGGAGAGACAAAAGCAATTTCCATAAATCGTTAATTGAGAACCACACGCCCAGCACAACATAATTTCTCGAATTGCACACACTTTCTCCCACATCTGTTGAGGTTTACACTCTTGAGTAGGAAAGGGGAGTCACTCGTATTTATACAGAGCCTTGTCACCTTTATGAAAATGGGGTTCACTCAGAGTGAGTCAGCTGTCACACGTCAACATTCCAGACCTGGCCTGGCGGGCCCACTGCCCCATCCCAAGGTTAGGTTAAAGTCCAACAGGTTTGTTTCAATGACTAGCTTTCGGAGCACTGCTCCTTGAGGAAGGCCTGATGTGGAGATGCCGGCGTTGGACTGGGGTGAGCACAGTAAGAAGTCTTACAACACCTGGTTAAAGTCCAACAGGTTTGTTTCAAATCACTCGCTTTCGGAGCGCTGCTCCTTCCTCAGTGTGTGAACCACATTTTCACCTTTCTTGAGGAAGGAGCAGTGCTCCAAAAGTTAGTGTTTGAAACAAACTTGTTGGACTTTAACCTGGTGTTGTCAGACTTCTTACTGTGCTCACCCCAGTCCAACGCCGGCATCTCCACACCATGACCATGCAAGGCCATGAGTGCAGCATGACACTCCAGTGCAGTACTGAGGGAGTGCTGCACTGTCCGAATTGCCTGTCCTTCGTGAAATGTTGAGCTGAGGGCCCATCCAAACGATCCTCTGGGACTATCTGCAGAGGAGCAGCGTGGGTTCTGCCTGGCGCACTGGGCAATGTCTAACTTTCAATCGACATTGCTGAAAGCCTGGACTAGCTCACCACCGCAGTGGGATCTTGCTGTGCTCAAACTGGCTACCGAGCGTCCCTACATTGCAGCCGTGAGCAGTGTTCAAAATGTATTCCTTACAGCAAAGAGCCAACTGGGAAGATTTTTCTGTTCTTCGTATCTTGGTTTTGGATTTCTTGGAGGCAACAAAGTCAGGAAAATTGGGCGGCCTTCCTTACGGGCAGGTCAGATTTGCTTGAATTTCCTGTAGATGCTGGGCCCAAGTGTTTAAAAGGTTAAATTATGAGGACATGTTATATGGGCTCGACTTAAGTACAGAAATGAAGGATGACCCATTTGAGACATTTAAGGTGATTAAACATTTGACTGAATACGCAGAGAGACATAAACCATTTCCTCTGCTTCAGACCAAGGGTCCCAACGTTAAAATTAGAGATGGGCTGTTCAGGGGTGATGTCCAGAAGCATTTCTTTACACCAAGTGTCGTGGGCATCTGGAGTTCTCCCAGGAAAGCTGGTGAGCCTGGGGGTCATTCACAAATTCCAAACTAGATCGATTGATTTTGGCTGGTCAAAGGTTAAAGAACCAAAATGGGCAGATGGAGTTAAGATACAGATCAGTCATGGTTACATTGAATGGTGGAGCAAGTTCGGAGGCCCCAAGATAAAGTAATTTAGCCCAGGTATGAGCTCCTGGTCTTTAGTGGGAGGACCTTTGAGCTGGGACATCAGGAGAACTGTCCTGTTTTCTCTCTCTTTGATACGAGCAGTCACGATCATCTGAACAGGCAGACAAGACTCGCGTTAAATGACTCATCTGAAGGTTGTTGGGTGCACAAAGAAACACAGGCTCGGTAACATCCAAGAATGGCGGCTTTGATTCCAGACTCGTTGTCGAGTGGGGACTCGAACTGTCTGCCTCACAGACACCGGTGCCAGCCAACTATCCCTTGGAAGGAAGAAAAGCAAATTACTGCGGACGCTGGAATCTGAAACCAAAGAGAAAATGCTGGAAAATCTCAGCAGGTCTGGCAGCATCTGTAGCGAGAGAAAAGAGCTCCCGTTTGGAGTCCAGATGACCCTTTGTCAAATCTAAAAAATATAGAAAGTGGGAAATATTTATACTGTGGGGCGAGGGAATGAAAGATGAGTCATAGCCACAGAAACCAAGGGAATAGAGTGCTGCGGGGAACCGGTAACATACGCGCATTTCCTGAAATACTGTCTGAGTTCTGTCATGATATGCACTCATGCACACAATGAGATACAGACAGGCAGTGACAGACACCCAGTACAGCCAATCAACACACAGGACAGAACACAACCAATCACCAGGCAGAACACTAGAAGGTGGTCTCCCTCTTTCAAACACACGAGGCATCAACACTCTGCCTCTTTCCACTGGCGACAACTGTAGTGACAGTCAGGGTGGATATATCAGTTAGCATCTTCTACAGTGTGGCTCCGAGCTTGTCTGGTCTAGTTAGTTATAGCAAGCACGCTTAGATTGGTAGAGTGTCAAACCCACAGCGAACTGTGTGCACTGCTTAACAAGTTCAATAAAGCGTATTGAACCAACATCAAAGTTTGGAGTCTACTTTCAAGTACAACTGCATCCAGTTGCAGTCTGTGTTACCCCAGGGTGATTAACACAACAAGTTCAATTCTGGCAAAATGGTGAGATTAAAATGTATGGATTTGCTTTAAAAACTCCAATCTATCACAGAATAGAGTCTTACAGCACAGAAGGAGGCCAATGGCCCCATTTGCCTTTGCCAATGATTGGCAAGAGCAATCCCGTCAGCCTCATTTCCCCAGCCCTCTTTTCACAGCCCTGCCATTTGTTTCTCCTTCAAATGTTTTTCGAACTCCCTTTTAAAGTTCTGATTGAATCGGCTACCGGCCCCCTTTCAGCCTGGTGGCAACTCGCTGTGTGAAAAAACATTTTCCGCATCTCCTTTACATTTCTTTTGCCAACAACTCTCAGGGCGGAATTCTCCATTTTCCTGCCTTGACGAGGAGGTGGGAGGTTCCGGAAGCACCGTTCCCACTGGTCGGGATGGCGGGAAATCGTGCCCGATGCTGCGCTTGGAATCTCATTAATTAGGCATGAACGAGTATGTCTCTGAATCACCGGATGGGCCGGAACTTCATCCCTGCTGTCAGCAAGCGGGTCCAAAGGCCCAGGAGCCATATTTAAACGCCAGTCCAACATATACATCTCACTTGCTGCAGCCCAACCTCTCGTCAGGAAGCCGCTCAAGGTGCCGTCCAGTCAGAGGCAGACAGGAGGCTGTGAGCCTCAAGAAGAAGACAGCGTCCCGATTCACCCCCAGCAGGCAGATTGGCTGCTGCTTTCCCTACATTACAACAGCGACTACACGTCAAAACTACTTCATTAGCTGTAAGACACTTTGGATGCCCAGCGTAATATTGAATAAACTTCCCCTCAATCGACGGAGAACAATTATGAATACTCCGGGTATTCGGAACCTGGAAAACACAATGATGGAGATTTTTAGGAAGGGGCTAAATCCTGATGCGGGATCATATCCTAGTGATAATAATAATAATTATTATTATCCTAGTCCTGGACCCATACAGCTTGGTAGCTTCCATGCAACTGGTGGCCTACCCATCCACTAGGGATTCGCTCTGCCACTGGTAAAATGTGGATGGCCTGGGAAAATGGTCCCCAGTTGGGTCTTAAGTTGTCTAAATTGACCTATCCTCAACCGCCCATCCCCACTGGTTAACGGGCAGTCAGATTCCAGCCACTGGGAAACTGCGCAGGGGGCTGTTCTGATATGACTGCCTGGCAATTCACCAGCATCCCATGCCTTGTAGTCTGCCACCCGGGCTGGTATAATCTTGCCCGCAGTTTATAACTGGGCAGGTACTGCCAAGGCAATTGTATTGGAAAACCACTAATCGTGAAGAAAATGAAACATCCTGAAGTTTTCTTTTAACTGAAGGAAAAACATGGAACTCTCAAGCGATCGAAAGTCGCTTTGCAGGAAAGACAAGTTTCACTGACGCAGGCGCTGAAGGGTTTAACATCCAAGTTGGCTACATTTACAATGCAGCCATCGAAAGACCTCAATCTTCTGATGACTCAGAGGAATATTGGAGGCTTTGGAAAGTGTGGTTCATCAGGATCAGCTCAAAGGATCGGCACTGAGGTAGTGGATCAAGTGGCATCCCCAGCCCTGTGCTGTGAATCTTGATTGTTCTCAGGCCCAACTGGCTTGGTTTTGAGCCTGACACAATTTACAGTCCAGGGTTACATTACTGCTGCAGAATTGCTTCTGCATTTTTTCCCCATTTATGTCTACCTTAGTATCAGACGCTCTGACCAAGCATTTTTCGAGGGAGTTGTTTAACTCTCCTCCCATTGGCTCCTAATCTGAACTCATGCCACGCTATTTGGGCACCTGTTGTGAGGTTTTTCTCCAATGTACAACATTCAGGATTGGAGTTTCCAATCATCGAAGAGCAATGGTCACAGGGCGCTGCCTATATTCTCGTTTCTGGAGGAGTGTACTGCACCCAAGGATCGTGCAGTGGTGTTGGGTATCCAACCTTGGAATTCACCAACTAAACACCATTGGCTGAATTCCCCCCCCCCCCCCCCCCCCTCCCCTCCCTCCCAGGCACAGCCCTGTAGTGGCCGGGAGAGGCATTACAGGGAGCCTCCCTGCACTAAATCCCGGGGATCAGAGGACTAGCTATGGGGCAGGGAACTCAGCTTGGGGAGGTTAGAGAATGCCTGGGGGTTTCGGGAGTGGGGAATTTAGGATCTTGCGGGTAGGCCGGGGCAGAGGAAGATCTGGGAGTCACCAGGTGTTAAGATGAGGGCACCCCCAGTCAGAAGGAGGCTTCTGATGGCAATGTCCCCCTCACTTCCCACTGAAGATCCAACTGGGCAGCACGGTAGCATAGTGGTTAGCACTGTTGCTTCACAGCTCCAGGGTCCCAGGTTCGATTCCCCGCTGGGTCACTGTCTGTGCGGAGTCTGCACGTCCTCCCCGTGTCTGCGTGGGTTTCCTCCGGGTGCTCCGGTTTCCTCCCACAGTCCAAAGATGTGCAGGTGTGAAATTGCCCTTAGTGTCCAAAAAGGTTAGGTGCTGTTACTGGGTTGCGGGGATAGGGTGGAGGTGTGGGCTTAAGTGGGGTGCTCTTTCCCAGGGCTGGTGCAGACTTGATGGGCCAAATGGCCTCCTTCTGCACTGCAAATTCTATCTTTATTTATGCGTTTGCCTCCCCCAAGCTGTCTGGGCAGGATATCACTCTTAAGTGGCCACTTAAGGGCCACAATTGGGGCGAGGCCAGGCCTCCCGTTCGAAGCCCTGTCCGCCCCCAATGTAAAATTACCACCAGGTTAGGGCGGGCGGGAGTCCGGAGGGAATCGTGTCCATGCAATTTCACACCTCCCCCACCCCCACCCCAGAACCCACTTGGGGGGGCAGCGGGGTGGGGGTGGGGGGGTGGGGGTGGGTGGGGGGGGGGGGTGGGAGTGTAAAACTCGGGCCTATGTCTTGTTACCTCCCTCCTCATCTTCAAAAACATATTCTAAATGGAATTTCCTAACTGCTTTTGGCCTGTCAATCTCCACACCCTCTAATGTTCTGCACATCTCCAAAATCCCCCACTCCTCGGTGCATGTCTTGCCTTCATAAAACCACCTGGAAAGTTTAATCTGCGCTAAGCCAAACTTGAATTCAGTTTATTACCCATCATTTCCTCTCGCAGCACATTTAGTGAGCAGAAACTCATGTCTACCCTCTTAAATTCTTAATTTTAATGATTTCAATCTGGTCACCCACAGGCTTCTCTTCTCCAGAGGACAGGACCCCAGCCAGTTCAATCTTTCCTGGCAGGCATCTCTTTTCATTTCTGCTCTCTTTCTTGGTAATATGTTTCCGTTGCCTCTGTATCAATTTTATAAATTGGAGACCAAGGTTCTACTAATGAAATCTGAACAAGGTTCCATGAAAGTTTGATGTAACTTTTCTGCAACTCAGTTGCACCTTTCTCGAAATAAACCCAGTGAGTTGTTTGTGTTTTCTTCACTGGGCTTTTTACTTTGCATTGTTAGTACCTGCAAAACCCCATGCTAGTCTGTGTCAAGCGACTTTCAATAAAAGACCAGAATACAGGAGGGAGATAGAGAACCTAGTGGAGTGGCGTAACGACAACAATCTCTCCCTCAATGCCAGCAAAACTAAAGAGCTGGTCATTGACTTCAGGAAGCAAAGTACTGTTCATACCCCTGTCTGCATCTGCGGGGCCGAGGTGGAGATGGTTGACAGCTTCAAATTCCTCGGTGTGCATATCACCAACAATCTGTCCTGGTCCACCCACGTCGACGCTACGACCAAGAAAGCACAACACTGCCTATACTTCCTCAGGAAACTAAGGAAATTCAGCAAGTCCGCATTGACACTTACCAACTTTTACAGGTGCACCATGGAAAGCATCCTATCGGGCTGCATCACAGCCTGGTATGGCAACTGCTCGGCCCAGGACCGCAAGAAACTTCAGGGAGTCGTGAACACAGCCCAGTCCGTCACACAAACCTGCCTCCCATCCATTGACTCTGTCCACACCTCCCGCTGCCTGGGGAAAGCGGGCAGCATAAACAAAGACCCCTCCCACCCGGCTTACTCACTCTTCCAACTTCTTCCATCGGGCAGGAGATACAGAAGTCTGAGAACACGTACAAACAGGTTCAAAAACAGCTTCTTCCCCACTGTTACCAGAATCCTAAACGACCCCCTTATCGACTGAACTGATCTCTTCACACATCTTCTCTACTGAGTAGTACTACACTCCTGTATGCTTCACCCGATGCCTGTTTATGTATTCACATTGTGTATTTGATGTAAATTGGGTATTTTATGTTTGCCCCATTATGTATTTTCTTTTCATGCACGGAATGATCTGTCTGAGCTGCATGCAGAACAAGACTTTTCACGGTACCTTGGTACATGTGACAATAAACAATCCATTCCAATCCAATCCAATCCATGGAATTGTTTGATTCCACAAGAACAGGCAGTCAAGGTTTGGTGTGAGAGCTCATTGTAAGGTGCAACCACCGACAATAAAAATGCCCCTCATTTGCACAAACAGAACTGGTTTCAGCCTTCCAGTCTATAATTTGGGGTTTGCACCTGCAATCTTCAACCTTCAAACCAAATGGACTGCCTCTGAGCTAAGCTAACACTAGCTGCTTTTGTTTATGAGGTTTTGCAGATAGTTCTGCCCAACAGAATTTCAGAAAAGGACTTTGTGGCATCATGGGAAGCCCTGGTGAATGTAATGGATGAATGTTCCTCCCCAAGTTACACACCTGGAAAGCCAGGATAGACAGAAAATGCAACTGCTGGATAAACTTTCCTCCGAGAATGTCCTTCATCGCCATAACCTCACTGGAAGTGCAATGGAAGCATTGGATGAGATCCAGTCAATGGGACACTGAAGCACACTTTTATTCCATTCCACATTGGAAAGGGAAGTTGGGCAAAGGTTTGAGCCCCAGTGCTGGAGACAGTTGGGACCTATAAAGTCAGCTTGGCTGTTTCTCGCAAGCCATGCTATACTCACCACATGTGAGATCTCGAATTACTCACATTCTGCATCCCAAAATATCACTTCCTGGAAGAAATTCATCTTAATTTCCATTTGGATGAATTAACTTCTTCATTGTGTGTGGCACGGTAGCACAGTGGTTAAACAAAGAACAAAGAAATGTACAGCACAGGAACAGGCCCTTCGGCCCTCCAAGCCCGTGCCGACCATGCTGCCCGACTAAACTACAATCTTCTACACTTCCGGGGTCAATATCCCTCTATTCCCATCCTATTCATGTATATGTCAAGATGCCCCTTAAATGTCACTATCGTCCCTGCTTCCACCACCTCCTCCGGCAGCGAGTTCCAGGCACCCACTACCCTCTGTGTAAAAAAACTTGCCTCGTACATCTACTCTAAACCTTGCCCCTCACACCTTAAACCTCTGCCCCCTAGTCATTGACCCCGCTACCCTGGGAAAAAGCCTCTGACTATCCACTCTGTCTATGCCCCTCATAATTTTGTAGACCTCTAACAGTTAGCACTGTCGCTTCACAGCGCCAGGGACCCGGGTACGACTGTCTGTGCGGAGTCTGCACGTTCTCCCTGTGCCTGCGTGGGTTTCCTCCGGGTGCTCCGGTTTCCCCCCACAAGTCCCGAAAGCCATGCTTGTTAGATGAATTGGACATTCTGAATTCTCCCTCAGTGTGCCCGAACAGGCACCGGAGTGTGGCGACTAGGGGACTCTCACAGTATCTTCAGTGTTAATGTAAGCCTACTTGTGACACTAACAAAGATTATTATTATTATTCTACTGCCTCCCTAGTGAGCCGGCCCCATAGATTGACGACTTACTCACTGAAACCCACCCACTTGCACTGACTTCAAACCGGGCCCAATATTGTTTCGTCAAAGGAGTTCCGAATTTAATTTTATGTCTTGGACTGTGCAATGATTTAACTGACAGTCATCTGATGGTGAGGGGGGTGAGGGTGGGGGGGGGGGGGGGGGGGGGGGGGAGGAGGTGGGGGGAGGGTGTGTGTGTGAGTGATTCCGTTGCAGTCCTCTCCTCGATACTGACTCAAAGAATAACTCAATGAGCTCCTAATTTACAAAAAAAAAACAGATTGAAAAAACCGGAACGGAAACTAACTGCATATTTCTCATTAACAAAAAAAAAGGAAAAAGAATGCGATGCCAAAACATAATGTTCCTGAAGATGAATGGGGTGAATGCTTTTTAAAAGTATAATTAAGAGATCAGGCAGTGTGCAGAGATTAAGCATTTTGCAACTGGAGCCTAGATTCTATTGATCTGTGGGGAACACATTCCACAGATGCTTATACATTCAACAATAGCAGATCAGGCCATCAACTTTCTCTCCAGTGCAAAGTAATTTCATGACGACCCAGGGCAGTTGTTTCATTTAGTTACATGGTAAATAAATTTGAACGGTGGGTCTTTTGCTCCCTCGCTTTAACTCACTAACAGGCATGGTTGTGCCAACCGACAACCTCTACCATTCAGGTGGGAGCAAGCCTCCCACTCCCTCCTCTCCCCCCCCCCCCCCCCCCCCCGCACCACTCTCGCCCCACAGCTCACACACATTGCCAGTTATTCAACTGTGGCAGGCACACCATCCAAATAAATTGCACCACACTCACTTTAGCAATTCCCTCCCTCTCGCAGGGCAGTGTGGCCTACGACGGCAGGGGCAGCGGCTTATGATCTCCTCCAGTAGGGTGAGGAGGACGTGTAGCTGTTCTCTCTGAGGTAGAATAGCAGTCTCATCTCCACCTTGGTTAGATCTGCCCCGCGAAGCTTTTTTAAAAAATTCCAAACACCGTGCTTCCCCTGAACAACCTGAACTTTAATCTATGTCTGAACTGGCAATGCTCCAAATATCTGCGATGAAGACTCTATTTTCCTCTTAAATCCTCACTGTGTTCGAATTAACTCATTGCATTGCGGCAACGGTCGACCATATAGCCCCCCCTCCAGCCTGCTCCATCATTCAACAAGATGATGGCTGATCCGAAGGGCCTGTTCTGTGCTGGACTGCTCCATGTTCTATGTTCAACACCGCTTTCCTGCACTATCTGCATGATTCTCTGAGAGATCAAAATTCCATCCAGCCTTCAATCTACTCCATGATGGGGCGTCCACAAAACTCCAAGGGAGAGAATTCCAAAGATTCCCAATCCTCTGAGTGAAGAAATGTCCATTCTACTCAATCTCTCCTCAATGGGTAACCTTCTCGTCCCAGGACTCAACCCGGTGAACCTTTGCTGCAGGCCCTCCAAGGCGGGTCGACATGCTTTCCAGAAACTAAGTTGAGCTATTCCGTCGTGACTCGCCTCCGCTTTGCCACCTGTTCTGCTCTTTGGAACATCGTCTGCTGCGGACTTGGCAATTTAAAAGCCAAAGAGATGTATTTTTAGGGATCATTGAAAGTGACATTACAGAGCGACATCAGACGTGTTTCTTCACAAAATAACGGGCTCAATTTCTGGGTTTTCTGGGAAAGTCAAAAACGAGCGTGATATTAACCAGGCGCCGATTCGTTAATGCCTGTTTTGGGCTCCAACTTAACGATCAATTTCACTCCGAATGCATTACGTCGATAACACGCTGCGGGTAAACATTAGGGCAAATTCTAAAATTTGGAGAATGGGATATAACCGTGGGCAAAAAGGATTCTGGAAGGATGGGGGCGCATTCATTCCTCCCCTGTGTTAAAGGGGATGTTTGGAACACATAGAGGGTTTAAACATGTAAACTTATAATTTCCCCGAAGGCAGAGACAGACTATGAGAGTGTCCAGCATTACTTGCGGCAAAGTTTCCTGCGACATTCCTGGCAGTTTTTCCACCTTGTGTTTATCCTCTCCCTGTGGAGTCTGATGTGCCTCGGGGTTTGCTAATAGTTCGGAGCTAACTGATTCTCCACTGCCTGCTGTTGTTTGGCTGATTAACTGCAAACTAACCATCTGGGCACTTTGACTTTTCAAATCGTTCTTTTCTCTCCTCCAAGATAATGGCGGGCTTGAGCTGAAAGCTGTGGTCCGACTCACGATGGGCTCACCTGGGGTCACCGGAGTCGTTAATTCCAACAGCGCTCCCCTCGTAGACCCATCTGGCGTATTGGTCATTCCTCCATAATGAGCCTCTCGAGCCGCCTCCCCATCTTGGCTTTTCGGGAAAAATAAACACCCGTCCCTTCCTTCTCTGGAGTTTCAAAAGCAAGATGAATAACCTTCTGAGCCATTGAGTTGCTGCATTGACCACACCACACATTTATAAACAACGTCCAGCATCTTCCATCCACACAGCATCTTTAATGAGGAGAGATTGAATAAACTCGGTTTGTGCTCACTGGAACGAAGGAGGTTGAGGGGCGACCTGATAGTCAGAGGCTTTTTTCCGGGGTAGAGAGGTCAATTACTAGGGGGCATAGGTTTAAGGTGCGAGGGGCAAGGTTTAGAGTAGATGTACGAGGTAAGTTTTTTTACACAGAGGGTAGTGAGTGCCTGGAACTCGCTGCCGGAGGAGTTGGTGGAAGCAGGGACGATAGGGACATTTAAGGGGCATCTTGACAAATACATGAATAGGATGGGAATAGAGGGATACGGACCCAGGAAGTGTAGAAGATTTTAGTTTAGACGGGCAGCATGGTCGGCGCAGGCTTGGAGGGCCGAAGGGCCTGTTCTTGTGCTGTACTTTTCTTTGTTCTTTGTTCTTTGTTATAAAACATCACGGATACACATCACAGAGGCCTGATCAGAAGGAATGTTTTCATTGAGGCACACATGGAATAAGGTGACTGACGGCTTGTCGAAGTGGTCAGTCTGAAGGAGGAGAGATAGGCAGCGAGGGTTATGGTGAGAATTCCGATGTTTAGGAATTAAATAGCCGAATGCGTGGTTGCCAGTGCTGGAGCAATGGAAATTGGGAAAGCACAAGAGGACTTGGAGAAGCACAAATTTCTCAGAGGGCTGGAGGGTTGGCGGAAGATATAGAGCTGAGGAGAGCTGAGGCCATGGAGAAATTTGAAGATAAGGATGACAATTTAAAATTGGAGGCGTTGTTCTGCTGTCATGTGAGAGTGCCTTTAAGAAATGGATGTTTAAGCAATGCACCGTTAAGAAATGCAGTGATGTCAGAGTGTAGGTGGAGCTGGGCTTCAGCTCGGCCATTTTGAAGTTTTTGGTTTCAGTTTGAGGAGAAAGCTGGGAGTGTGTTTTGCTGAGAGCCGCAGGAAGAAAACACAGAGCTGGTCTGTTGATGTCTGCAAATCCAAAGACTATAAATATATTGAATGTAACCTCATGTCTGTTTTTGAAGGTGAAGTCTTTGGATGGTTAAAAGAACAGTTTGAAGGATTATTTAGTGTTGTAGACTTTTGGAGTTATCTTTGAAGTAAGGGATCCAATGTTTATTTAAAAAGTTTATTTGAGTTCATGGAATAAACATTGTTTTGTTTTAAAAACCCATGTGAATATAATTGTCATACCACACCTGGGGAACAAGTCGTGTGCTTCAAAAGCTAACAATCCATTAAAGGGGGAGGTTGGTGGAAGAACAAAGAAAATTACAGCACAGGAGCAGGCCCTTCGGCCCTCCCAGCCTGCGCCGATCCAGATCCTTGATCTAAAACTCCATGATACATTTTGGGGTTCTGAAAACACCTCTCCCATAACACTACCTGGAAGCAATGCTGCTCAGTGAGCTCTGGGTTGATGCGGGAATGGGATTTGGCACTATTCAGAAGATGGGCAACAGAGTTTTGGTGGAGTTGAGACTTACAGAGAGGGGTGATGGGATATTGGCCAGGGGAGCATTGGAAGAGTTGAGCTTGTTGGTAACAAAAGCATGGATGAGGGATTTGAAGAACAGGTGAGCTGATGCAGTGGAGGAGGTAGTGGAGATAGGAAATGGTACAGATATAAAGGTAGGTGGTCTTGGTAAGGAATAGGATATAGAATCAGAAGCTCACCTCAGGGTCGAATAGGAAGCCAGGTAGAACCATGAACTCGTGACCTGAAGATTATTGGCCGAGCATTTTAACAATGACTGCATTATACAGAAAGAGGCCTTTCGTCCCAATATTCCTGGTCTGGCTCTTTGGAAGAGCAATCCAATTAGTCTGATGTCCTTGCTGAGATTTCATGACTTAGGTTTGAGCTTCCAGTACAGCACTCCCACCTTGGCAGACTCTGCCTCTACTGCAACGGAAGCTGAGATATCGGCCATCAGGCACCGCATGGTGGTTTGATCTGTAAGTTAGTTCATGAAGTTGGTCACCACTTCCACACTGGAAAGGATGGGCTCCCAGCTGTCTGCATAGCCCGATCCCAATTTGGAGCCAAACTCCTCTATGCTTTTTGACAATGACAGGAGGCTTTGTGTAGGCTTGTCAATGCACCAAACGTTCCTGAGTGCATTCCCATCAGACCTTTTCTGTACACCGCCCAATTGAAGTCCTCACCTGAGTGACCAACCTGCAATAAAACCTGCCCTCCAGGGAGTTGACACCAACACTATCCTTTCCCTCTGGCCTGGCAGTGACTCACCATGTGCACGTACTGCCTCTAGGTTACAACACTCTAAAATACACACCGTGCCAGAATCTGGGCCGGTGACAGTGAGTGTCAGATTGAGTGACGGTGCTTTTTTTTCCTCCGTTTGTTCTTTCCCCAAGTCCTTCAGCCTCCTGCACCACGGTCTGGGCAGTAACTGGGCATCTGAGAGCATAAATACACAAGGGCAGGGTTGGGATGAGGGAAGTGGGGAGGGGCATAGCAAAATGGGTACGCCATCTGCAGCTTGTACATCGTCACAGCTTGCAGGATGAGAGTGAGGTTGGGAACTGAGAGAGTGCATTGGGCAGTAACATACTGTCATCCTCAATGGTTTCAGACCCACCGTTGGCCATAGCCTCAGATAGGGCCTCTCCAATCACCACAGCACCACCTCCACCATGGGGGTCAGCACTTTGAGCCATGCCTGTGTGACTGAAGATTTAAGAGGAAAATAGTGTCTGAAGTCCCGGATATTTGGAGCACAGGAGGTTAAGACACAGACAGAAGGCTGTCACAGGTTGTAACTGTAGAGAAAAGTTCAGAGGACGTGAACTATAGTGCACCTTAGGAAGGTGTGAACCAGTGATAAGGCACAACTGTGCTTAAAACAAACACAATTCTAAAGCACAATAGCTTTGAAACTGGCATTAGTGCAAGTGGATCACAGTTATTACTTCTTATCCAATATCAACAACCGGCTGTTTTAAACAGAGATGTTTTAAATGATGGAGATGTAGAATAGATAGAACAGGGAGAGGAGGAAAGTCACAATGGGGATACGGGAGCCAGTGGCTCGAGATGAGAAATGGACCATCCTGCAGATGAAAATGTTGACCAGAGGAGTTAGAAGTGGCTCTTCAGATCAGCCAGTAGTATTCATATCAGAGGTGGACTTGTGCTTTACAGTTATGAAGGAAAATTCCCTCTCATCGCCGGGAGCATTCAGTCCCACCAAAATTCAATGGACCTTTGGCTGGGACATGGAATCTCCTGTAGCAGGTCCTGCCAAGTTAGGTTGGAAAAGTGTTTGGCGCATAAAACCTTCAAGGGGCAGATTCCACTGCCGTGGAGATGTGAGGCGACCATTCTTGGTCAGAGAATATCACAGGGTAAAGTTTTCTATCGATCCAATTCCTGTAAGAACAAGAAGCACAATTTTCTAAACTCCTCTGTGCATTTATTTAAAGCTACCAGGTATTCGAAGGTTTGGTGGAATTTTCAGGATATGAACTGTGACATTATGCATCAACTCTCCAGTCTGAACGAGAGCCAAAGCAGGTTCAGTCAGGGTGACAGGAATCCTTCTCTGTAAGACTTTTGAAACTCAACAGGTAGCCTACAATCTAATTCAATTTTTAAATTAAGTTGAGTTTCACTATTTCGTACAGACATTTATATAATCTGTACAGAGCCATGCTAAACTTCTATAGAACCTTAATTAGACCACATTTGAATTTACTGTGAACGGTTCTCATAGAACCATAGGATTCCTATTGTGCAGAAGGAGGCCATTCAGCCCATCGAGTCCGCACCACCCCTTTGAAAGAGCACCCTACCTAGGCCCACTCCCCCATCCTATCTCCGTAACACATCTAACCTGCACATCTCTGGGCGCTAAAGGGTAATTTAGCCTGGCTAATCCACCTAACTTGCACATCTTTGGATTGTGGGAGGAAACCGGAGCACCCGGAGGAAACCCACGCACACACGGGGAGAACGTGCAGACTCCACACAGACAGTCGCCCAAGGTTAGAGTTGAACCCTGTGAGGCAGCAGTGCTAACTACTGTGCTACCGTGCCACATTTTCTTATATTGATACAGTAGAGAAGGTGAACAATGGATATATTAGAATGATACCAGAACTGAAAGGATGTATTTATCTGGATGGATTAAATAATCATGGGCGTCATTCTCCGCCGGCGGGAGTCTCCGTTCTGCCGGCGCCCGGGGGTTTCCCGACGGCGTGGGGGTGCCCCACAATGGGAAACCCCATTGACCGGCCGGTGTTACGGAGACTCCCGCCGGCCGGTCGGCGCAGAAATGTGGCGGGGCGGGTAGGAGAATTTCGCCCCTGGTGTGTCTATCTTTACAAAACCTGTCACAGGCTTTCAAGATCTAAAAGTGTTTGATCTAAAAGACATACAAGAGGTGCTTCCAATTGCAGGTGAGACCAGTCACAAGGGCCATAAATATAAGATAGTTATTAATAAGGGGCAGCACGGTAGCATAGTGGTTAGCACAATTGCTTCACAGCTCCAGGGACCCAGGTTCGATTCCGGCTTGGGTCACTGTCTGTGCGGAGTCTGCACATCCTCCCCGAGTGTGCGTGGGTTTCCTCCGGGTGCTCCGGTTTCCTCCCACAGTCCAAAGATGTGCAGGTTAGGTGGATTGGCCATGCCAAATTGCCCTTAGTGTCCAAAATTGCCCTTAGTGTTGGGTGCGGTTAATGGGTTATGGGGATAGGGTAGGGTGCTCTTTCCAAGAGCCGGTGCAGACTCGATGGGCCAAATGGCCTCCTTCTGTACTGTAGATTCAATGAAAATCCAGTAATCATTCCAAGAGGAACTTCTTCACCCGGGGGTAGTTAGAACTCGCTACAACAGGGAGTAATCGAAGCCAAAAGCGTAAATGTGTTTAAGGTAAAGTACATAAGGGAGAAAGGAAGAGGAAGATTCCTGGGAACAGTAGCGTGATGGTTATGGTACTGGTCTAATGAGCCAGACATTCGCGTTGAAAGGCCACTATAGGAGCTGGGGAAGTTAAACTCAGCTCAGCTGGTTTGGATCACGAGGTGGCCACGTAACTCGTGCATTGATGTGAGAACCGACTTGGTTCACCAACATCCTTCAGGGAAGGGAATCTGCCATTTCAACCCAGGCTGGCTTACATGTGACTCCAGACCTGCTGCAATTTGATTCTCTCTGAAACGGCCTATCAAGCCGTTTCGCTGCATCAAACTGTGACAATCAGTATCAAATCTGACTAATCACTCGGCATTGACCTATGCATTGGATTTGGATGTAATAAAGGCACATCCAACTCATGTCAAACCTTGTAATGTGCTTCCCGATAGGGATGGATGGTGGCCTTATTGACAATGCTCACATCTCAACCATGAATAAACATTGAAGCATAGAAACCCTACAGTGCAAAAAAAAAACATTTAACCCATCGGATCTCCACCGAGCCTTCGAAAGATCACCCTACCTTGGCTCAATCCTCCATCCTATTCCTGTAACCCCACCAACCTTTGGACACCAAGGGGAAATTTAGCACGGCCAATCCACCTAACCTGCACATCTTTAGACTGTGGGAGGAAACCGGAGCACCCGGGAGAAACCCACGCAGTCACGGGGAGAACATACAAACTCCATACAGACAGTCACCAGAGGTCAAAATCGAACCCGGGACCTGGCGCTATGAGGCAGCAGTGTTAACCATTGTGTCACAGGGAAACAATTCTGTTGACCTTTATGTTAAGGAGTTGATGGGGTTGGAGGAGTTAGTCGAAGGTGTTCATGGGGTTGATGGAGTTAGATGAAGAGAGTGTTGTGGTTAGATGAAAGGGGCGATGGGGTTAGATGATGTTAATTGAAGTTGGTGATGTGTTTTGCATTTGGATTGGTTTATCATCACATGTACCAAGGTACAGTGAAAAGTATTTTTCTGCGTGCAGCTCAACAGACCATTAAGTACATGAAAGGAAATAAAATAAAAATAAAATTCATAATAGGGCAACACAAGGTACACAATAGTCAGTCCATAAGAGGGTCATTCAGGAGTCTGGTGACAGTGGGGAAGAAGCTGTTTTTGAGTCTGTTCGTGTGTGTTCTCAGACTTCTGTATCTCCTGCCCGATGGAAGAAGTTGGAAGAGTGAATAAGCTGGGTGGGAGGGGTCTTTGATTATGCTGCCCGCTTTCCCTAGGCAGCGGGAGGTGTAGATGGAGTCAATGGATGGGAGGCAGGTTTGTGTGATGGACTGGGCGGTGTTCACGACTCTCTGAAATTTCTTGCGGTCCTGGGCCGAGCAGTTGCCATACCAGGTTGTGATGCAGCCCGATAGGATGCTTTCTATGGTGCATCTGTAAAAGTTGGTAAGAGTCAATGTGGACATGCCAAATTTCCTTAGTTTCCTGAGGAAGTGCAGGCGCTGTTGTGTTTTCTTGGTGGTAGCGTCGACGTGGGTGGACCAGGCCAGATTTTTGGTGATGTGTACCCCTAGGAATTTGAAACTGCTAACCATCTCCACCTCGGCCCCGTTGATGCTGACAGGGGTGTGTACAGTACTTTGCTTCCTGAAGTCAATTACCAGCTCTTTAGTTTTGCTGGCATTGAGGGAGAGATTGTTGTCGCTGCACCACTCCACTAGGTTCTCTATCTCCCTCCTGTATTCTGACTCGTCGTTATTCGAGATCCGGCCCACTATGGTCGTATCGTCAGCAAAATTGTAGATGGAGTTGGATCCAAATTTTGCCACGCAGTCGTGTGTGTACAGGGAGTATAGTAGGGTGCTAAGTATGCAGCCTTCCAGGGCCCCAGTATTGACTATTGTGGAAGAAGTGTTGTTGTTTATTCTTACTGATTGTGGTCTGTGGGTCAGAAAGTCGAGGATCCAGTTGCAGATTGGGGAGCAAAGTCCTAGGTTTTGGAGCTTTGATATGTGCTTGGCTGGGATTATGGTGTTGAAGGCGGAGCTGTAGTCAATAAATAGGAGTCTGATGTAGGAGTCCTTGTTGTCGAGATGCTCTCGGGATGGCCAGGAAGATGGCGTCTGCTGTGGACCAATTGCGGCAGTATGCGAATTGCAGTGGATCAAGACGTTCTGGGAGTATGGAGTTGATGCGCTTCATGACCAACCTCTCGAAGCACTTCATTACGACTGAAGTCAGGGCCACTGGGTGATAGATTGAGGCACGTTACCTGGGGGTAGCTGAAGTTAGATGAAATGTGTTATGGGGTTAGTTGAAGGGGTTGATAGGATTGATGGGTTAGATGAAAAGGGTGATGAGGTGCAAGGGATCGATGGCGTTAAATGTAGGGGTCATCAGGTTAGATGAAGATGGTGAAGGGGGTGGTGTGGTTGATGGGGGGGAGATGAAAAGGTTGATGTTGTTCATGGGGTAGATAGATTTAGACAAAGAGGGTAATGGGGTTTATGGATTTAGTTGAAGGGATTGATGGGGTGGATGAATGGGGTGATGGCTTTTTTGGGTTGATGGAGTTAGATGACAGAGTTTATGGGGTTGATAGCGTTCATGGGGTTAGATGAAGAAGGTGATGGGTTTGGTGCGGTTGAATGAAGAGGATGATGCTGTTGATAAGATTAGATGTAGATGAAGAGGGTGAATAGGTTGATGAGGGTGATGGTGTTGATGGGGTTAATTGAAGGGGTTGATGGGGTCAGGTGAAGGCGGTGATGGGATTGATGGGGTTAGATGAAGTGTGGGTTGGTTTGATGAGCTTGATGGGGTGAGATGAATCGTGTAATGTGGTTGTTGGGATGATATGAAGAGGGTGATGGGTTTTATGGGGTTGATTAAGGGGTACATCGGTTTGATGGGGTTAGATGAAGGCAGTGATGGGGTTAGTTGAAGGGGTTTGATGGGGTTCGATGAAGGCGGTGATGGGGTTGATGGGGTTAGATGAAGGTAGTGATGGGGTTAGTTGAAGGGGTTTGATGGGGTTAGATGAAGGCAGTGATGGGGTTGATGGGGCTAGATGAAGGTAGTGATGCGGTTAGTTGAAGGGGTTTGATGGGGTTAGATGAAGGTGGTGATGGGGTTAGAAGAATGGGTTGATGGAGTTGATGTGGTTAGGTTACCATAGAATAGAATCCCGACAATGCAGAAGGAGGCTATTCAGCCCATTGAGTCTGAACCGGCCTTTGGAAAGTGCATCCTACTTAAGCCCATGCCTCCACCCTTTCCCCGCAACCCAGTAACCCTACTATGATGAAGAGGGTGATGGGTGGATGAAGTTTGATGAATAAGGTCGTGGAGTTTGATGAAGAGGGTGATGAGGTTTGATGAAGAGGGTGATGGGGTTGATGGGGTTTGATGAGAAGGGTGATGAGGTTAATGAGGTTTGGTGAAGAGGGTGATGGGGTTGATGGGGTTTGATGAAGGTGGTGATGGGGCTGATGGGGTTTGATGAAGTTTATGATGGGGTTGATGGGGTTTGGTGAAGATGGTAATGAAAATGATGGGGTTTGATGAAGATGATTATGGGGTTGATGGGGTTTGATGAAGAGGGTGATGAGATTCATGGGGTTTGATGAAGAGGGTGATGGGTGGATGAAGTTTGATGAATAAGGTGATGGGGTTGATGGGGTTTGGTGAAGAGGGTGATGGGGTAGATGGGGTTTGATGAAGATTATGATGGGGTTGATGGGGTTTGATGAAGAGGGTGATGGGGTTGATGGGGTTTGATGAAGAGGGTGTTGGGGTTGATGGGGTTTGATGAAGATGGTGATGGGGCTGATGGGGTTTGATGAAGTTTATGATGGGGTTGATGGGGTTTGGTGAAGATGGTAATGAGCATTGATGAAGAGGGTGATGGGGTTGATGGGGTTTGATGAAGATGATGATGGGGTTGATGGGGTTTGATAAAGAGGGTGATGGCGTTGATGGGGTTTGATAAAGAGGGTGATGGGGTTGATGGGGTTTGATAAAGAGGGTGATGGGGTTGATGGGGTTTGATGAAGAGGGTGATGGGGTTGATGGGGTTTGATGAAGAGGGTGTTGGGGTTGATGGGGTTTGATGCAGATGGTGATGGGGCTGATGGGGTTGATGAAGATGATGATGGGGTTGATGGGGTTTGATGAAGAGGGTGATGAGATTCATGGGGTTTGATGAAGAGGGTGATGGGTGGATGAAGTTTGATGAATAAGGTGATGGGGTTGATGGGGTTTGGTGAAGAGGGTGATGGGGTAGATGGGGTTTGATGACGATTATGATGGGGTTGATGGGTTTTGATGAAGAGGGTGATGGGGTTGATGGGGTTTGATGAAGAGGGTGTTGGGGTTGATGGGGTTTGATGAAGATGGTGATGGGGCTGATGGGGTTTGATGAAGTTTATGATGGGGTTGATGGGGTTTGGTGAAGATGGTAATGAGCATTGATGAAGAGGGTGATGGGGTTGATGGGGTTTGATGAAGATGATGATGGGGTTGATGGGGTTTGATAAAGAGGGTGATGGGGTTGATGGGGTTTGATAAAGAGGGTGATGGGGTTGATGGTTTTTTTTTAAAGAGGGTGATGGCGTTGATGGGGTTTGATGAAGATGTTGATGGGGCTGATGGGGTTTGATGAAGTTTATGATGGGGTTGATGGGGTTTGGTGAAGATGGCGATGAGCATTGATGAAGAGCCTGATGGGGTTGATGGGGTTTGATGAAGATGGTGATGGGTTCATGCGGTTTGATGAAGATAGTGATGGGGTTGATGGGGTTTGATGAAGAGGGTGATGGGGTTGATGGGGTTTGATGAAGAGGGTGATGGGGTTGATGGGGTTTGATGAAGATGGTGATGGGGTTTGATGAAGAGGGAAATGGGGTTGATGGGGTTTGATGAAGATGGTGATGGGGTTGATGGGGTTTGATGAAGATGGTGATGGGGTTTGGTGAAGATGGTGATGGGGTTGATGGGGTTTGATGAAGTTTATGATGGGGTTGATGGGGTCTGGTGAACATGGTGATGAGCATTGATGAAGAGTCTGATGGGGTTGATGGGGTTTGATGAAGAGGGTGATGGGGTTGATGGGGTTTGGTGAATAGGGTGATGGGGTTTGATAGAGATGGTGATGGGGTTGATGGAGTTTGATGAAGTTGGTGATGGGGTTGATAGGGTTTGATGAAGATGGTGATGGGGTTGATGGGGTTTGATGAAGTTGGTGATGGGGTTGATAGGGTTTGATGAAGATGATGATGGGGTTGATGGGGTTTGATGAAGAGGGTCATGGGGATGATGGGGTTTGATGAAGAGGGTTATGGAGTTGATGGTGTTTGATGAAGATGGTGATGGGGTTGATGGCGTTTGATGAAGATGGTGATGCGGTTGATGGGGTTTGATGAAGTTGGTGATGGGGTTGATGAAGAGGGTGATGAAGATGGTGATGGGGTTGATGGGGTTTGATGCGGAGGGTGATGGGGTTGATGGGGTTTGATGAAGATGGTGATGGGGTTAATGGGGTTTGGTGAAGAGGGTGATGGGGTTGATGGGGTTTGATGAGAAGGGTGATGAGTTTAATGGGGTTTGGTGAAGAGGGTGATGGGGTTTAATGAAGGTGATGATGGAATTGATGGGGTTTGATTGAGATTGCGATGGGGTTGGTGGGGATTGATGAAGAGGGTGATGGAGTTCATGGGGTTTGATGAAGAGGGTGATTAAAATGATGGGGTTTGATGAAGATGGTGATGGGGTTTGATGAAGAGGGTGATGGAGTTGATGGGGTTTGATGAAGATGGTGATGGGGTTGATGGGGTTTGATGAAGAGGGTGATGAGATTCATGGGGTTTGATGAAGAGGGTGATGGGTGGATGAAGTTTGATGAATAAGGTGATGGGGTTGATGGGGTTTGGTGAAGAGGGTGATGGGGTAGATGGGGTTTGATGAAGATGATGATGGGGTTGATGGGGTTTGATGAAGAGGGTGATGGGGTTTGATAAAGAGGTTGATGGGGTTGATGGGGTTTGATAAAGAGGGTGATGGGGTTGATGGGGTTTGATGAAGATGGTGATGGGGTTGATGGGGTTTGATAAAGATGTTGATGGGGCTGATGGGGTTTGATGAAGTTTATGATGGGGTTGATGGGGTTTGGTGAAGATGGTGATGAGCATTGCTGAAGAGGGTGATGGGGTTGATGGCCTTTGGTGAAGATGGCGATGAGCATTGATGAAGAGTCTGATGGGGTTGATGGGGTTTGATGAAGAGGGTGATGGGGTTGATGGGCTTTGATGAAGATAGTGATGGGGTTGATGGGGTTTGATGAAGAGGGGGATGGGGTTGATGGGGTTTGATGAAGATGGTGATGGGTTTGATGAAGTTGCTGATGCGGTTCATTGGTTTTGATGAAGATGGTGATGGGGATGATGGGGTTTGATAAAGAGGGTGATGGGGTTGATGGGGTTTGATGAAGAGGGTGATGGGGCTAATGGTGTTTGATGAAGATGGTGATAGGGTTGATGGCGTTTGATGAAGATGGTGATGGGGTTGATGGGGTTTGATGAAGTTGGTGATGGGGTTGATGAAGAGGGTGATGAAGATGGTGATGGGGTTGATGGGGTTTGATGCGGAGGGTGATGGGGTTGATGGGGTTTGATGAAGATGGTGATGGGGTTAATGGGGTTTGGTGAAGAGGGTGATGGGGTTGATGGGGTTTGATGAGAAGGGTGATGAGTTTAATGGGGTTTGGTGAAGAGGGTGATGGGGTTGATGGGGTTTAAT
Source organism: Scyliorhinus torazame (assembly GCF_047496885.1). NCBI lineage: Eukaryota > Metazoa > Chordata > Chondrichthyes > Carcharhiniformes > Scyliorhinidae > Scyliorhinus > Scyliorhinus torazame. Next base: position 15,805,027 of record NC_092720.1, on the reverse strand, counting down.
GAAGGTGATGATGGAATTGATGGGGTTTGATAGAGATTGCGATGGGGTTGGTGGGGATTGATGAAGAGGGTGATGCAGTTCATGGGGTTTGATGAAGATGGTGATGGGGTTTGATGAAGAGGGTGATGGAGTTGATGGGGTTTGATGAAGATGGTGATGGGGTTGATGGGGTTTGATGAAGAGGGTGATGAGATTCATGGGGTTTGATGAAGAGGGTGATGGTTGGATGAAGTTTGATGAATAAGGTGATGGGGTTGATGGGGTTTGGTGAAGAGGGTGATGGGGTAGATGGGGTTTGATGAAGATGATGATGGGGTTGATGGGGTTTGATGAAGAGGGTGATGGGGTTTGATAACGAGGGTGATGGGGTTGATGGGGTTTGATAAAGAGGGTGATGGGGTTGATGGGGTTTGATGAAGATGGTGATGGGGTTGATGGGGTTTGATGAAGATGTTGATGGGGCTGATGGGGTTTGATGAAGTTTATGATGGGGTTGATGTGGTTTGGTGAAGATGGAGATGAGCATTGCTGAAGAGGGTGATGGGGTTGATGGCCTTTGGTGAAGATGGCGATGAGCATTGATGAAGAGTCTGATGGGGTTGATGGGGTTTGATGACGAGGGTGATGGGGTTGATGGGCTTTGATGAAGATGGTGATGAGTATTGATGAAGATGGTGATGGGGTTGATGGGGTTTGATGAAGATGGTGATGGGGTTTGATGAAGATAGTGATGGGGTTGATGGGGTTTGATGAAGAGGGGGATGGGGTTGATGGGGTTTGATGAAGATGGTGATGGGTTTGATGAAGTTGCTGATGCGGTTCATTGGTTTTGATGAAGATGGTGATGGGGATGATGGGGTTTGATAAAGAGGGTGATGGGGTTGATGGGGTTTGATGAAGAGGGTGATGGGGCTAATGGTGTTTGATGAAGATGGTGATGGGGTTTGATGAAGAGGGTGATGGGGTTGATGGGGTTTGATGAAGTTGGTGATGGGGTTGATGGGCTTTGATGAAGAGGGTGATGGGGTTTGATGAAGAGGGTGATGGGGTTGATGGGGTTTGATGAAGAGGGTGATGGAGTTGATGGGGTTTGGTGAAGATGGTAATAGGGTTGTTGGGGTTTGGTGAAGATGGTGATGCGGTTCATGGTGTTTGATGAAGATTGTGATGGGGTTGATGGGGTTTGATGAAGATGGTGATGGGGTTGATGGGGTTTGATGAAGAGGGTGATGGGGTTGATGGGGTTTGATGAGGAGTGTGATGAGCATTGATGAAGATGGTGATGGGGTTTGTGGGGTTTGATGAAGATGATGTAGGAGTTGATGGGGTTTGATGAAGAGGTTGATGAGGTTTGTTGAAGAGGGTGATGGGGTTGATGGGGTTTGATGAAGAGGGTGATGAGCATTGATGAAGATGGTGATGGGGTGGATGGGGTTTTATGAAGAGGGTGATGGCGTTGATGGTGTTTGATGAAGATGGTGATAGGTTGATGGGGTTTGATGAAGAGGGTGATGGAGTCGATGGGGTTTGGTGAAGATGGTGATAGGGTTATTGGGGTTTGGTGAAGAGGGTGATGGAGTTGATGCTGTTTGATGAAGATGGTGATGGAGTTGATGGGGTTTGGTGAAGATGGTCATGGGGTTGATGGGGTTTGATGAAGTCGGTGATGGGGTTGATGGGCTTTGATGAAGAGGGTGATGGGGTTGATGGGGTTTGATGAAGAGGATGATGGGGATAATGGGGTTTGATGAGGAGGGTGATGGGGTTGATGGGGTTTGATGAAGATGGTAATGGGGTTGATGCGGTTTGATGAAAATAGTGATGGGGTTGATGAGGTTTGATGAAGTTGGTGATGGGGTTGATAGGGTTTGATGAAGATGATGATGTGGTTGATTGGGTTCAATGAAGAGGGTGATGAGCATCGATGAAGATGGTGACGGGGTTGATGGGGCTTTGATGAAGAGGGTGATTGGATTGATGGGCTTTGATGAAGATGGTGATGAGTATTAATGAAGATGATGATGGGGTTGATGGGGTTTGATGAAGATGGTGATGAGTATTAATGAAGATGGTGATGGGGTTTGATGAAGATGGTGATGAGTATTAATGAAGATGGTAATGGGGTTAATGGGGTTTGATGAAGATGATGATGGGGTTGATGGGGTTGATGAGGAGAGTGATGAGCATTGATGAAGATGATGTTGGAGTTGATGGGGTTTATGAAGATGGTGATGGGGTTGATGGGGTTTGGTGAAGAGGGTGATGTGGTTGATGGGGTTTGATGAAAATGATGTTGGAGTTGATGGGGTTTGATGAAGTTGATGATGGGGTTGATGGGGTTGATGAGGAGAGTGATGAGCATTGATGAAGATGATGTTGGAGTTGATGGGGTTTATGAAGATGGTGATGGGGTTGATGGGGTTTGGTGAAGAGGGTGATGGGGTTGATGGGGTTTGATGAAGAGGGTGATGAGCATTGATGAAGATTGTGATGGGGTTGATGGGGTTTTATGAAGAGGGTGATGGGGTTGATGGGGATTGATTAAGATCGTGATAGGTTGATGGGGTTTGATGAAGCGGGTGATGGAGTTGATGGGGTTTGGTGAAGATGGTGATGGGGTTGTTGGGGTTTGATGAAGTTGGTGATGGGGTTGATGGGCTTTGATGAAGAGGGTGATGGGGTTTGATGAAGAGGGTGATGGGGTTGATGGGGTTTGATGAAGAGGGTGATGGAGTTGATGCTGTTTCATGAAGATGGTGATGGGGTTGATGGGGTTTGATGAAGATGGTCATGGGGTTGATGGGGTTTGATGAAGTCGGTGATGGGGTTGATGGGCTTTGATGAAGAGGGTGATGGGGTTGATGGGGTTTGATGAAGAGGATGATGGGGATAATGGGGTTTGATGAGGAGGGTGATGGGGTTGATGGGGTTTGATGAAGATGGTAATGGGGTTGATGCGGTTTGATGAAGATAGTGATGGGGTTGATGAGGTTTGATGAAGTTGGTGATGGGGTTGATAGGGTTTGATGAAGATGATGATGTGGTTGATTGGGTTCAATGAAGAGGGTGATGAGCATCGATGAAGATGGTGACGGGGTTGATGGGGCTTTGATGAAGAGGGTGATTGGATTGATGGGCTTTGATGAAGATGGTGATGAGTATTAATGAAGATGATGATGGGGTTGATGGGGTTTGATGAAGATGGTGATGAGTATTAATGAAGATGGTGATGGGGTTTGATGAAGATGGTGATGAGTATTAATGAAGATGGTAGTGGGGTTGATGGGGTTTGATGAAGATGATGATGGGGTTGATGGGGTTGATGAGGAGAGTGATGAGCATTGATGAAGATGATGTTGGAGTTGATGGGGTTTATGAAGATGGTGATGGGGTTGATGGGGTTTGGTGAAGAGGGTGATGGGGTTGATGGGGTTTGATGAAAATGATGTTGGAGTTGATGGGGTTTGATGATGTTGATGATGGGGTTGATGGGGTTGATGAGGAGAGTGATGAGCATTGATGAAGATGATGTTGGAGTTGATGGGGTTTATGAAGATGGTGATGGGGTTGATGGGGTTTGGTGAAGAGGGTGATGGGGTTGATGGGGTTTGATGAAGAGGGTGATGAGCATTGATGAAGATTGTGAAGGGGTTGATGGGGTTTTATGAAGAGGGTGATGGGGTTGATGGGGATTGATTAAGATTGTGATAGGTTGATGGGGTTTGATGAAGCGGGTGATGGAGTTGATGGGGTTTGGTGAAGATGGTGATGGGGTTGTTGGGGTTTGATGAAGTTGGTGATGGGGTTGATGGGCTTTGATGAAGAGGGTGATGGGGTTTGATGAAGAGGGTGATGGGGTTGATGGGGTTTGATGAAGAGGGTGATGGAGTTGATGCTGTTTCATGAAGATGGTGATGGGGTTGATGGGGTTTGATGAAGATGGTGATGGAGTTGATGGCGTTTGATGAAGAGGGTGATGGAGTTCATGGTGTTTGATGAAGATGGTGATGGGGTTGATGGGGTTTGATGAAGAGGGTGATGGGGTTGATGGGGTTTGATGAAGAGGGTGATGGGGTTGATGGGGTTTGATGAAGAGGGTGATGGAGTTGATGGTGTTTGATGAAGATGGTTATGGGGTTGATGGGGTTAGATGAAGAGGGTGATGGGGTTGATGGGGTTTGATGAAGATGGTAATGGGGTTGATGGGGTTTGATGAAGATCGTGATGGGGCTGATGGGGTTTAATGAAGAGGGTGATGGAGTTGATGAGGTTTCATGAAGATGGTGATGGGGTTGATGGGGTTTGATGAAGTTGGCGATGGGGTTGATAGGGTTTGATGAAGATGATGATGGTGTTGATGGGGTTTGATGAAGAGGTTGATGAGTTTTGTTGAAGAGGGTGATGGGGTTGATGGGGTTTGATGAAGAGGGTGTTGAGCATTGATGAAGATTGTGATGGGGTTGATGGGGTTTTATGAATAGGGTGATGGGGTTGATCGGGTTTGGTGAAGAGGGTGATGGGGTTGATGGTGTTTGATGAAGATGGTGATAGGTTGATGGGGTTTGATGAAGAGGGTGATGGAGTTGATGGGGTTTGGTGAAGATGGTGTTGGGGTTGTTGGGATTTGATGAAGTTGGTGATGGGGTTGATGGGCTTTGATGAAGAGGGTGATGGGGTTGATGGGGTTTGATGAAGAGGGTGATGGGGTTGATGGGGTTTGATGAAGAGGGTGATGGAGTTGATGGTGTTTCATGGAGATGGTGATGGGGTTGATGGGATTTGATGAAGATGGTGATGGAGTTGATGGGGTTTGGTGAAGATGGTGATGGGGTTGATGGGGTTTGATGAAGTTGGTGATGGGGTTGATGGGCTTTGATGAAGTGGGTGATGGGGTTTGATGAAGAGGGTGATGGGGTTGATGGGGTTTGATGAAGAGGGTGATGGAGTTGATGGGGTTTGATGAAGATGGTGATGGGGTTGATGGGGTTTGATGAAGAGGGTGATGGGGTTGATGGGGTTTGATGAAGATGGTGATGGGGTTGATGGGGTTTGATGTAGATCGTGATGGGGCTGATGGGGTTTAATGAAGAGGGTGATGGAGTTGATGAGGTTTGATGAAGATGGTGATGGGTTTGATGGGGTTTGATGAAGTTGGCGATGGGGTTGATAGGGTTTGATGAAGATGATGATGGTGTTGATGGGGTTTGATGAGGAGCGTGATGAGCATTGATGAAGACGGTGATGGAGTTGATGGGGTTTTATGAAGAGGGTGATGGGGTTGATGGGGTTTTATGAAGAGGGTGATGGGGTTGATGGGGTTTGATGACGTTGGTGATGGGGTTCATAGGGTTTGATGAAGATGATGATGGGGTTGATGGGGTTCGATGAAGAGGGTGATGGGGTTGATGGGGTTTGATGAGGAGCGTGATGAGCATTGATGAAGATGGTGATGGGGTTAATGGGGTTTGATGAAGATGGTGATGGGGTTGATGGGCTTTGATGAAGATGGTGATGAGTATTAATGAAGATGGTAATGGGATTGATGGGGTTTGATGAAGATGGTGTTGGGGTTGATGGGGTTTGATGAAGAGGGTGATGGGGTTGATGGGGTTTGATGAGGAGCGTGATGAGCATTGATGAAGATGCTGATGGGGTTGATGGGGTTTTATGAAGAGGGTGATGGGGTTGATGGGGTTTTATGAAGATGGTGATAGGTTGATGGGGTTTGATGAAGAGGGTGATGGAGTTGATGGGGTTTGTTTAAGATGGTGATGGAGTTGATGGGGTTTGATGAAGAGGGTGATGGGGTTGATGGGCTTTGATGAAGATGGTGATGAGTATTAATGAAGATGGTGATGGGGTTGATGGGGATTGATGAAGATGGTGATGAGTATTAATGAAGATGGTAATGGGCTTGATGGGGTTTGATGAAGATGGTGATGGGGTTTATGGGGTTTGATGAAAAGGGTGATGGGGTTCATGGGGTTCGATGAGGAGGGTGATGAGCATTGATGAAGATGGTGATGGGGTTGGTGGGGTTCGATCAAGATGATGTTGGAGTTGATGGGGTTTGATGAAGATGGTGATGGGGTTAATGGGGTTTGGTGAAGAGGGTGATGGGGTTGATGGGGTTTGATGAAGAGGTTGATGAGGTTTGTTGAAGAGGGTGATGGGGTTGATGGGGTTTGATGAAGAGGGTGATGGGGTTGATGGGGTTTTATGAAGAGGGTGATGGGTTTGATGGGGTTTGGTGAAGAGGGTGATGTGGCTGATGGTGTTTGATGAAGATGGTGATAGGTTGATGGGGTTTGATGAAGAGGGTGATGGAGTTGATGGGGGTTGGTGAAGATGGTGATGGGGTTGTTGGGGTTTGATGAAGAGGGTGATGGAGTTGATGGTGTTTGATGAGGAGAGTGATGGGGTTGATCGGCTTTGATGAAGTGGGTGATGGGGTTGATGGGGTTTGATGAAGAGGGTGATGGAGTTGATGGTGTTTGATGAAGATGGTGATGGGGTTGATGGGGTTTGATGAAGAGGGTGATTGGGTTGATGGGGTTTGATGAAGATGGTGATGCGGTTGATGGGGTTTGATGAAGATGGTGATCGGGCTGATGGGGTTTTATGAAGAGGGTGATGGAGTTGATGAGGTTTGATGAAGATGGTGATGGGGTTGATGTTGTTTGGTGAAGAGGGTGATGGGGCTGATGGTGTTTGATGAAGATTGTGATAGGTTGATGGTGTCTGATGAAGAGGGTGATGGAGTTGATGGGGGTTGGTGAAGATGGTTATGGGGTTGTTGGGGTTTGTTGAAGAGGGTGATGGAGTTGATGTTGTTTGATGAAGAAGGTGATGGGGTTGATGGGCTTTGATGAAGAGGGTGATGGGGTTGATGGGGTTTGATGAAGAGGGTGATGGGGTTGATGGGGTTTGATGAAGAGGGTGATGGAGTTGATGGTGTTTGATGAAAATGGTGATGGGGTTGATGGGGTTTGATGAAGAGGGTGATGGGGTTGATGGGGTTTGATGAAGATGGTGATGGGGTTGATGGGGTTTGATGAAGATGGTGATGCGGCTGATGGGGTTTGATGAAGAGGGTGATGGAGTTGATGAGGTTTGATGAAGATGGTGAAGGTGTTGATAGGGTTTGATGAAGATGATGATGGGGTTGATGGGGTTCGATGAAGAGGGTGATGAGTATTAATGAAGATGGTGATGGGGTGGATGGGGTTTGATGAAGATGTTGATGGGGTTGATGGGGTTTGATGAAGAGGGTGATGGGGTTTGATGAGGAGCGTGATGAGCATTGATGAAGATGGTGATGGGGTTGATGGGGTTTTATGAAGAGGGTGATGGGGTTGATGGGGTTTTATGGAGAGGGTGATGGGGTTGATGGGGTTGGGTGAAGAGGGTGATGGGGTTGATGGTGTTTGATGAAGATTGTGATAGGTTGATGGGGTTTGAGGAAGAGGGTGATGGAGTTGATGGGGTTTGATGAAGATGGTGATGGGGTTGATGGGGTTTGATGAAGTTGGTGATGGGGTTGATAGGGTTTGATGAAGATGATGATGGGTTGATGGGGTTCAATGAAGAGGGTGATGAGCATTGATGAAGATGGTGATGGGGTTGATGGGGGTTTGATGAAGAGGGTGATGGGGTTGATGGGCTTTGATGAAGATGGTGATGAGTATTAATGAAGATGGTGATGGGGTTGATGGGGTTTGATGAAGATGGTGATGAGTATTAATGAAGATGGTGATGGGGTTGATGGGGTTTGATGAAGATGGTGATGAGTATTAATGAAGATGGTAATGGGGTTGATGGGGTTTGATGAAGATGGTGATGGGGTTGATGGGGTTTGATGAAGTTGGTGATGGGGTTGATAGGGTTTGATGAAGATGATGATGGGTTGATGGGGTTCAATGAAGAGGGTGATAGGCATTGATGAAAATGGTGATGGGGTTGATGGGCTTTGATGAAGAGGGTGATGGGGTTGATAGGGTTTGATGAAGATGATGATGGGTTGATGGGGTTCAATGAAGAGGGTGATGAGCATTGATGAAGATGGTGATGGGGTTGATGGGGGTTTGATGAAGAGGGTGATGGGGTTGATGGGCTTTGATGAAGATGGTGATAAGTATTAATGAAAATGGTGATTGGGTTGTTGGGGTTTGATGAAGATGGTGATGAGTATTAATGAAGATGGTGATAGGGTTGATGGGGTTTGATGAAGAGGGTGATGGGTTTGATGGGGTTCGATGAGGACGGTGATGAGCATTGATGAAGATGGTGATGGGGTTTGTGGGGTTTGATCAAGATGATGTTGGAGTTGATGTTGTTTGATGAAGATGATGATGGGGTTGATTCGGTTTGATGAGGAGAGTGATGAGCATTGATGAAGATGATGTTGGAGTTGATGGGGTTTGATGAAGATGGTGATGGGGTTGAATGGGTTTGGTGAAGAGGGTGATGGGGTTGATGGGGTTTGATGAAGAGGTTGATGAGGTTTGTTGAAGAGGGTGATGGGGTTTGATGAAGAGGGTGATGGGTTGATGGTGTTTGATGAAGAGGGTGATGGAGTTGATGGGGGTTGGTGAAGATGGTGATGGGGTTGTTGGTTTTTGATGAAGAGGGTGATGAGCATTGATGAAGATGTTGATGGGGTTGATGGGGTTTTATGAAGAGGGTGATGGGGTTGATGGGGTTTTATGAAGAGGGTGATGGGGTTGATGGGGTTTGGTGAAGAGGGTGATGGGGCTGATGGTGTTTGATGAAGATGGTGATGGAGTTGATGGTATTTGATGAAGAGAGTGATGGGGTTGATGGGCTTTGATGAAGAGGGTGATGGGGTTGATGGGGTTTGATGAAGAGGGTGATGGGGTTGATGGGGTTTGATGAAGAGGGTGATGGAGTTGATGGTGTTTGATGAAGATGGTGATGGGGTTGATGGGGTTTGATGAAGATGTTGATGGGGTTGATGGGGTTTCATGAAGATGGTGATGGCGCTGATGGGGTTTGATGAAGTGTGTGATGGAGTTGAAGAGGTTTGATGAAGATGGTGATGGGGTTGATGGGATTTGATGAAGTTGGTGATGGGGTTGATAGGGTTTGATGAAGATGATGATGGGGTTGATGGGGTTCGATGAAGAGGGTGATGAGTATTAATGAAGATGGTGATGGGGTTGATGGGGTGTGATGAAGATGTTGATGGGGTTGATGGGGTTTGATGAAGAGGTTGATGGGGTTTGATGAGGAGCGTGATGAGCATTGATGAAGATGGTGATGGGGTTGATGGGGTTTTATGAAGAGGGTGATGGGGTTGATGGGGTTTTATGAAGAGGGTGATGGGGTTGATGGGGTTTGGTGAAGAGGGTGATGGGGTTGATGGTGTTTGATGAAGATGGTGATAGGTTGATGGGGTTTGATGAAGAGGGTGATGGAGTTTATGGGGTTTGATGAAGATGGTGATGGGGTTGATGGCGTTTGATGAAGTTGGTGATGGGGTTGATAGGGTTTGATGAAGATGATGATAGGTTGATGGGGTTCAATGAAGAGGTTGATAAGCCTTGATGAAGATGGTGATGGGGTTGATGGGGGTTTGATGAAGAGGGTGATGGGGTTGATGGGCTTTGATGAAGATGGTGAAGAGTATTAATGAAGATGATGATGGGGTTGATGCGGTTTGATGAAGATGGTGATGAGTATTAATGAAGATGGTGATGGGGTTGATGGGGTTTGATGAAGATGGTGATGAGTATTAATGAAGATGGTAAAGGGGTTGATGGGGTTTGATGAAGAGGGTGATGAGCATTGATGTAGATGTTGATGGGGTTTTATGAAGAGGATGATAGGGTTGATGGGGTTTTATGAAGAGGGTGATGGGGTTGATGGGGTTTGGTGACGAGGGTGATGGGGCTGATGGTGTTTGATGAAGATGGTGATCGGTTGATGGGGTTTGATGAAGAGGGTGATAGAGTTGATGGGGTTTGGTGAAGATGGTGATGGGGTTGTTGGGGTTTGATGAAGAGGGTGATGGACTTGATGGTGTTTGATGAAGAGGGTGATGGTGTTGATGGGCTTTGATGAAGAGGGTGATGGGGTTGATGGGGTTTGATGAAGAGGGTGATGGGGTTGATGGGGTTTGATGAAGAGGGTGATGGAGTTGATGGTGTTTGATGAAGATGGTGATGGGGTTGATGGGGTTTGATGAAGAGGGTGATGGGGTTGATGGGGTTTGATGAAGATGTTGATGGGGTTGATGGGGTTTCATGAAGATGGTGATGGGGCTGATGGGGTTTGATGAAGAGTGTGATGGAGTTGATGAGGTTTGATGAAGATGGTGATGGGGTTGATGGGATCTAAATAAAGTTGGTGATGGGGTTGATAGGGTTTGATGAAGATGATGATGGGGTTGATGGGGTTCGATGAAGAGGGTGATGAGTATTAATGAAGATGGTGATGGGGTTGATGGGGTTTGATGAAGGTGTTGATGGGGTTTGATGAAGAGGTTGATGGGGTTTGATGAGGAGCGTGATGAGCATTGATGAAGATGGTGATGGGGTTGATGGGATTTTATGAAGAGGGTGATGGGGTTGATGGGGTTTTATGAAGAGGGTGATGGGGTTGATGGGGTTAGGTGAAGAGGGTGATGGGGTTGGTGGTGTTTGATGAAGATGGTGATAGGTTGATGGGGTTTGATGAAGAGGGTGATGGAGTTGATGGGGTTTGATGAAGATGGTGATGGGGTTTGATGAAGTTGGTGATGGGGTTGATAGGGTTTGATGAAGATGATGATGGGTTGATGGGGTTCAATGAAGAGGTTGATGAGCATTGATGAAGATGGTGATGGGGTTGATGGGGTTTGATGAAGAGGGTGATGGGGTTGATGGGCTTTGGTGAAGATGGTGATGAGTATTAATGAAGATGGTGATGGTGTTGATGGGGTTTCATGAAGATGGTGATGAGTATTAATGAAGATGGTGATGGGGTTTGATGAAGATGGTGATGAGTATTAATGAAGATGGTAATGGGGTTGATGGGGTTTGATGAAGGTGGTGATGGGGTTGATGGGGTTTGATGAAGTTGGTGATGGGGTTGATAGGGTTTGATGAAGATGATGATGGGTTGATGGGGTTCAATGAAGAGGGTGATGAGCATTGATGAAGATGGTGATTGGGTTGATGGGCTTTGATGAAGAAGGTGATGGGGTTGATGGGGTTTGATGAAGAGGGTGATGGGGTTGATGGGGTTTGATGAAGAGGGTGATGGAGTTGATGGTGTTTGATGAAGATGGTGATGGGGTTGATGGGGTTTGATGAAGAGGGTGATGGGGTTGATGGGGTTTGATGAAGATGGTGATGGGGTTGATGGGGTTTGATGAAGATGGTGATGGAGTTGATGGGGTTTGATGAAGATGGTGATGGAGTTGATGGGGTTCGATGAAGAGGGTGATGAGTATTAATGAAGATGGTGATGGGGTTGATGGGGTTTGATGAAGATGGTGATGGGGTTGATGGGCTTTGATGAAGATGGTGATGAGTATTAATGAAGATGGTGATGGGGTTGATGGGGTTTGATGAAGATGGTGATGGGGTTGATGGAGTTTGATGAAGAGGGTGATGGGGTTGATGGGGTTTGATGAGGAGGGTGGTGAGCATTGATGGAGATGCTGATGGGGTTGTTGGGGTTTGATGAAGATGATGTGGGAGTTGATGGGGTTTGATGAAGATGGTGATGTGGTTGTTGGGGTTTGATGAAGAGGGTGATGGAGTTGATGGTGTTTGATGAAGAGGGTGATGGGGTTGATGGGGTTTGATGAAGAGGGTGATGGGGTTGATGGGGTTTGATGAAGAGGGTGATGGGGTTGATGGGGTTTGATGTAGAGGGTGATGGAGTTGATGGTGTTTGATGAAGATGGTGATGGGGTTGATGGGGTTTGATGAAGAGGGTGATGGGGTTGATGGGGTTAGATGAAGATGTTGATGGGGTTGATGGGGTTTGATGAAGATGGTGATGGGGCTGATGGGGTTTGATGAAGAGGGTGATGGAGTTGATGAGGTTTGATGAAGATGGTGATGGGGTTGATGGGAATTTGATGAAGAGGGTGATGGGGTTGATGTGGTTTGATGAAGATGGTGATGAGTATTATTGAAGATGGTAATGGGGTTGATGGGGTTTGATGAAGATTGTGATGGGGTTGATGGGGTTTGATGAAGTTGGTGATGGGGTTGATCGGGTTTGATGAAGACGATGATGGGTTGATGGGGTTCAATGAAGAGGGTGATGAGCATTGATGAAGATGGTGATGGGGTTGATGGGCTTTGATGAAGAGGGTGATGGGGTTCATGGGGTTTGATGAAGAGGGTGATGGGATTGATGGGGTTTGATGAAGAGGGTGATGGAGTTGATGGTGTTTGATGAAGATGGTGATGGGGTTCATGGGGTTTGATGAAGAGGGTGATGGGGTTGATGGGGTTTGATGAAGATGGTGATGGGGCTGATGGGGTTTGATGAAGATGGTGATGGAGTTGATGGGGTTCGATGAAGAGGGTGATGAGTATTAATGAAGATGGTGATGGGGTTGATGGGGTTTGATGAAGATGGTGATGGGGTTGATGGGCTTTGATGAAGATGGTGATGGGGTTGATGGGGTTTGATGAAGAGGGTGATGGGGTTGATGGGGTTGGATGAGGAGGGTGATGAGCATTGATGGAGGTGGTGATGGGGTTGTTGGGGTTTGATGAAGATGATGTTGGAGTTGATGGGGTTTGATGAAGATGGTGATGGGGTTGATGGGGTTTGGTGAAGAGGGTGATGGGGTTGATGGGGTTTGATGAGGAGGGTGATGGAGTTGATGGGGTTTGGTGAAGATGGTTATGGGGTTGTTGGGGTTTGATGATGAGCGTGATGGGTTGATGGGGTTTAATGAAGAGGGTGATGGAGTTGATGGGGTTTGGTGAAGATGGTGATGGGGTTGATGGGGTTTGGTGAAGATGGTGATGGGGTTTGATGAAGATGGTGATGGGGTTGATGGGGTTTGATGAAGAGGGTGATGGGGTTTGATGAAGAGGGTGATGGGGTTGATGGGGTAAGATGAAGATGTTGATGGGGTTGATGGGGTTTGATGAAGATGGTGATGGGGCTGATGGGGTTTGATGAAGAGGGTGATGGAGTTGATGAGGTTTGATGAAGATGGTGATGGGGTTGATGGGAATTTCATGAAGTTGGTGATGGGGTTGATAAGGTTTGATGAAGATGATGATGGGGTTGATGGGGTTCGATGAAGAGGGTGATGAGTATTAATGAAGATTGTGATGGGGTTGATGGGGTTTGATGAAGATGTTGATGGGGTTGATGGGCTTTGATGAAGAGGTTGATGGGGTTTGATGAGGAGCGTGATGAGCATTGATGAAGATGGTGATGGGGTTGATGGGATTTTATGAAGAGGGTGATGGGGTTGATGGGGTTTTATGAAGAGGGTGATGGGGTTGATGGGGTTAGGTGAAGAGGGTGATGGGGTTGGTGGTGTTTGATGAAGATGGTGATAGGTTGATGGGGTTTGATGAAGAGGTTGATGGAGTTGATGGGGTTTGATGAAGATGGTGATGGGGTTTGATGAAGTTGGTGATGGGGTTGATGGGGTTCAATGAAGAGGTTGATGAGCATTGATGAAGATGGTGATGGGGTTGATGGGGGTTTGATGAAGAGGGTGATGGGGTTGATGGGCTTTGGTGAAGATGGTGATGAGTATTAATGAAGATGGTGATGGTGCTGATGGGGTTTCATGAAGATGGTGATGAGTATTAATGAAGATGGTGATGGGGTTGATGGGGTTTGATGAAGATGGTGATGGGGTTGATGGGGTTTGATGAAGTTGGTGATGGGGTTGATAGGGTTTGATGAAGATGATGATGGGTTGATGGGGTTCAATGAAGAGGGTGATGAGCATTGATGAAGATGGTGATTGGGTTGATGGGCTTTGATGAAGAAGATGATGGGGTTGATGGGGTTTGATGAAGAGGGTGATGGGGTTGATGGGGTTTGATGAAGAGGGTGATGGAGTTGATGGTGTTTGATGAAGATGGTGATGGGGTTGATGGGGTTTGATGAAGAGGGTGATGGGGTTGATGGGGTTCGATGAAGATGGTGATGGGGTTGATGGGGTTTGATGAAGATGGTGATGGAGTTGATGGGGTTCGATGAAGAGGGTGATGAGTATTAATGAAGATGGTGATGGGGTTGATGGGGTTTGATGAAGATGGTGATGGGGTTGATGGGCTTTGATGAAGATGGTGATGAGTATTAATGAAGATGGTGATTGGTTGATGGGGTTTGATGAAGATATTGATGGGGTTGATGGAGTTTGATGAAGAGGGTGATGGGGTTGATGGGGTTTGATGAGGAGGGTGGTGAGCATTGATGGAGATGCTGATGGGGTTGTTGGGGTTTGATGAAGATGATGTGGGAGTTGATGGGGTTTGATGAAGATGGTGATGGGGTTGTTGGGGTTTGATGAAGAGGGTGATGGAGTTGATGGTGTTTGATGAAGAGGGTGATGGAATTGATGGTGTTTGATGAAGATGGTGATGGGGTTCATGGGGTTTGATGAAGAGGGTGATGGGGTTGATGGGGCTTGATGAAGATGGTGATGGGGCTGATGGGGTTTGATGAAGATGGTGATGGAGTTGATGGGGTTCGATGAAGAGGGTGATGAGTATTAATGAAGATGGTGATGGGGTTGTTGGGGTTTGATGAAGATGGTGATGGGGTTGATGGGCTTTGATGAAGATGGTGATGGGGTTGATGGGGTTTGATGAAGAGGGTGATGGGGTTGATGGGGTTGGATTACGAGGGTGATGAGCATTGATGGAGATGGTGATGGGGTTGTTGGGGTTTGATGAAGATGATGTTGGAGTTGATGGGGTTTGATGAAGATGGTGATGGGGTTGATGGGGTTTGGTGAAGAGGGTGATGGGGTTGATGGGGTTTGATGAGGAGGGTGATGGAGTTGATGGGGTTTGGTGAAGATGGTTATGGGGTTGTTGGGGTTTGATGATGAGCGTGATGGGTTGATGGGGTTTGATGAAGAGGGTGATGGAGTTGATGGGGTTTGGTGAAGATGGTGATGGGTTTGATGGGGTTTGGTGAAGATGGTGATGGGGTTTGATGAAGATGGTGATGGGGTTGATGGGGTTTGATGAAGAGGGTGATGGGGTTTGATGAAGAGGGTGATGGGGTTGATGGGGTTAGATGAAGATGTTGATGGGGTTGATGGGGTTTGATGAAGATGGTGATGGGGCTGATGGGGTTTGATGAAGAGGGTGATGGAGTTGATGAGGTTTGATGAAGATGGTGATGGGGTTGATGGGAATTTGATGAAGTTGGTGATGGGGTTGATAAGGTTTGATGAAAATGAAGATGGGGTTGATGGGGTTCGATGAAGAGGGTGATGAGTATTAATGAAGATTGTGATGGGGTTGATGGGGTTTGATGAAGATGTTGATGGGGTTGATGGGGTTTTATGAAGAGGGTGATGGGGTTGATGGGGTTTTATGAAGAGGGTGATGGTGTTGATGGGGTTTGGTGAAGAGGGTGATGGGGTTGATGGTGTTTGATGAAGATGGTGATAGGCTGATGGGCTTTGATGAAGAGGGTGTTGGGGTTGATGGGGTTTGATGAAGATGGTGATGGGGCTGATGGGGTTTGATGAAGATGGTAATGGAGTTGATGGGGTTCGATGAAGAGGGTGATGAGTATTAATGAAGATGGTGATGGTGTTGATGGGGTTTGATGAAGATGGTGATGGGGTTGATGGGCTTTGATGAAGATGGTGATGGGGTTGATGGGGTTTGATGAAGAGGGTGATGGGGTTGATGGGGTTGGATGAGGAGGGTGATGAGCATTGATGGAGATGGTGATGGGGTTGTTGGGGTTTGATGAAGATGATGTTGGAGTTGATGGGGTTTGATGAAGATGGTGATGGGGTTGATGGGGTTTGGTGAAGAGGGTGATGGGGTTGATGGGGTTTGATGAGGAGGGTGATGGAGTTGATGGGGTTTGGTGAAGATGGTTATGGGGTTGTTGGTGTTTGATGAAGAGGGTGATGGGGTTTGATGAGGAGCGTGATGAGCATTGATGAAGATGGTGATGGGATTGATGGGGTTTGATGAAGATGGTGATGAGTATTAATGAAGATGCTAATGGGGTTGATGGGGTTTGATGAAGATGGTGATGGGGTTGATGGGGTTTGATGAAGTTGGTGATGGGGTTGATCAGGTTTGATGAAGATGATGATGGGTTGATGGGGTTCAATGAAGAGGGTGATGAGCATTGATGAAGATGGTGATTGGGTTGATGGGCTTTGATGAAGAGGGTGATGGGGTTGATGGGGTTTGATGAAGAGGGTGATGGGATTGATGGGGTTTGATGAAGAGGGTGATGGTGTTGATGGGGTTTGGTGAAGAGGGTGATGGGATTGATGGTGTTTGATGAAGATGGTGATAGGCTGATGGGGTTTGATGAAGAGAGTGATGGAGTTGATGGGGTTTGATGAAGATGGTGATGGGGTTGATGGGGTTTGATGAAGTTGGTGATGGGGTTGATAGGGTTTGATGAAGATGATGATGGGTTGATGGGGTTCAATGAAGAGGGTGATGAGCATTGATGAAGATGGTGATGGGGTTGATGGGGTTTGATGAAGATGGTGATGAGTATTAATGAAGATGGTAATGGGGTTGATGGGGTTTGATGAAGATGGTGATGGGGTTGATGGGGTTTGATGAAGTTGGTGATGGGGTTGATCAGGTTTGATGAAGATGATGATGGGTTGATGGGGTTCAATGAAGAGGGTGATGAGCATTGATGAAGATGGTGATTGGGTTGATGGGCTTTGATGAAGAGGGTGATGGGGTTGATGGGGTTTGATGAAGAGGGTGATGGGATTGATGGGGTTTGATGAAGAGGGTGTTGGAGTTGATGGTGTTTGATGAAGATGGTGATGGGGTTGATGGGGTTTGATGAAGAGGGTGATGGGGTTGATGGGGTTTGATGAAGATGGTGATGGGGCTGATGGGGTTTGATGAAGATGGTGATGGAGTTGATGGGGTTCGATGAAGAGGGTGATGAGTATTAATGAAGATGGTGATGGGGTTGATGGGGTTTGATGAAGATGGTGATGGGGTTGATGGGCTTTGATGAAGATGGTGATGGGGTTGATGGGGTTTGATGAAGAGATTGATGGGGTTGATGGGGTTGGATGAGGAGGGTGATGAGCATTGATGGAGATGGTGATGGGGTTGTTGGGGTTTGATGAAGATGATGTTGGAGTTGATGGGATTTGATGAAGATGGTGATGGGGTTGACGGTGTTTGGTGAAGAGGGTGATGGGGTTGATGGGGTTTGATGAGGAGGGTGATGGAGTTGATGGGGTTTGGTGAAGATGGTTATGGGGTTGTTGGGGTTTGATGATGAGCGTGATGGGTTGATGGGGTTTGATGAAGAGGGTGATGGGGTTTATGTGGTTTGGTGAAGATGGTGATGGGGTTTGATGAAGATGGTGATGGGGTTGATGGGGTTTGATGAAGACGGTGATGCGGTTGATGGGGTTTGATGAAGACGGTGATGGGGTTGATGGGGTTTGATGAAGAGGGTGATGGAGTTGATGGGGTTTGATGAAGAGGGTGATGGGGTTGATGGGGTTTGATGAAGAGAGTGATGGGGTTGATGGGGTTTAGTGAAGATGGTGATGGAGTTGATGTGGTTTGCTAGAGATGGTGATGGGGTTGATCGGGTTTGATGAAGAGGGTGATGGGGTTGATGGGGTTTTATAAAGAGGGTGATGGGGTTAATGGGGTTTTATGAAGAGGGTGATGGGGTTGATGGGGTTTGGTGAAGAAGGTGATGGGGTTGATGGTGTTTGATGAAGATGGTGATAGGTTGATGGGGTTTGATGAAGAGGGTGATGGAGTTGATGGGGTTTGATGAAGATGGTGATGGGGCTGATGGGGTTTGATGAAGTTGGTGATGGGGTTGATAGGGTTTGATGAAGATGATGATGGGTTGATGGGGTTCAATGAAGAGGTTGATGAGCCTTGATGAAGATGGTGATGGGGTTGATGGGGTTTGATGAAGATGGTGATGGGGTTGATGGAGTTTGATGAAGAGGGTGATGGGGTTGTTGGGGTTTGATGAAGATGATGTAGGAGTTGATGGGGTTTGATGAAGATGGTGATGGGGTTGTTGGGGTTTGATGAAGAGGGTGATGGGGTTGATGGGGTTTGTTGAAGAGGGTGATGGAGTTGATGGTGTTTGATGAAGATGGTGATGGGGTTGATGGGGTTTGATGAAGTTGGTGATGGTGTTGATGAGGTTTGATGAAGATGGTGATGGGGTTAATGGGATTTGATGAAGTTGGTGATGGGGTTGATAGGGTTTGATGAAGATGATGATGGGGTGGATGGGGTTCGATGAAGAGGGTGATGAGTATTAATGAAGATGGTGATGATGGGGTTTGATGAAGATGTTGATTGGGTTGATGGGGTTGATGAAGAAGGTGATGGGGTTTGATGAGGAGCGTGATGAGCATTGATGAAGATGGTGAGAGGGTTGATGGTGTTTTATGAAGAGGGTGATGGGGTTGATGGGGTTTTATGAAGAGGGTGATGGTGTTGATGGGGTTTGGTGAAGAGGGTGATGGGGTTGATGGTGTTTGATGAAGATGGTGATAGGCATATGGGGTTTGATGAAGAGAGTGATGGAGTTGATGGGGGTTTGATGAAGATGGTGATGGGGTTGATGGGGTTTGATGAAGTTGGTGATGGGGTTGATAGGGTTTGATGAAGATGATGATGGGTTGATGGGGTTCAATGAAGAGGGTGATGAGCATTGATGAAGATGGTGATGGGGTTGATGGGGGTTTGATGAAGAGGGTGATGGGGTTGATGGGCTTTGATGAAGATGGTGATGAGTATTAATGAAGATGGTGATGGGGTTGATGGGGTTTGATGAAGATGGTGATGAGTATTAATGAAGATGGTGATGGGGTTGATGGGGTTTGATGAAGATGGTGATGGGGTTGATGGGGTTTGATGAAGTTGGTGATGGGGTTGATAGGGTTTGATGAAAATGATGATGGGTTGATGCGGTTCAATGAAGAGGGTGATGAGCATTGATGGAGATGGTGATGGGTTTGGTGGGCTTTGATGAAGAGGGTGATGGGGTAGATGGGATTTGATGAAGAGGGTGATGGGATTGATGGGGTTTGATAAAGAGGGTGATGGGGTTGATGGGGTTTGATGAAGATGGTGATGGGGTTGATGGGGTTTGATGAAGATGGTGATGGAGTTGATGGGGTTCGATGAAGAGGGTGATGAGTATTAATGAAGATGGTGATGGGGTTGATGGGGTTTGATGAAGATGGTGATGGGGTTGATGGGCTTTGATGAAGATGGTGATGAGTAGTAATGAAGATGGTGATGGGGTTGATGGGGTTTGATGAAGATGGTGATGGAGTTGATGGGGTTTGATGAAGAGGGTGATGGGGTTAATGGGATTTGATGAAGTTGGTGATGGGGTTGATGGGGTTTGATGAAGTTGGTGATGGGGTTGATAGGGTTTGATGAAAATGATGATGGGTTGATGCGGTTCAATGAAGAGGGTGATGAGCATTGATGGAGATGGTGATGGGTTTGGTGGGCTTTGATGAAGAGGGTGATGGGGTTGATGGGGTTTGATGAAGAGGGTGATGGGATTGATGGGGTTTGATGAAGAGGGTGATGGGGTTGATGGGGTTTGATGAAGATGGTGATGGGGTTGATGGGGTTTGATGAAGATGGTGATGGAGTTGATGGGGTTCGATGAAGAGGGTGATGAGTATTAATGAAGATGGTGATGGGGTTGATGGGGTTTGATGAAGATGGTGATGGGGTTGATGGGCTTTGATGAAGATGGTGATGAGTAGTAATGAAGATGGTGATGGGGTTGATGGGGTTTGATGAAGATGGTGATGGAGTTGATGGGGTTTGATGAAGAGGGTGATGGGGTTGATGGGCTTTGATGAAGATGGTAATGAGTATTAATGAAGATGGTGATGGGGTTGATGCGGTTTGTTGAAGATGGTGATGAGTATTAATGAAGATGGTGATGCGGTTGATGGGGTTTGATGAAGATGGTGATGAGTATTAATGAAGATGGTAATGGGTTGATGGGGTTTGATGAAGAGGGTGATGAGCATTGATGAAGATGTTGATGGGGTTGATGGGGTTTTATGAAGAGGGTGATGGGGTTGATGGGGTTTTATGAAGAGGGTGATGGGGTTGATGGGGTTTGGTGAAGAGGGTGATGGGGCTGATGGTGTTTGATGAAGATGGTGATTGGTTGATGGGGTTTGATGAAGAGGGTGATGGAGTTGATGGGGGTTGGTGAAGATGGTGATGGGATTGTTGGGGTTTGATGAAGAGGGTGATGGAGTTGATGGTGTTTGATGAAGAGGGTGATGGGGTTGATGGGGTTTGATGAAGAGGGTGATGGGGTTGATGGGGTTTGATGAAGAGGGTGATGGGATTGATGGGGTTTGATGAAGAGGGTGATGGAGTTGATGGTGTTTGATGAAGATGGTGATGGGGTTGATGGGGTTTGATGAAGAGGGTGATGGGGTTGATGGGGTTTGATGAAGATGTTGATGGGGTTGATGGGGTTTCATGAAGATGGTGATGGGGCTGATGGGGTTCAATGAAGAGGTTGATGAGCCTTGATGAAGATGGTGATGGGGTTGATGGGGGTTTGATGAAGAGGGTGATGGGGTTGATGGGCTTTGATGAAGATGGTGATGAGTATTAATGAAGATGGTGATGGGGTTGATGGGGTTTGATGAAGATGGTGATGGGGTTGATGGGATCTAAATAAAGTTGGTGATGGGGTTGATAGGGTTTGATGAAGATGATGATGGGGTTGATGGGGTTCGATGAAGAGGGTGATGAGTATTAATGAAGATGGTGATGGGGTTGATGGGGTTTGATGAAGGTGTTGATGGGGTTTGATGAAGAGGTTGATGGGGTTTGATGAGGAGCGTGATGAGCATTGATGAAGATGGTGATGGGGTTGATGGGATTTTATGAAGAGGGTGATGGGGTTGATGGGGTTTTATGAAGAGGGTGATGGGGTTGATGGGGTTAGGTGAAGAGGGTGATGGGGTTGGTGGTGTTTGATGAAGATGGTGATAGGTTGATGGGGTTTGATGAAGAGGGTGATGGAGTTGATGGGGTTTGATGAAGATGGTGATGGGGTTTGATGAAGTTGGTGATGGGGTTGATAGGGTTTGATGAAGATGATGATGGGTTGATGGGGTTCAATGAAGAGGTTGATGAGCATTGATGAAGATGGTGATGGGGTTGATGGGGGTTTGATGAAGAGGGTGATGGGGTTGATGGGCTTTGGTGAAGATGGTGATGAGTATTAATGAAGATGGTGATGGTGTTGATGGGGTTTCATGAAGATGGTGATGAGTATTAATGAAGATGGTGATGGGGTTGATGGGGTTTGATGAAGATGGTGATGGGGTTGATGGGCTTTGATGAAGATGGTGATGAGTAGTAATGAAGATGGTGATGGGGTTGATGGGGTTTGATGAAGATGGTGATGGAGTTGATGGGGTTTGATGAAGAGGGTGATGGGGTTGATGGGCTTTGATGAAGATGGTAATGAGTATTAATGAAGATGGTGATGGGGTTGATGCGGTTTGTTGAAGATGGTGATGAGTATTAATGAAGATGGTGATGCGGTTGATGGGGTTTGATGAAGATGGTGATGAGTATTAATGAAGATGGTAATGGGTTGATGGGGTTTGATGAAGAGGGTGATGAGCATTGATGAAGATGTTGATGGGGTTGATGGGGTTTTATGAAGAGGGTGATGGGGTTGATGGGGTTTTATGAAGAGGGTGATGGGGTTGATGGGGTTTGGTGAAGAGGGTGATGGGGCTGATGGTGTTTGATGAAGATGGTGATTGGTTGATGGGGTTTGATGAAGAGGGTGATGGAGTTGATGGGGGTTGGTGAAGATGGTGATGGGATTGTTGGGGTTTGATGAAGAGGGTGATGGAGTTGATGGTGTTTGATGAAGAGGGTGATGGGGTTGATGGGGTTTGATGAAGAGGGTGATGGGGTTGATGGGGTTTGATGAAGAGGGTGATGGGATTGATGGGGTTTGATGAAGAGGGTGATGGAGTTGATGGTGTTTGATGAAGATGGTGATGGGGTTGATGGGGTTTGATGAAGAGGGTGATGGGGTTGATGGGGTTTGATGAAGATGTTGATGGGGTTGATGGGGTTTCATGAAGATGGTGATGGGGCTGATGGGGTTCAATGAAGAGGTTGATGAGCCTTGATGAAGATGGTGATGGGGTTGATGGGGGTTTGATGAAGAGGGTGATGGGGTTGATGGGCTTTGATGAAGATGGTGATGAGTATTAATGAAGATGGTGATGGGGTTGATGGGGTTTGATGAAGATGGTGATGGGGTTGATGGGATCTAAATAAAGTTGGTGATGGGGTTGATAGGGTTTGATGAAGATGATGATGGGGTTGATGGGGTTCGATGAAGAGGGTGATGAGTATTAATGAAGATGGTGATGGGGTTGATGGGGTTTGATGAAGGTGTTGATGGGGTTTGATGAAGAGGTTGATGGGGTTTGATGAGGAGCGTGATGAGCATTGATGAAGATGGTGATGGGGTTGATGGGATTTTATGAAGAGGGTGATGGGGTTGATGGGGTTTTATGAAGAGGGTGATGGGGTTGATGGGGTTAGGTGAAGAGGGTGATGGGGTTGGTGGTGTTTGATGAAGATGGTGATAGGTTGATGGGGTTTGATGAAGAGGGTGATGGAGTTGATGGGGTTTGATGAAGATGGTGATGGGGTTTGATGAAGTTGGTGATGGGGTTGATAGGGTTTGATGAAGATGATGATGGGTTGATGGGGTTCAATGAAGAGGTTGATGAGCATTGATGAAGATGGTGATGGGGTTGATGGGGGTTTGATGAAGAGGGTGATGGGGTTGATGGGCTTTGGTGAAGATGGTGATGAGTATTAATGAAGATGGTGATGGTGTTGATGGGGTTTCATGAAGATGGTGATGAGTATTAATGAAGATGGTGATGGGGTTTGATGAAGATGGTGATGAGTATTAATGAAGATGGTAATGGGGTTGATGGGGTTTGATGAAGATGGTGATGGGGTTGATGGGGTTTGATGAAGTTGGTGATGGGGTTGATAGGGTTTGATGAAGATGATGATGGGTTGATGGGGTTCAATGAAGAGGGTGATGAGCATTGATGAAGATGGTGATTGGGTTGATGGGCTTTGATGAAGAAGGTGATGGGGTTGATGGGGTTTGATGAAGAGGGTGATTGGGTTGATGGGGTTTGATGAAGAGGGTGATGGAGTTGATGGTGTTTGATGAAGATGGTGATGGGGTTGATGGGGTTTGATGAAGAGGGTGATGGGGTTGATGGGGTTTGATGAAGATGGTGATGGGGTTGATGGGGTTTGATGAAGATGGTGATGGAGTTGATGGAGTTTGATGAAGATGGTGATGGAGTTGATGGGGTTCGATGAAGAGGGTGATGAGTATTAATGAAGATGGTGATGGGGTTGATGGGGTTTGATGAAGATGGTGATGGGGTTGATGGGCTTTGATGAAGATGGTGATGAGTATTAATGAAGATGGTGATGGGGTTGATGGGGTTTGATGAAGATGGTGATGGGGTTGATGGAGTTTGATGAAGAGGGTGATGGGGTTGATGGGGTTTGATGAGGAGGGTGGTGAGCATTGATGGAGATGCTGATGGGGTTGTTGGGGTTTGATGAAGATGATGTGGGAGTTGATGGGGTTTGATGAAGATGGTGATGTGGTTGTTGGGGTTTGATGAAGAGGGTGATGGAGTTGATGGTGTTTGATGAAGAGGGTGATGGGGTTGATGGGCTTTGATGAAGAGGGTGATGGGGTTGATGGGGTTTGATGAAGAGGGTGATGGGGTTGATGGGGTTTGATGTAGAGGGTGATGGAGTTGATGGTGTTTGATGAAGATGGTGATGGGGTTGATGGGGTTTGATGAAGAGGGTGATGGGGTTGATGGGGTTAGATGAAGATGTTGATGGGGTTGATGGGGTTTGATGAAGATGGTGATGGGGCTGATGGGGTTTGATGAAGAGGGTGATGGAGTTGATGAGGTTTGATGAAGATGGTGATGGGGTTGATGGGAATTTGATGAAGAGGGTGATGAGTATTATTGAAGATGGTAATGGGGTTGATGGGGTTTGATGAAGATTGTGATGGGGTTGATGGGGTTTGATGAAGTTGGTGATGGGGTTGATCGGGTTTGATGAAGACGATGATGGGTTGATGGGGTTCAATGAAGAGGGTGATGAGCATTGATGAAGATGGTGATGGGGTTGATGGGCTTTGATGAAGAGGGTGATGGGGTTCATGGGGTTTGATGAAGAGGGTGATGGGATTGATGGGGTTTGATGAAGAGGGTGATGGAGTTGATGGTGTTTGATGAAGATGGTGATGGGGTTCATGGGGTTTGATGAAGAGGGTGATGGGGTTGATGGGGTTTGATGAAGATGGTGATGGGGCTGATGGGGTTTGATGAAGATGGTGATGGAGTTGATGGGGTTCGATGAAGAGGGTGATGAGTATTAATGAAGATGGCGATGGGGTTGATGGGGTTTGATGAAGATGGTGATGGGGTTGATGGGCTTTGATGAAGATGGTGATGGGGTTGATGGGGTTTGATGAAGAGGGTGATGGGGTTGATGGGGTTGGATGAGGAGGGTGATGAGCATTGATGGAGATGGTGATGGGGTTGTTGGGGTTTGATGAAGATGATGTTGGAGTTGATGGGGTTTGATGAAGATGGTGATGGGGTTGATGGGGTTTGGTGAAGAGGGTGATGGGGTTGATGGGGTTTGATGAGGAGGGTGATGGAGTTGATGGGGTTTGGTGAAGATGGTTATGGGGTTGTTGGGGTTTGATGATGAGCGTGATGGGTTGATGGGGTTCAATGAAGAGGGTGATGGAGTTGATGGGGTTTGGTGAAGATGGTGATGGGGTTGATGGGGTTTGGTGAAGATGGTGATGGGGTTTGATGAAGATGGTGATGGGGTTGATGGGGTTTGATGAAGAGGGTGATGGGGTTTGATGAAGAGGGTGATGGGGTTGATGGGGTATGATGAAGATGTTGATGGGGTTGATGGGGTTTGATGAAGATGGTGATGGGGCTGATGGGGTTTGATGAAGAGGGTGATGGAGTTGATGAGGTTTGATGAAGATGATGATGGGGTTGATGGGGTTCGATGAAGAGGGTGATGAGTATTAATGAAGATTGTGATGGGGTTGATGGGGTTTGATGAAGATGTTGATGGGGTTGATGGGCTTTGATGAAGAGGTTGATGGGGTTTGATGAGGAGCGTGATGAGCATTGATGAAGATGGTGATGGGGTTGATGGGATTTTATGAAGAGGGTGATGGGGTTGATGGGGTTTTATGAAGAGGGTGATGGGGTTGATGGGGTTAGGTGAAGAGGGTGATGGGGTTGGTGGTGTTTGATGAAGATGGTGATAGGTTGATGGGGTTTGATGAAGAGGTTGATGGAGTTGATGGGGTTTGATGAAGATGGTGATGGGGTTTGATGAAGTTGGTGATGGGGTTGATGGGGTTCAATGAAGAGGTTGATGAGCATTGATGAAGATGGTGATGGGGTTGATGGGGGTTTGATGAAGAGGGTGATGGGGTTGATGGGCTTTGGTGAAGATGGTGATGAGTATTAATGAAGATGGTGATGGTGCTGATGGGGTTTCATGAAGATGGTGATGAGTATTAATGAAGATGGTGATGGGGTTGATGGGGTTTGATGAAGATGGTGATGGGGTTGATGGGGTTTGATGAAGTTGGTGATGGGGTTGATAGGGTTTGATGAAGATGATGATGGGTTGATGGGGTTCAATGAAGAGGGTGATGAGCATTGATGAAGATGGTGATTGGGTTGATGGGCTTTGATGAAGAAGGTGATGGGGTTGATGGGGTTTGATGAAGAGGGTGATGGGGTTGATGGGGTTTGATGAAGAGGGTGATGGAGTTGATGGTGTTTGATGAAGATGGTGATGGGGTTGATGGGGTTTGATGAAGAGGGTGATAGGGTTGATGGGGTTCGATGAAGATGGTGATGGGGTTGATGGGGTTTGATGAAGATGGTGATGGAGTTGATGGGGTTCGATGAAGAGGGTGATGAGTATTAATGAAGATGGTGATGGGGTTGATGGGGTTTGATGAAGATGGTGATGGGGTTGATGGGCTTTGATGAAGATGGTGATGAGTATTAATGAAGATGGTGATTGGTTGATGGGGTTTGATGAAGATATTGATGGGGTTGATGGAGTTTGATGAAGAGGGTGATGGGGTTGATGGGGTTTGATGAGGAGGGTGGTGAGCATTGATGGAGATGCTGATGGGGTTGTTGGGGTTTGATGAAGATGATGTGGGAGTTGATGGGGTTTGATGAAGATGGTGATGGGGTTGTTGGGGTTTGATGAAGAGGGTGATGGAGTTGATGGTGTTTGATGAAGAGGGTGATGGGGTTGATGGGCTTTGATGAAGAGGGTGATGGGGTTCATGGGGTTTGACGAAGAGGGTGATGGGATTGATGGGGTTTGATGAAGAGGGTGATGGAATTGATGGTGTTTGATGAAGATGGTGATGGGGTTCATGGGGTTTGATGAAGAGGGTGATGGGGTTCATGGGGCTTGATGAAGATGGTGATGGGGCTGATGGGGTTTGATGAAGATGGTGATGGAGTTGATGGGGTTCGATGAAGAGGGTGATGAGTATTAATGAAGATGGTGATGGGGTTGTTGGGGTTTGATGAAGATGGTGATGGGGTTGATGGGCTTTGATGAAGATGGTGATGGGGTTGATGGGGTTTGATGAAGAGGGTGATGGGGTTGATGGGGTTGGATTACGAGGGTGATGAGCATTGATGGAGATGGTGATGGGGTTGTTGGGGTTTGATGAAGATGATGTTGGAGTTGATGGGGTTTGATGAAGATGGTGATGGGGTTGATGGGGTTTGGTGAAGAGGGTGATGGGGTTGATGGGGTTTGATGAGGAGGGTGATGGAGTTGATGGGGTTTGGTGAAGATGGTTATGGGGTTGTTGGGGTTTGATGATGAGCGTGATGGGTTGATGGGGTTTGATGAAGAGGGTGATGGAGTTGATGGGGTTTGGTGAAGATGGTGATGGGTTTGATGGGGTTTGGTGAAGATGGTGATGGGGTTTGATGAAGATGGTGATGGGGTTGATGGGGTTTGATGAAGAGGGTGATGGGGTTTGATGAAGAGGGTCATGGGGTTGATGGGGTTAGATGAAGAGGGTGATGAGTATTAATGAAGATTGTGATGGGGTTGATGGGGTTTGATGAAGATGTTGATGGGGTTGATGGGCTTTGATGAAGAGGTTGATGGGGTTTGATGAGGAGCGTGATGAGCATTGATGAAGATGGTGATGGGGTTGATGGGATTTTATGAAGAGGGTGATGGGGTTGATGGGGTTTTATGAAGAGGGTGATGGGGTTGATGGGGTTAGGTGAAGAGGGTGATGGGGTTGGTGGTGTTTGATGAAGATGGTGATAGGTTGATGGGGTTTGATGAAGAGGTTGATGGAGTTGATGGGGTTTGATGAAGATGGTGATGGGGTTTGATGAAGTTGGTGATGGGGTTGATGGGGTTCAATGAAGAGGTTGATGAGCATTGATGAAGATGGTGATGGGGTTGATGGGGGTTTGATGAAGAGGGTGATGGGGTTGATGGGCTTTGGTGAAGATGGTGATGAGTATTAATGAAGATGGTGATGGTGCTGATGGGGTTTCATGAAGATGGTGATGAGTATTAATGAAGATGGTGATGGGGTTGATGGGGTTTGATGAAGATGGTGATGGGGTTGATGGGGTTTGATGAAGTTGGTGATGGGGTTGATAGGGTTTGATGAAGATGATGATGGGTTGATGGGGTTCAATGAAGAGGGTGATGAGCATTGATGAAGATGGTGATTGGGTTGATGGGCTTTGATGAAGAAGGTGATGGGGTTGATGGGGTTTGATGAAGAGGGTGATGGGGTTGATGGGGTTTGATGAAGAGGGTGATGGAGTTGATGGTGTTTGATGAAGATGGTGATGGGGTTGATGGGGTTTGATGAAGAGGGTGATAGGGTTGATGGGGTTCGATGAAGATGGTGATGGGGTTGATGGGGTTTGATGAAGATGGTGATGGAGTTGATGGGGTTCGATGAAGAGGGTGATGAGTATTAATGAAGATGGTGATGGGGTTGATGGGGTTTGATGAAGATGGTGATGGGGTTGATGGGCTTTGATGAAGATGGTGATGAGTATTAATGAAGATGGTGATTGGTTGATGGGGTTTGATGAAGATATTGATGGGGTTGATGGAGTTTGATGAAGAGGGTGATGGGGTTGATGGGGTTTGATGAGGAGGGTGGTGAGCATTGATGGAGATGCTGATGGGGTTGTTGGGGTTTGATGAAGATGATGTGGGAGTTGATGGGGTTTGATGAAGATGGTGATGGGGTTGTTGGGGTTTGATGAAGAGGGTGATGGAGTTGATGGTGTTTGATGAAGAGGGTGATGGGGTTGATGGGCTTTGATGAAGAGGGTGATGGGGTTCATGGGGTTTGACGAAGAGGGTGATGGGATTGATGGGGTTTGATGAAGAGGGTGATGGAATTGATGGTGTTTGATGAAGATGGTGATGGGGTTCATGGGGTTTGATGAAGAGGGTGATGGGGTTCATGGGGCTTGATGAAGATGGTGATGGGGCTGATGGGGTTTGATGAAGATGGTGATGGAGTTGATGGGGTTCGATGAAGAGGGTGATGAGTATTAATGAAGATGGTGATGGGGTTGTTGGGGTTTGATGAAGATGGTGATGGGGTTGATGGGCTTTGATGAAGATGGTGATGGGGTTGATGGGGTTTGATGAAGAGGGTGATGGGGTTGATGGGGTTGGATTACGAGGGTGATGAGCATTGATGGAGATGGTGATGGGGTTGTTGGGGTTTGATGAAGATGATGTTGGAGTTGATGGGGTTTGATGAAGATGGTGATGGGGTTGATGGGGTTTGGTGAAGAGGGTGATGGGGTTGATGGGGTTTGATGAGGAGGGTGATGGAGTTGATGGGGTTTGGTGAAGATGGTTATGGGGTTGTTGGGGTTTGATGATGAGCGTGATGGGTTGATGGGGTTTGATGAAGAGGGTGATGGAGTTGATGGGGTTTGGTGAAGATGGTGATGGGTTTGATGGGGTTTGGTGAAGATGGTGATGGGGTTTGATGAAGATGGTGATGGGGTTGATGGGGTTTGATGAAGAGGGTGATGGGGTTTGATGAAGAGGGTGATGGGGTTGATGGGGTTAGATGAAGATGTTGATGGGGTTGATGGGGTTTGATGAAGATGGTGATGGGGCTGATGGGGTTTGATGAAGAGGGTGATGGAGTTGATGAGGTTTGATGAAGATGGTGATGGGGTTGATGGGAATTTGATGAAGTTGGTGATGGGGTTGATAAGGTTTGATGAAGATGAAGATGGGGTTGATGGGGTTCGATGAAGAGGGTGATGAGTATTAATGAAGATTGTGATGGGGTTGATGGGGTTTGATGAAGATGTTGATGGGGTTGATGGGGTTTGATGAAGAGGGTGATGGGGTTTGATGAGGAGCGTGATGAGCATTGATGAAGATGGTGATGGGGTTGATCGGGTTTTATGAAGAGGGTGATGGGGTTGATGGGGTTTTATGAAGAGGGTGATGGTGTTGATGGGGTTTGGTGAAGAGGGTGATGGGGTTGATGGTGTTTGATGAAGATGGTGATAGGCTGATGGGCTTTGATGAAGAGGGTGTTGGGGTTGATGGGGTTTGATGAAGATGGTGATGGGGCTGATGGGGTTTGATGAAGATGGTAATGGAGTTGATGGGGTTCGATGAAGAGGGTGATGAGTATTAATGAAGATGGTGATGGTGTTGATGGGGTTTGATGAAGATGGTGATGGGGTTGATGGGCTTTGATGAAGATGGTGATGGGGTTGATGGGGTTTGATGAAGAGGGTGATGGGGTTGATGGGGTTGGATGAGGAGGGTGATGAGCATTGATGGAGATGGTGATGGGGTTGTTGGGGTTTGATGAAGATGATGTTGGAGTTGATGGGGTTTGATGAAGATGGTGATGGGGTTGATGGGGTTTGGTGAAGAGGGTGATGGGGTTGATGGGGTTTGATGAGGAGGGTGATGGAGTTGATGGGGTTTGGTGAAGATGGTTATGGGGTTGTTGGTGTTTGATGAAGAGGGTGATGGGGTTTGATGAGGAGCGTGATGAGCATTGATAAAATGGTGAAGGGGTTGATGGGGTTTTATGAAGAGGGTGATGGGGTTGATGGGGTTTTATGAAGAGGGTGATGGTGTTGATGGGGTTTGGTGAAGAGGGTGATGGGGTTGATGGTGTTTGATGAAGATGGTGATAGGCTGATGGGGTTTGATGAAGAGGGTGATGGAGTTGATGGGGTTTGATGAAGATGGTGATGGGGTTGATGGGGTTTGATGAAGTTGGTGATGGGGTTGATAGGGTTTGATGAAGATGATGATGGGTTGATGGGGTTCAATGAAGAGGGTGATGAGCATTGATGAAGATGGTGATGGGATTGATGGGGTTTGATGAAGATGGTGATGAGTATTAATGAAGATGCTAATGGGGTTGATGGGGTTTGATGAAGATGGTGATGGGGTTGATGGGGTTTGATGAAGTTGGTGATGGGGTTGATCAGGTTTGATGAAGATGATGATGGGTTGATGGGGTTCAATGTAGAGGGTGATGAGCATTGATGAAGATGGTGATTGGGTTGATGGGCTTTGATGAAGAGGGTGATGGGGTTGATGGGGTTTGATGAAGAGGGTGATGGGATTGATGGGGTTTGATGAAGAGGGTGATGGTGTTGATGGGGTTTGGTGAAGAGGGTGATGGGATTGATGGTGTTTGATGAAGATGGTGATAGGCTGATGGGGTTTGATGAAGAGAGTGATGGAGTTGATGGGGTTTGATGAAGATGGTGATGGGGTTGATGGGGTTTGATGAAGTTGGTGATGGGGTTGATAGGGTTTGATGAAGATGATGATGGGTTGATGGGGTTCAATGAAGAGGGTGATGAGCATTGATGAAGATGGTGATGGGGTTGATGGGGTTTGATGAAGATGGTGATGAGTATTAATGAAGATGGTAATGGGGTTGATGGGGTTTGATGAAGATGGTGATGGGGTTGATGGGGTTTGATGAAGTTGGTGATGGGGTTGATCAGGTTTGATGAAGATGATGATGGGTTGATGGGGTTCAATGAAGAGGGTGATGAGCATTGATGAAGATGGTGATTGGGTTGATGGGCTTTGATGAAGAGGGTGATGGGGTTGATGGGGTTTGATGAAGAGGGTGATGGGATTGATGGGGTTTGATGAAGAGGGTGTTGGAGTTGATGGTGTTTGATGAAGATGGTGATGGGGTTGATGGGGTTTGATGAAGAGGGTGATGGGGTTGATGGGGTTTGATGAAGATGGTGATGGGGCTGATGGGGTTTGATGAAGATGGTGATGGAGTTGATGGGGTTCGATGAAGAGGGTGATGAGTATTAATGAAGATGGTGATGGGGTTGATGGGGTTTGATGAAGATGGTAATGGGGTTGATGGGCTTTGATGAAGATGGTGATGGGGTTGATGGGGTTTGATGAAGAGATTGATGGGGTTGATGGGGTTGGATGAGGAGGGTGATGAGCATTGATGGAGATGGTGATGGGGTTGTTGGGGTTTGATGAAGATGATGTTGGAGTTGATGGGATTTGATGAAGATGGTGATGGGGTTGACGGTGTTTGGTGAAGAGGGTGATGGGGTTGATGGGGTTTGATGAGGAGGGTGATGGAGTTGATGGGGTTTGGTGAAGATGGTTATGGGGTTGTTGGGGTTTGATGATGAGCGTGATGGGTTGATGGGGTTTGATGAAGAGGGTGATGGGGTTTATGTGGTTTGGTGAAGATGGTGATGGGGTTTGATGAAGATGGTGATGGGGTTGATGGGGTTTGATGAAGACGGTGATGCGGTTGATGGGGTTTGATGAAGACGGTGATGGGGTTGATGGGGTTTGATGAAGAGGGTGATGGAGTTGATGGGGTTTGATGAAGAGGGTGATGGGGTTGATGGGGTTTGATGAAGAGAGTGATGGGGTTGATGGGGTTTAGTGAAGATGGTGATGGAGTTGATGTGGTTTGCTAGAGATGGTGATGGGGTTGATCGGGTTTGATGAAGAGGGTGATGGGGTTGATGGGGTTTTATAAAGAGGGTGATGGGGTTAATGGGGTTTTATGAAGAGGGTGATGGGGTTGATGGGGTTTGGTGAAGAAGGTGATGGGGTTGATGGTGTTTGATGAAGATGGTGATAGGTTGATGGGGTTTGATATAGAGGGTGATGGAGTTGATGGGGTTTGATGAAGATGGTGATGGGGCTGATGGGGTTTGATGAAGTTGGTGATGGGGTTGATAGGGTTTGATGAAGATGATGATGGGTTGATGGGGTTCAATGAAGAGGTTGATGAGCCTTGATGAAGATGGTGATGGGGTTGATGGGGTTTGATGAAGATGGTGATGGGGTTGATGGAGTTTGATGAAGAGGGTGATGGGGTTGTTGGGGTTTGATGAAGATGATGTAGGAGTTGATGGGGTTTGATGAAGATGGTGATGGGGTTGTTGGGGTTTGATGAAGAGGGTGATGGGGTTGATGGGGTTTGTTGAAGAGGGTGATGGAGCTGATGGTGTTTGATGAAGATGGTGATGGGGTTGATGGGGTTTGATGAAGTTGGTGATGGTGTTGATGAGGTTTGATGAAGATGGTGATGGGGTTAATGGGATTTGATGAAGTTGGTGATGGGGTTGATAGGGTTTGATGAAGATGATGATGGGGTGGATGGGGTTCGATGAAGAGGGTGATGAGTATTAATGAAGATGGTGATGATGGGGTTTGATGAAGATGTTGATTGGGTTGATGGGGTTGATGAAGAAGGTGATGGGGTTTGATGAGGAGCGTGATGAGCATTGATGAAGATGGTGAGAGGGTTGATGGTGTTTTATGAAGAGGGTGATGGGGTTGATGGGGTTTTATGAAGAGGGTGATGGTGTTGATGGGGTTTGGTGAAGAGGGTGATGGGGTTGATGGTGTTTGATGAAGATGGTGATAGGCATATGGGGTTTGATGAAGAGAGTGATGGAGTTGATGGGGTTTGATGAAGATGGTGATGGGGTTGATGGGGTTTGATGAAGTTGGTGATGGGGTTGATAGGGTTTGATGAAGATGATGATGGGTTGATGGGGTTCAATGAAGAGGGTGATGAGCATTGATGAAGATGGTGATGGGGTTGATGGGGGTTTGATGAAGAGGGTGATGGGGTTGATGGGCTTTGATGAAGATGGTGATGAGTATTAATGAAGATGGTGATGGGGTTGATGGGGTTTGATGAAGATGGTGATGAGTATTAATGAAGATGGTGATGGGGTTGATGGGGTTTGATGAAGATGGTGATGGGGTTGATGGGGTTTGATGAAGTTGGTGATGGGGTTGATAGGGTTTGATGAAAATGATGATGGGTTGATGCGGTTCAATGAAGAGGGTGATGAGCATTGATGGAGATGGTGATGGGTTTGGTGGGCTTTGATGAAGAGGGTGATGGGGTAGATGGGGTTTGATGAAGAGGGTGATGGGATTGATGGGGTTTGATGAAGAGGGTGATGGGGTTGATGGGGTTTGATGAAGATGGTGATGGGGTTGATGGGGTTTGATGAAGATGGTGATGGAGTTGATGGGGTTCGATGAAGAGGGTGATGAGTATTAATGAAGATGGTGATGGGGTTGATGGGGTTTGATGAAGATGGTGATGGGGTTGATGGGCTTTGATGAAGATGGTGATGAGTAGTAATGAAGATGGTGATGGGGTTGATGGGGTTTGATGAAGATGGTGATGGAGTTGATGGGGTTTGATGAAGAGGGTGATGGGGTTAATGGGATTTGATGAAGTTGGTGATGGGGTTGATAGGGTTTGATGAAGATGATGATGGGGTGGATGGGGTTCGATGAAGAGGGTGATGAGTATTAATGAAGATGGTGATGATGGGGTTTGATGAAGATGTTGATTGGGTTGATGGGGTTGATGAAGAAGGTGATGGGGTTTGATGAGGAGCGTGATGCGCATTGATGAAGATGGTGAGAGGGTTGATGGTGTTTTATGAAGAGGGTGATGGGGTTGATGGGGTTTTATGAAGAGGGTGATGGTGTTGATGGGGTTTGGTGAAGAGGGTGATGGGGTTGATGGTGTTTGATGAAGATGGTGATAGGCATATGGGGTTTGATGAAGAGAGTGATGGAGTTGATGGGGTTTGATGAAGATGGTGATGGGGTTGATGGGGTTTGATGAAGTTGGTGATGGGGTTGATAGGGTTTGATGAAGATGATGATGGGTTGATGGGGTTCAATGAAGAGGGTGATGAGCATTGATGAAGATGGTGATGGGGTTGATGGAGGTTTGATGAAGAGGGTGATGGGGTTGATGGGCTTTGATGAAGATGGTGATGAGTATTAATGAAGATGGTGATGGGGTTGATGGGGTTTGATGAAGATGCTGATGAGTATTAATGAAGATGGTGATGGGGTTGATGGGGTTTGATGAAGATGGTGATGGGGTTGATGGGGTTTGATGAAGTTGGTGATGGGGTTGATAGGGTTTGATGAAAATGATGATGGTTTGATGCGGTTCAATGAAGAGGGTGATGAGCATTGATGGAGATGGTGATGGGTTTGGTGGGCTTTGATGAAGAGGGTGATGGGGTTGATGGGGTTTGATGAAGAGGG
This sequence comes from Scyliorhinus torazame, assembly GCF_047496885.1. Lineage (NCBI taxonomy): Eukaryota > Metazoa > Chordata > Chondrichthyes > Carcharhiniformes > Scyliorhinidae > Scyliorhinus > Scyliorhinus torazame. The sequence goes on along the minus strand of NC_092720.1, from coordinate 15,770,039 downwards.
TGATGGGATTGATGGGGTTTGATGAAGAGGGTGATGGGGTTGATGGGGTTTGATGAAGATGGTGATGGGGTTGATGGGGTTTGATGAAGATGGTGATGGAGTTGATGGGGTTCGATGAAGAGGGTGATGAGTATTAATGAAGATGGTGATGGGGTTGATGGGGTTTGATGAAGATGGTGATGGGGTTGATGGGCTTTGATGAAGATGGTGATGAGTAGTAATGAAGATGGTGATGGGGTTGATGGGGTTTGATGAAGATGGTGATGGAGTTGATGGGGTTTGATGAAGAGGGTGATGGGGTTGATGGGCTTTGATGAAGATGGTAATGAGTATTAATGAAGATGGTGATGGGGTTGATGCGGTTTGTTGAAGATGGTGATGAGTATTAATGAAGATGGTGATGCGGTTGATGGGGTTTGATGAAGATGGTGATGAGTATTAATGAAGATGGTAATGGGTTGATGGGGTTTGATGAAGAGGGTGATGAGCATTGATGAAGATGTTGATGGGGTTGATGGGGTTTTATGAAGAGGGTGATGGGGTTGATGGGGTTTTATGAAGAGGGTGATGGGGTTGATGGGGTTTGGTGAAGAGGGTGATGGGGCTGATGGTGTTTGATGAAGATGGTGATTGGTTGATGGGGTTTGATGAAGAGGGTGATGGAGTTGATGGGGGTTGGTGAAGATGGTGATGGGATTGTTGGGGTTTGATGAAGAGGGTGATGGAGTTGATGGTGTTTGATGAAGAGGGTGATGGGGTTGATGGGGTTTGATGAAGAGGGTGATGGGGTTGATGGGGTTTGATGAAGAGGGTGATGGGATTGATGGGGTTTGATGAAGAGGGTGATGGAGTTGATGGTGTTTGATGAAGATGGTGATGGGGTTGATGGGGTTTGATGAAGAGGGTGATGGGGTTGATGGGGTTTGATGAAGATGTTGATGGGGTTGATGGGGTTTCATGAAGATGGTGATGGGGCTGATGGGGTTCAATGAAGAGGTTGATGAGCCTTGATGAAGATGGTGATGGGGTTGATGGGGGTTTGATGAAGAGGGTGATGGGGTTGATGGGCTTTGATGAAGATGGTGATGAGTATTAATGAAGATGGTGATGGGGTTGATGCGGTTTGTTGAAGATGGTGATGAGTATTAATGAAGATGGTGATGCGGTTGATGGGGTTTGATGAAGATGGTGATGAGTATTAATGAAGATGGTAATGGGGTTGATGGGGTTTGATGAAGAGGGTGATGAGCATTGATGAAGATGTTGATGGGGTTGATGGGTTTTTATGAAGATGTTGATGGGGTTGATGGGGTTTCATGAAGATGGTGATGGGGCTGATGGGGTTCAATGAAGAGGTTGATGAGCCTTGATGAAGATGGTGATGGGGTTGATGGGGGTTTGATGAAGAGGGTGATGGGGTTGATGGGCTTTGATGAAGATGGTGATGAGTATGAATGAAGATGGTGATGGGGTTGATGCGGTTTGTTGAAGATGGTGATGAGTATTAATGAAGATGGTGATGCGGTTGATGGGGTTTGATGAAGATGGTGATGAGTATTAATGAAGATGGTAATGGGGTTGATGGGGTTTGATGAAGAGGGTGATGAGCATTGATGAAGATGTTGATGGGGTTGATGGGTTTTTATGAAGAGGGTGATGGGGTTGATGGTGTTTTATGAAGAGGGTGATGGGGTTGCTGGGGTTTGGTGAAGAGGGTGATGGGGCTGATGGTGTTTGATGAAGATGGTGATTGGTTGATGGGGTTTGATGAAGAGGGTGATGGAGTTGATGGGGGTTGGTGAAGATGGTGATGGGCTTGTTGGGGTTTGATGAAGAGGGTGATGGAGTTGATGGTGTTTGATGAAGAGGGTGATGGGGTTGATGGGGTTTGATGAAGAGGGTGATGGGGTTGATGGGGTTTGATGAAGAGGGTGATGGGGTTGATGGGGTTTGATGAAGAGGGTGATGGAGTTGATGGTGTTTGATGAAGACGGTGATGGGGTTGATGGGGATTGATGAAGAGGGTGATGGGGTTGATGGGGTTTGATGAAGAGTGTGATGGGGTTGATGGGCTTTGATGAAGATGGTGATGAGTATTAATGAAGATGGTGATGGGGTTGATGCGGTTTGTTGAAGATGGTGATGAGTATTAATGAAGATGGTGATGCGGTTGATGGGGTTTGATGAAGATGGTGATGAGTATTAATGAAGATGGTAATGGGGTTGATGGGGTTTGATGAAGAGGGTGATGAGCATTGATGAAGATGTTGATGGGGTTGATGGGTTTTTATGAAGATGTTGATGGGGTTGATGGGGTTTCATGAAGATGGTGATGGGGCTGATGGGGTTCAATGAAGAGGTTGATGAGCCTTGATGAAGATGGTGATGGGGTTGATGGGGGTTTGATGAAGAGGGTGATGGGGTTGATGGGCTTTGATGAAGATGGTGATGAGTATGAATGAAGATGGTGATGGGGTTGATGCGGTTTGTTGAAGATGGTGATGAGTATTAATGAAGATGGTGATGCGGTTGATGGGGTTTGATGAAGATGGTGATGAGTATTAATGAAGATGGTAATGGGGTTGATGGGGTTTGATGAAGAGGGTGATGAGCATTGATGAAGATGTTGATGGGGTTGATGGGTTTTTATGAAGAGGGTGATGGGGTTGATGGTGTTTTATGAAGAGGGTGATGGGGTTGCTGGGGTTTGGTGAAGAGGGTGATGGGGCTGATGGTGTTTGATGAAGATGGTGATTGGTTGATGGGGTTTGATGAAGAGGGTGATGGAGTTGATGGGGGTTGGTGAAGATGGTGATGGGCTTGTTGGGGTTTGATGAAGAGGGTGATGGAGTTGATGGTGTTTGATGAAGAGGGTGATGGGGTTGATGGGGTTTGATGAAGAGGGTGATGGGGTTGATGGGGTTTGATGAAGAGGGTGATGGGGTTGATGGGGTTTGATGAAGAGGGTGATGGAGTTGATGGTGTTTGATGAAGACGGTGATGGGGTTGATGGGGATTGATGAAGAGGGTGATGGGGTTGATGGGGTTTGATGAAGAGTGTGATGGAGTTGATGAGGTTTGATGAAGATGGTGATGGGGTTGATGGGATTTGATGAAGTTGGTGATGGGGTTGATAGGATTTGATGAAGATGATGATGGGGTTGATGGGGTTCGATGAAGAGGGTGATGAGTATTAATGAAGATGGTGATGGGGTTGATGGGGTTTGATGAAGATGTTGATGGTGTTGATGGGGTTTGATGAAGAGGTTGATGGGGCTTGATGAGGAGCGTGATGAGCATTGATGAAGATGGTGATGGGGTTGATGGGGTTTTATGAAGAGGGTTATGGGGTTGATGGGGTTTTATGAAGAGGGTGATGGGGTTGATGGGGTTAGGTGAAGAGGGTGATGAGGTTGATGGTGTTTGATGAAGATGGTGATAGGTTGATGGGGTTTGATGAAGAGGGTGATGGAGTTGATGGGGTTTGATGAAGATGGTGATGGGGATGATGGGGTTTGATGAAGTTGGTGATGGGGTTGATAGGGTTTGATGAAGATGATGATGGGTTGATGGGGTTCAATGAAGAGGTTGATAAGCATTGATGAAGATGGTGATTGGGTTGATGGGGGTTTGATGAAGAGGGTGATGGGGTTGATGGGCTTTGATGAAGATGGTGATGAGTATTAATGAAGATGGTGATGGGGTTGATGGGGTTTGATGAAGATGGTGATGAGTGTTAATGAAGATGGTGATGGGGTTGATGGGGTTTGATGAAGATGGTGATGAGTATTAATGAAGATGGTAATGGGGTTGATGGGGTTTGATGAAGATGGTGATGGGGTTGATGGGGTTTGATGAAGTTGGTGATGGGGTTGATAGGGTTTGATGAAGATGGTGATGGGTTGATGGGGTTCAATGAAGAGGGTGATGAGCATTGATGAAGATGGTGATGGGTTGATGGGCTTTGATGAAGAGGGTGATGGGGTTGATGGGGTTTGATGAAGATGTTGATGGGGTTGATGGGGTTTGATGAAGAGGGTAATGGGGTTGATGGGGTTTGATGAAGATGGTGATGGGTTTGATGGGGTTTGATGAAGATGGTGATGGAGTTGATGGGGTTCGATGAAGAGGGTGATGAGTATTAATGAAGATGGTGATAGGTTTGATGGGGTTTGATGAAGATGGTGATGGGGTTGATGGGCTTTGATGAAGATGGTGATGAGTATTAATGAAGATGGTGATGGGGTTGATGGGGTTTGATGAAGATAGTGATGGGGTTGATGGAGTTTGATGAAGAGGGTGATGGGGTTGATGGGGTTTGATGAGGAGGGTGATGAGCATTGATGGAGATGGTGATGGGGTTGTTGGGGTTTGATGAAGATGATGTAGGAGTTGATGGGGTTTGATGAAGATGGTGATGGGGTTGTTGGGGTTTGATGAAGAGGGTGATGGAGTTGATTGTGTTTGATGAAGAGGGTGATGGGGTTGATGGGCTTTGATGAAGAGGGTGATGGGGTTGATGGGGTTTGATGAAGAGGGTGATGGGGTTGATGGGGTTTGTTGAAGAGGGTGATGGAGTTGATGGTGTTTGATGATGTTGGTGATGGGGTTGATGGGGTTTGATGAAGTTGGTGATGGTGTTGATGAGGTTTGATGAAGATGGTGATGGGGTTAATGGGATTTGATGAAGTTGGTGATGGGGTTGATAGGGTTTGATGAAGATGATGATGGGGTGGATGGGGTTCGATGAAGAGGGTGATGAGTATTAATGAAGATGGTGATGATGGGGTTTGATGAAGATGTTGATTGGGTTGATGGGGTTGATGAAGAAGGTGATGGGGTTTGATGAGGAGCGTGATGAGCATTGATGAAGATGGTGAGAGGGTTGATGGTGTTTTATGAATAGGGTGATGGGGTTGATGGGGTTTTATGAAGAGGGTGATGGTGTTGATGGGGTTTGGTGAAGAGGGTGATGGGGTTGATGGTGTTTGATGAAGATGGTGATAGGCTGATGGGGTTTGATGAAGAGAGTGATGGAGTTGATGGGGTTTGATGAAGATGGTGATGGGGTTGATGGGGTTTGATGAAGTTGGTGATGGGGTTGATAGGGTTTGATGAAGATGATGATGGGTTGATGGGGTTCAATGAAGAGGGTGATGAGCATTGATGAAGATGGTGATGGGGTGATGGGGGTTTGATGAAGAGGGTGATGGGGTTGATGGGCTTTGATGAAGATGGTGATGAGTATTAATGAAGATGGTGATGGGGTTGATGGGGTTTGATGAAGATGGTGATGAGTATTAATGAAGATGGTGATGGGGTTGATGGGGTTTGATGAAGATGGTGATGGGGTTGATGGGGTTTGATGAAGTTGGTGATGGGGTTGATAGGGTTTGATGAAAATGATGATGGGTTGATGCGGTTCAATGAAGAGGGTGATGAGCATTGATGGAGATGGTGATGGGTTTGGTGGGCTTTGATGAAGAGGGTGATGGGGTTGATGGGGTTTGATGAAGAGGGTGATGGGATTGATGGGGTTTGATGAAGAGGGTGATGGGGTTGATGGGGTTTGATGAAGATGGTGATGGGGTTGATGGGGTTTGATGAAGATGGTGATGGAGTTGATGGGGTTCGATGAAGAGGGTGATGAGTATTAATGAAGATCGTGATGGGGTTTGATGAAGATGGTGATGGGGTTGATGGGCTTTGATGAAGATGGTGATGAGTAGTAATGAAGATGGTGATGGGGTTGATGTGGTTTGATGAAGATGGTGATGGAGTTGATGGGGTTTGATGAAGAGGGTGATGGGGTTGATGGGGTTTGATGAAGATGTTGATGGGGTTGATGGGGTTTCATGAAGATGGTGATGGGGCTGATGGGGTTCAATGAAGAGGTTGATGAGCCTTGATGAAGATGGTGATGGGGTTGATGGGGGTTTGATGAAGAGGGTGATGGGGTTGATGGGCTTTGATGAAGATGGTGATGAGTATTAATGAAGATGGTGATGGGGTTGATGCGGTTTGTTGAAGATGGTGATGAGTATTAATGAAGATGGTGATGCGGTTGATGGGGTTTGATGAAGAAGGTGATGAGCATTAATGAAGATGGTAATGGGGTTGATGGGGTTTGATGAAGAGGGTGATGAGCATTGATGAAGATGTTGATGGGGTTGATGGGTTTTTATGAAGAGGGTGATGGGGTTGATGGGGTTTTATGAAGAGGGTGATGGGGTTGCTGGGGTTTGGTGAAGAGGGTGATGGGGCTGATGGTGTTTGATGAAGATGGTGATTGGTTGATGGGGTTTGATGAAGAGGGTGATGGAGTTGATGGGGGTTGGTGAAGATGGTGATGGGGTTGTTGGGGTGTGATGAAGAGGGTGATGGAGTTGATGGTGTTTGATGAAGAGGGTGATGGGGTTGATGGGGTTTGATGAAGAGGGTGATGGGGTTGATGGGGTTTGATGAAGAGGGTGATGGGATTGATGGGGTTTGATGAAGAGGGTGATGGAGTTGATGGTGTTTGATGAAGATGGTGATGGGGTTGATGGGGTTTGATGAAGAGGGTGATGGGGTTGATGGGGTTTGATGAAGATGTTGATGGGGTTGATGGGGTTTCATGAAGATGGTGATGGGGCTGATGGGGTTTGATGAAGAGTGTGATGGAGTTGATGAGGTTTGATGAAGATGGTGATGGGTTGATGGGATTTGATGAAGTTGGTGATGGGGTTGATAGGGTTTGATGAAGATGATGATGGGGTTGATGGGGTTCGATGAAGAGGGTGATGAGTATTAATGAAGATGGTGATGGGGTTGATGGTGTTTGATGAAGATGTTGATGGTTTTGATGGGGTTTGATGAAGAGGTTGATGGGGTTTGATGAGGAGCGTGATGAGCATTGATGAAGATGGTGATGGGGTTGATGGGGTTTTATGAAGAGGGTGCTGGGGTTGATGGGGTTTTATGAAGAGGGTGATGGGGTTGATGGGGTTAGGTGAAGAGGGTGATGGGGTTGATGGTGTTTGATGAAGATGGTGATAGGTTGATGGGGTTTGATGAAGAGGGTAATGGAGTTGATGGGGTTTGATGAAGATGGTGATGAGTATTAATGAAGATGGTGATGGGGTTGATGGGGTTTGATGAAGATGGTGATGGGGTTGATGGGGTTTGATGAAGTTGGTGATGGGGTTGATAGGGTTTGATGAAAATGATGATGGGTTGATGCGGTTCAATGAAGAGGGTGATGAGCATTGATGGAGATGGTGATGGGTTTGGTGGGCTTTGATGAAGAGGGTGATGGGGTTGATGGGGTTTGATGAAGAGGGTGATGGGATTGATGGGGTTTGATGAAGAGGGTGATGGGGTTGATGGGGTTTGATGAAGATGGTGATGGGGTTGATGGGGTTTGATGAAGATGGTGATGGAGTTGATGGGGTTCGATGAAGAGGGTGATGAGTATTAATGAAGATGGTGATGGGGTTTGATGAAGATGGTGATGGGGTTGATGGGCTTTGATGAAGATGGTGATGAGTAGTACTGAAGATGGTGATGGGGTTGATGTGGTTTGATGAAGATGGTGATGGAGTTGATGGGGTTTGATGAAGAGGGTGATGGGGTTGATGGGGTTTGATGAAGATGTTGATGGGGTTGATGGGGTTTCATGAAGATGGTGATGGGGCTGATGGGGTTCAATGAAGAGGTTGATGAGCCTTGATGAAGATGGTGATGGGGTTGATGGGGGTTTGATGAAGAGGGTGATGGGGTTGATGGGCTTTGATGAAGATGGTGAAGGGTATTAATGAAGATGGTGATGGGGTTGATGCGGTTTGTTGAAGATGGTGATGAGTATTAATGAAGATGGTGATGCGGTTGATGGGGTTTGATGAAGATGGTGATGAGCATTAATGAAGATGGTAATGGGGTTGATGGGGTTTGATGAAGAGGGTGATGAGCATTGAAGAAAATTGTTGATGGGGTTGATGGGTTTTTATGAAGAGGGTGATGGGGTTGATGGGGTTTTATGAAGAGGGTGATGGGGTTGCTGGGGTTTGGTGAAGAGGGTGATGGGGCTGATGGTGTTTGATGAAGATGGTGATTGGTTGATGGGGTTTGATGAAGAGGGTGATGGAGTTGATGGGGGTTGGTGAAGATGGTGATGGGGTTGTTGGGGTGTGATGAAGAGGGTGATGGAGTTGATGGTGTTTGATGAAGAGGGTGATGGGGTTGATGGGGTTTGATGAAGAGGGTGATGGGGTTGATGGGGTTTGATGAAGAGGGTGATGGGATTGATGGGGTTTGATGAAGAGGGTGATGGAGTTGTTGGTGTTTGATGAAGATGGTGATGGGGTTGATGGGGTTTGATGAAGAGGGTGATGGGGTTGATGGGGTTTGATGAAGATGTTGATGGGGTTGATGGGGTTTCATGAAGATGGTGATGGGGCTGATGGGGTTTGATGAAGAGTGTGATGGAGTTGATGAGGTTTGATGAAGATGGTGATGGGTTGATGGGATTTGATGAAGTTGGTGATGGGGTTGATAGGGTTTGATGAAGATGATGATGGGGTTGATGGGGTTCGATGAAGAGGGTGATGAGTATTAATGAAGATGGTGATGGGGTTGATGGGGTTTGATGAAGATGTTGATGGTTTTGATGGGGTTTGATGAAGAGGTTGATGGGGTTTGATGAGGAGCGTGATGAGCATTGATGAAGATGGTGATGGGGTTGATGGGGTTTTATGAAGAGGGTGCTGGGGTTGATGGGGTTTTATGAAGAGGGTGATGGGGTTGATGGGGTTAGGTGAAGAGGGTGATGGGGTTGATGGTGTTTGATGAAGATGGTGATAGGTTGATGGGGTTTGATGAAGAGGGTGATGGAGTTGATGGGTTTTGATGAAGATGGTGATGGGGATGATGGGGTTTGATGAAGTTGGTGATGGGGTTGATAGGGTTTGATGAAGATGATGATGGGTTGATGGGGTTCAATGAAGAGGTTGATGAGCATTGATGAAGATGGTGATGGGGTTGATGGGGGTTTGATGAAGAGGGTGATGGGGTTGATGGGCTTTGATGAAGATGGTGATGATTATTAATGAAGATGGTGATGGGGTTGATGGGGTTTGATGAAGATGGTGATGCGTGTTAATGAAGATGGTGATGGGGTTGATGGGGTTTGATGAAGATGGTGATGAGTATTGATGAAGATGGTAATGGGGTTGATGGGGTTTGATGATGATGGTGATGAGGTTGATGGGGTTTGATGAAGTTGGTGATGGGGTTGATAGGGTTTGATGAAGATGGTGATGGGTTGATGGGGTTCAATGAAGAGGGTGATGAGCATTGATGAAGATGGTGATGGGGTTGTGGCCTTTGATGAAGAGGGTGATGGGGTTGATGGGGTTTGATGAAGATGGTGATGGGGTTGATGGGGTTTGATGAAGAGGGTAATGGGGTTGATGGGGTTTGATGAAGATGGTGATGGGTTTGATGGGGTTTGATGAAGATGGTGATGGAGTTGATGGGGTTCGATGAAGATGGTGATGAGTATTAATGAAGATGGTGATGGGGTTGATGGGGTTTGATGAAGATGGTGATGGGGTTGATGGGCTTTGATGAAGATGGTGATGAGTATTAATGAAGATGGTGATGGTGTTGATGGGGTTTGATGAAGATGGTGATGGGGTTGATGGAGTTTGATGAAGAGGGTGATGGGGTTGATGGGGTTGATGAGGAGGGTGATGAGCATTGATGGAGATGGTGATGGGGTTGTTGGGGTTTGATGAAGATGATGTAGGAGTTGATGGGGTTTGATGAAGATGGTGATGGGGTTGTTGGGGTTTGATGAAGAGGGTGATGGAGTTGATTGTGTTTGATGAAGAGGGTGATGGGGTTGATGGGCTTTGATGAAGAGGGTGATGGGTTTGATGGGGTTTGATGAAGAGGGTGATGGGGTTTGTTGAAGAGGGTGATGGAGTTGATGGTGTTTGATGAAGATGGTGATGGGGTTGATGGGGTTTGATGAAGTTGGTGATGGGGTTGATGAGGTTTGATGAAGATGGTGATGGGGTTGATGGGATTTGATGAAGTTGGTGATGGGGTTGATAGGGTTTGATGAAGATGATGATGGGGTGGATGGGGTTCGATGAAGAGGGTGATGAGTATTAATGAAGATGGTGATGGGGTTGATGGGGTTTGATGAAGATGTTGATGGGGTTGATGGGGTTTGATGAAGAGGGTGATGGGGTTTGATGAGGAGCGTGATGAGCATTGATGAAGATGGTGATAGGGTTGATGGTTTTTTATGAAGAGAGTGATGGGGTTGATGGGGTTTTATGAAGAGGGTGATGGTGTTGATGGGGTTTGGTGAAGAGGGTGATGGGGTTGATGGTGTTTGATGAAGATGGTGATAGGCTGATGGGGTTTGATGAAGAGAGTGATGGAGTTGATGGGGTTTGATGAAGATGGTGATGGGGTTGATGGGGTTTGATGAAGTTGGTGATGGGGTTGATAGGGTTTGATGAAGATGATGATGGGTTGATGGGGTTCAATGAAGAGGGTGATGAGCATTGATGAAGATGGTGATGGGGTGATGGGGGTTTGATGAAGAGGGTGATGGAGTTGATGGGCTTTGATGACGATGGTGATGAGTATTAATGAAGATGGTGATGGGGTTGATGGGGTTTGATGAAGATGGTGATGAGTATTAATGAAGATGGTGATTGGGTTGATGGGGTTTGATGAAGATGGTGATGAGTATTAATGAAGATGGTAATGGGGTTGATGGGGTTTGATGAAGATGGTGATGGGGTTGATGGGGTTTGATGAAGTTGGTGATGGGGTTGATAGGGTTTGATGAAAATGATGATGGGTTGATGCGGTTCAATGAAGAGGGTGATGAGCATTGATGAAGATGTTGATGTGTTTGATGGGCTTTGATGAAGAGGGTGATGGGGTTGATGGGGTTTGATGAAGAGGGTGATGGGATTGATGGGGTTTGATGAAGAGGGTGATGGAGTTGATGTTGCTGGATGAAGATGGTGATGGGTTTGATGGGGTTTGATGAAGAGGGTGATGGGGTTGATGGGGTTTGATGAAGATGGTGATGGGGTTGATGGGGTTTGATGAAGATGGTGATGGAGTTGATGGGGTTCGATGAAGAGGGTGATGAGTATTAATGAAGATGGTGATGGGGTTGATGGGGTTTGATGAAGATGGTGATGGTGTTGATGGGCTTTGATGAAGATGGTGATGAGTATTAATGAAGATGGTGATGGGGTTGATGGGGTTTGATGAAGATGGTGATGGGGTTGATGGGCTTTGATGAAGATGGTGATGAGTATTAATGAAGATGGTGATGGTGTTGATGGGGTTTGATGAAGATGGTGATGGGGTTGATGGAGTTTGATGAAGAGGGTGATGGGGTTGATGGGGTTTGATGAGGAGGGTGATGAGCATTGATGGAGATGGTGATGGGGTTGTTGGGGTTTGATGAAGATGATGTAGGAGTTGATGGGGTTTGATGAAGATGGTGATGGGGTTGTTGGGGTTTGATGAAGAGGGTGATGGAGTTGATTGTGTTTGATGAAGAGGGTGATGGGGTTGATGGGCTTTGATGACGAGGGTGATGGGGTTGATGGGGTTTGATGAAGAGGGTGATGGGGTTTGTTGAAGAGGGTGATGGAGTTGATGGTGTTTGATGAAGATGGTGATGGGGTTGATGGGGTTTGATGAAGTTGGTGATGGGGTTGATGAGGTTTGATGAAGATGATGATGGGGTTGATGGGATTTGATGAAGTTGGTGATGGGGTTGATAGGGTTTGATGAAGATGATGATGGGGTGGATGGGGTTCGATGAAGAGGGTGATGAGTATTAATGAAGATGGTGATGGGGTTGATGGCGTTTGATGAAGATGTTGATGGGGTTGATGGGGTTTGATGAAGAGGGTGATGGGGTTTGATGAGGAGCGTGATGAGCATTGATGAAGATGGTGATAGGGTTGATGGTTTTTTATGAAGAGGGTGATGGGGTTGATGGGGTTTTATGAAGAGGGTGATGGTGTTGATGGGGTTTGGTGAAGAGGGTGATGGGGTTGATGGTGTTTGATGAAGATGGTGATAGGCTGATGGGGTTTGATGAAGAGAGTGATGGAGTTGATGGGGTTTGATGAAGATGGTGATGGGGTTGATGGGGTTTGATGAAGTTGGTGATGGGGTTGATAGGGTTTGATGAAGATGATGATGGGTTGATGGGGTTCAATGAAGAGGGTGATGAGCATTGATGAAGATGGTGATGGGGTGATGGGGGTTTGATGAAGAGGGTGATGGGGTTGATGGGCTTTGATGAAGATGGTGATGAGTATTAATGAAGATGGTGATGGGGTTGATGGGGTTTGATGAAGATGGTGATGAGTATTAATGAAGATGGTGATTGGGTTGATGGGGTTTGATGAAGATGGTGATGAGTATTAATGAAGATGGTAATGGGGTTGATGGGGTTTGATGAAGATGGTGATGGGGTTGATGGGGTTTGATGAAGTTGGTGATGGGGTTGATAGGGTTTGATGAAAATGATGATGGGTTGATGCGGTTCAATGAAGAGGGTGATGAGCATTGATGAAGATGTTGATGTGTTTGATGGGCTTTGATGAAGAGGGTGATGGGGTTGATGGGGTTTGATGAAGAGGGTGATGGGATTGATGGGGTTTGATGAAGAGGGTGATGGAGTTGATGTTGTTTGATGAAGATGGTGATGGGTTTGATGGGGTTTGATGAAGAGGGTGATGGGGTTGATGGGGTTTGATGAAGATGGTGATGGGGTTGATGGGGTTTGATGAAGATGGTGATGGAGTTGATGGGGTTCGATGAAGAGGGTGATGAGTATTAATGAAGATGGTGATGGGGTTGATGGGGTTTGATGAAGATGGTGATGGGGTTGATGGGCTTTGATGAAGATGGTGATGAGTATTAATGAAGATGGTGATGGGGTTGATGGGGTTTGATGAAGCTGGTGATGGGGTTGATGGAGTTTGATGAAGAGGGTGATGGGTTTGATGGGGTTTGATGAGGAGGGTGATGAGCATTGATGGAGATGGTGATGGGGTTGTTGGGGTTTGATGAAGATGATGTTGGAGTTGATGGGGTTTGATGAAGATGGTGATGGGGTTGTTGGGGTTTGATGAAGAGGGTGATGGAGTTGATTGTGTTTGATGAAGAGGGTGATGGGGTTGATGGGCTTTGATGAAGAGGGTGATGGGGTTGATGGGGTTTGATGAAGAGGGTGATGGGGTTGATGGGGTTTGTTGAAGAGGGTGATGGAGTTGATGGTGTTTGATGAAGATGGTGATGGGGTTGATGGGGTTTGATGAAGTTGGTGATGGGGTTGATCAGGTTTGATGAAGATGGTGATGGGGTTGATGGGGTTTGATGAAGATGGTGATGGGGTTGATGGAGTTTGATGAAGAGGGTGATGGGGTTGATGGGGTTTGATGAGGAGGGTGATGAGCATTGATGGAGATGGTGATGGGGTTGTTGGGGTTTAATGAAGATGATGTAGGAGTTGATGGGGTTTGATGAAGATGGTGATGGGGTTGTTGGGGTTTGATGAAGAGGGTGATGGAGTTGATTGTGTTTGATGAAGAGGGTGATGGGGTTGATGGGCTTTGATGAAGAGGGTGATGGGGTTGATGGGGTTTGATGAAGAGGGTGATGGGGTTGATGGGGTTTGTTGAAGAGGGTGATGGAGTTGATGGTGTTTGATGAAGATGGTGATGGGGTTGATGGGGTTTGATGAAGTTGGTGATGGTGTTGATGAGGTTTGATGAAGATGGTGATGGGGTTGATGGGGTTTGATGAAGATGGTGATGGGGTTGATGGGGTTTGATGAAGAGGGTGATGGGGTTGATGGGGTTTGATGAGGAGGGTGATGAGCATTGATGGAGATGGTGATGGGGTTGTTGGGGTTTGATGAAGATGATGTTGGAGTTGATGAGGTTTGATGAAGATGGTGATGGGGTTGATGAGGTTTGATGAAGATGGTGATGGGGTTGATGCGGTTTGATGAGGAGGGTGATGGAGTTGATGGGGTTTGGTGAAGATGGTGATGGGGTTGTTGGGGTTTGATGATGAGGGTGATGGGTTGATGGGGTTTGATGAAGAGGGTGATGGAGTTGATGGGGTTTGGTGAAGATGGTGATGGGGTTGATGGGGTTTGGTGAAGATGGTGATGGGGTTTGATGAAGATGGTGATGGGGTTGGTGGGGTTTGATGAAGAGGGTGATGGGGTTGATGGGGTTTGGTGAAGAACGTGATGGGGTTGATGGGGTTTGATGAAGAGGGTGATGGGGTTGATGGGGTTTGATGAGGAGGGTGATGAGCATTGATGGAGATGGTGATGGGGTTGTTGGGGTTTGATGAAGATGATGTTGGAGTTGATGAGGTTTGATGAAGATGGTGATGGTGTTGATGGGGTTTGATGAAGATGGTGATGGGGTTGATGCGGTTTGATGAGGAGGGTGATGGAGTTGATGGGGTTTGGTGAAGATGGTGATGGGGTTGTTGGGGTTTGATGATGAGGGTGATGGGGTTGATGGGGTTTGATGAAGAGGGTGATGGGGTTGATGGGGTTTGTTGAAGAGGGTGATGGAGTTGATGGTGTTTGATGAAGATGGTGATGGGGTTGATGGGGTTTGATGAAGTTGGTGATGGTGTTGATGAGGTTTGATGAAGATGGTGATGGGGTTGATGGGGTTTGATGAAGATGGTGATGGGGTTGATGGGGTTTGATGAAGAGGGTGATGGGGTTGATGGGGTTTGATGAGGAGGGTGATGAGCATTGATGGAGATGGTGATGGGGTTGTTGGGGTTTGATGAAGATGATGTTGGAGTTGATGAGGTTTGATGAAGATGGTGATGGGGTTGATGGGGTTTGATGAAGATGGTGATGGGGTTGATGCGGTTTGATGAGGAGGGTGATGGAGTTGATGGGGTTTGGTGAAGATGGTGATGGGGTTGTTGGGGTTTGATGATGAGGGTGATGGGTTGATGGGGTTTGATGAAGAGGGTGATGGAGTTGATGGGGTTTGGTGAAGATGGTGATGGGGTTGATGGGGTTTGGTGAAGATGGTGATGGGGTTTGATGAAGATGGTGATGGGGTTGGTGGGGTTTGATGAAGAGGGTGATGGGGTTGATGGGGTTTGGTGAAGAAGGTGATGGGGTTGATGGTGTTTGATGAAGATGGTGATGAGTATTAATGAAGATGGTGATGGGGTTGATGGGGTTTGATGAAGATGGTGATGAGTATTAATGAAGATGGTGATGGGGTTGATGGGGTTTGATGAAGATGGTGATGAGTATTAATGAAGATGGTAATGGGGTTGATGGGGTTTGATGAAGATGGTGATGGGGTTGATGGGGTTTGATGAAGTTGGTGATGGGGTTGATAGGGTTTGATGAAAATGATGATGGGTTGATGCGGTTCAATGAAGAGGGTGATGAGCATTGATGAAGATGTTGATGTGTTTGATGGGCTTTGATGAAGAGGGTGATGGGGATGATGGGGTTTGATGAAGAGGGTGATGGGATTGATGGGGTTTGATGAAGAGGGTGATGGAGTTGATGTTGTTTGATGAAGATGGTGATGGGTTTGATGGGGTTTGATGAAGAGGGTGATGGGGTTGATGGGGTTTGATGAAGATGGTGATGGGGTTGATGGGGTTTGATGAAGATGGTGATGGAGTTGATGGGGTTCGATGAAGAGGGTGATGAGTATTAATGAAGATGGTGATGGGGTTGATGGGGTTTGATGAAGATGGTGATGGGGTTGATGGGCTTTGATGAAGATGGTGATGAGTATTAATGAAGATGGTGATGGGGTTGATGGGGTTTGATGAAGATGGTGATGGGGTTGATGGAGTTTGATGAAGAGGGTGATGGGTTTGATGGGGTTTGATGAGGAGGGTGATGAGCATTGATGGAGATGGTGATGGGGTTGTTGGGGTTTGATGAAGATGATGTAGGAGTTGATGGGGTTTGATGAAGATGGTGATGGGGTTGTTGGGGTTTGATGAAGAGGGTGATGGAGTTGATTGTGTTTGATGAAGAGGGTGATGGGGTTGATGGGCTTTGATGAAGAGGGTGATGGGGTTGATGGGGTTTGATGAAGAGGGTGATGGGGTTGATGGGGTTTGTTGAAGAGGGTGATGGAGTTGATGGTGTTTGATGAAGATGGTGATGGGGTTGATGGGGTTTGATGAAGTTGGTGATGGGGTTGATGAGGTTTGATGAAGATGGTGATGGGGTTGATGGGGTTTGATGAAGATGGTGATGGGGTTGATGGAGTTTGATGAAGAGGGTGATGGGGTTGATGGGGTTTGATAAGGAGGGTGATGAGCATTGATGGAGATGGTGATGGGGTTGTTGGGGTTTGATGAAGATGATGTAGGAGTTGATGGGGTTTGATGAAGATGGTGATGGGGTTGTTGGGGTTTGATGAAGAGGGTGATGGAGTTGATTGTGTTTGATGAAGAGGGTGATGGGGTTGATGGGCTTTGATGAAGAGGGTGATGGGGTTGATGGGGTTTGATGAAGAGGGTGATGGGGTTGATGGGGTTTGTTGAAGAGGGTGATGGAGTTGATGGTGTTTGATGAAGATGGTGATGGGGTTGATGTGGTTTGATGAAGTTGGTGATGGTGTTGATGAGGTTTGATGAAGATGGTGATGGGGTTGATGGGGTTTGATGAAGATGGTGATGGGGTTGATGGGGTTTGATGAAGAGGGTAATGGGGTTGATGGGGTTTGATGAGGAGGGTGATGAGCATTGATGGAGATGGTGATGGGGTTGTTGGGGTTTGATGAAGATGATGTTGGAGTTGATGAGGTTTGATGAAGATGGTGATGGGGTTGATGGGGTTTGATGAAGATGGTGATGGGGTTGATGCGGTTTGATGAGGAGGGTGATGGAGTTGATGGGGTTTGGTGAAGATGGTGATGGGGTTGTTGGGGTTTGATGATGAGGGTGATGGGTTGATGGGGTATGATGAAGAGGGTGATGGAGTTGATGGGGTTTGGTGAAGATGGTGATGGGGTTGATGGGGTTTGGTGAAGATGGTGATGGGGTTTAATGAAGATGGTGATGGGGTTGGTGGGGTTTGATGAAGAGGGTGATGGGGTTGATGGGGTTTGATGAAGATGGTGATGGGGTTTGATGAAGATGGTGATGGGGTTGATGGGGTTTGATGAAGACGGTGATGGGGTTGATCGGGTTTGATGAAGACGGTGATGGGGTTGATGGGGTTTGATGAAGAGGGTGATGGTGTTGATGGGGTTTGATGAAGAGGGTGATGGGGTTGATGGGGTTTGATGAAGAGAGTGATGGGGTTGATGGGGTTTAGTGAAGATGGTGATGGAGTTGATGTGGTTTGCTAGAGATGGTGATGGGGTTGATGGGGTTTGATGAAGAGGGTGATGGGGTTTAATGAAGAGTCTGATGGGGTTGATTGGATTTGATGAAAATGATGATGGGCTTGATGGGGTTTGGTCAAGAGGGTGATGGGGTTGATGGGGTTTGAGGAAGATGGTGATGGAGTTGATGGGGTTTGATGAAGACGGTGATGGGGTTGATGGGGTTTGATGAAGATGGTGATGGGGTTGATGGGGCTTGATGAAGATGGTGATGGAGTTGATGGGGTTTGGTGAAGAGGGTGATGGGGTAGATGGGGTTTGGTGAAGAGGGTGATGGGGTTGATGGGGTTTGATGAAGATGGTGATAGGTTGATGGGGTTTGATGAAGAGGGTGATGGAGTTGATGGGGTTTGATGAAGATGGTGATGGGGTTGATGGGGTTTGATGAAGTTGGTGATGGGGTTGATAGGGTTTGATGAAGATGATGATGGGTTGATGGGGTTTGGTGAAGAGGATGATGGGGTTGATGGGGTTTGATGAGGAGGGTGATGGAGTTGATCGGGTTTGGTGAAGATGGTGATGGGGTTCTTGGGGTTTGATGAAGAGGGTGATGGAGTTGATGGGGTTTGGTGAAGATGGTGATGGGGTTGATGGGGTTTGGTGAAGATGGTGATGGGGTTTGATGAAGATGGTGATGGGGTTGATGGGGTTTGATGAAGATGGTGATGGGGTTGATGCGGTTTGGTGAAGAGGGTGATGGGGTTGATGGGGTTTGATGAGGAGAGTGATGGAGTTGATGGGGTTTGGTAAAGATGGTGATGGGGTTGTTGGGGTTTGATGAAGAGGGTTATGGAGTTGATGGGGTTTGGTGAAGATGGTGATGGGATTGATGGGGTTTGGTGAAGATGGTGATGGGGTTCGATGAAGATGGTGATGGGGTTGATGGGGTTTGATGAAGAGCGTGATGGGGTTGATGGGGTTTGGTGAAGATGGTGATGGGGTTTGATGAAGATGGTGATGGGGTTGATGAGGTTTGATGAAGACGGTCATGGGGCTGATGGGTTTTGATGAAGACGGTGATGGGGTTGATGGGGTTTGATGAAGTGGGTGATGGAGTTGATGGGGTTTGATGAAGAGGGTGATGGGGTTTAATGAAGAGTCTGATGGGGTTTGATGAAAATGATGATGGGGTTGATGGGGTTTGGTGAAGAGGGTGATGGGATTGATGGGGTTTGAGGAAGATGGTGATGGAGTTGATGGGGTTTGATGAAGTTGGTGATGGGGTTGATGCGGTTTGATGAAGACGGTGATGGGGTAGATGGGCTTTGATGAAGAGGGTGATGGGTTTGATGGTGTTTGATGAAGATGGTGATGGAGTTGATGGGGTTTGATGAGGAGCGTGATGAGCATTGATGAAGATGGTGATGGGGTTGATGGGGTTTTATGAAGAGGGTGATGGGGTTGATGGGGTTTGATGAAGATGGTGATAGGTTGATGGGGTTTGATGAAGAGGGTGATGGAGTTGATGGGGTTTGATGAAGAGGGTGATGTGGTTGATGGGGTTTGATGAGGAGGGTGATGGGGTTGATGGGATTTGATGAAGATGGTGATGGGGTTGATGCGGTTTGATGAAGATGGTGATGGGGTTGATGGGGTTTTATGAAGTTGGTGATGGGGTTGATAGGGTTTGATGAAGATGATGATGGGTTGATGGGGTTCAAAGAAGAGGGTGATGAGCATTGATGAAGATGGTGATGGGGTTGATGAGGGTTTGATGAAGAGGGTGATGGGGTTGATGGGGTTTGATGAAGATGGTGATGAGTATTAATGAAGATGGTGATGGGGTTGATGTGGTTTGATGAAGATGGTGATGAGTATTAATGAAGATGGTAATGGGGTTGATGGGGTTTGATGAAGATGGTGATGGGGTTGATGGGGTTTGATGAAGATGATGATGGGTTGATGGGGTTCAATGAAGAGGGTGATGAGCATTGATGAAGGTGGTGATGGGGTTGATGGGCTTTGATGAAGAGGGTGATGGGGTTGATGGGGTTTGATGAAGAGGGTGATGGGGTTGATGCGGTTTGATGATGAGGGTGATGGAGTTGATGGTGTTTGATGAAGATGGTGATGTGGTTGATGGGGTTTGATGAAGATGGTGATGGGGTTGATGGGGTTTGATGAAGAGGGTGATGGGGTTGATGGGGTTTGATGAGGAGGGTGATGAGCATTGATGGAGATGGTGATGGGGTTGATGTGGTTTGATGAAGATGGTGATGAGTATTAATGAAGATGGTAATGGGGTTGATGGGGTTTGATGAAGATGGTGATGGGGTTGATGGGGTTTGATGAAGATGATGATGGGTTGATGGGGTTCAATGAAGAGGGTGATGAGCATTGATGAAGGTGGTGATGGGGTTGATGGGCTTTGATGAAGAGGGTGATGGGGTTGATGGGGTTTGATGAAGAGGGTGATGGGGTTGATGGGGTTTGATGATGAGGGTGATGGAGTTGATGGTGTTTGATGAAGATGGTGATGTGGTTGATGGGGTTTGATGAAGATGGTGATGGGGTTGATGGGGTTTGATGAAGAGGGTGATGGGGTTGATGGGGTTTGATGATGAGGGTGATGGAGTTGATGGTGTTTGATGAAGATGGTGATGTGGTTGATGGGGTTTGATGAAGATGGTGATGGGGTTGATGGGGTTTGATGAAGAGGGTGATGGGGTTGTTGGGGTTTGATGAAGATGATGTTGGAGTTGATGAGGTTTGATGAAGATGGTGATGTGGTTAATGGGGTTTGATGAAGATGGTGATGGGGTTGATGGGGTTTGATGAAGAGGGTGATGGGGTTGATGGGGTTTGATGATGAGGGTGATGGAGTTGATGGTGTTTGATGAAGATGGTGATGTGGTTGATGGGGTTTGATGAAGATGGTGATGGGGTTGATGGGGTTTGATGAAGAGGGTGATGGGGTTGTTGGGGTTTGATGAAGATGATGTTGGAGTTGATGAGGTTTGATGAAGATGGTGATGGGGTTGATGGGGTTTGATGAAGATGGTGATGGGGTTGATGCGGTTTGATGAGGAGGGTGATGGACTTGATGGGGTTTGGTGAAGATGGTGATGGGGTTGTTGGGGTTTGATGATGAGGGTGATGGGTTGATGGGGTTTGATGAAGAGGGTGATGGAGTTGATGGGGTTTGGTGAAGATGGTGATGGGGTTGATGGGGTTTGGTGAAGATGGTGATGGGGTTTGATGAAGATGGTGATGGGGTTGGTGGGGTTTGATGAAGAGGGTGATGGAGTTGATGGGGTTTGGTGAAGATGGTGATGGGGTTTGATGAAGATGGTGATGGGGTTGATGGGGTTTGATGAAGACGGTGATGGGGTTGATCGGGTTTGATGAAGACGGTGATGGGGTTGATGGGGTTTGATGAAGAGGGTGATGGAGTTGATGGGGTTTGATGAAGAGGGTGATGGGGTTGATGGGGTTTGATGAAGATGGTGATGGTGTTGATGGGGTTTGATGAAGACGGTGATGGGTTTGATGGTGTTTGATGAAGATGGTGATGGAGTTGATGGGGTTTGATGAGGAGCGTGATGAGCATTGATGAAGATGGTGATGGGGTTGATGGGGTTTTATGAAGAGGGTGATGGGGTTGATGGGGTTTGATGAAGATGGTGATAGGTTGATGGGGTTTGATGAAGAGGGTGATGGAGTTGATGGGGTTTGATGAAGAGGGTGATGTGGTTGATGGGGTTTGATGAGGAGGGTGATGGGGTTGATGGGATTTGATGAAGATGGTGATGGGGTTGATGCGGTTTGATGAAGATGGTGATGGGGTTGATGGGGTTTTATGAAGTTGGTGATGGGGTTGATATGGTTTGATGAAGATGATGATGGGTTGATGGGGTTCAAAGAAGAGGGTGATGAGCATTGATGAAGATGGTGATGGGGTTGATGAGGGTTTGATGAAGAGGGTGATGGGGTTGATGGGGTTTGATGAAGATGGTGATGAGTATTAATGAAGATGGTGATGGGGTTGATGTGGTTTGATGAAGATGGTGATGGGTATTAATGAAGATGGTAATGGGGTTGATGGGGTTTGATGAAGATGGTGATGGGGTTGATGGGGTTTGATGAAGATGATGATGGGTTGATGGGGTTCAATGAAGAGGGTGATGAGCATTGATGAAGGTGGTGATGGGGTTGATGGGCTTTGATGAAGAGGGTGATGGGGTTGATGGGGTTTGATGAAGAGGGTGATGGGGTTGATGGGGTTTGATGATGAGGGTGATGGAGTTGATGGTGTTTGATGAAGATGGTGATGTGGTTGATGGCGCTTGATGAAGATGGTGATGGGGTTGATGGGGTTTGATGAAGAGGGTGATGGGATTGATGGGGTTTGGTGAGGAGGGTGATGAGCATTGATGGAGATGGTGATGGGGTTGATGTGGTTTGATGAAGATGGTGATGAGTATTAATGAAGATGGTAATGGGGTTGATGGGGTTTGATGAAGATGGTGATGGGGTTGATGGGGTTTGATGAAGATGATGATGGGTTGATGGGGTTCAATGAAGAGGGTGGTGAGCATTGATGAAGGTGGTGATGGGGTTGATGGGCTTTGATGAAGAGGGTGATGGGGTTGATGGGGTTTGATGAAGAGGGTGATGGGGTTGATGTGGTTTGATGATGAGGGTGATGGAGTTGATGGTGTTTGATGAAGATGGTGATGTGGTTGATGGGGTTTGATGAAGATGGTGATGGGGTTGATGGGGTTTGATGAAGAGGGTGATGGGGTTGATGGGGTTTGATGATGAGGGTGATGGAGTTGATGGTGTTTGATGAAGATGGTGATGTGGTTGATGGGGTTTGATGAAGATGGTGATGGGGTTGATGGGGTTTGATGAAGAGGGTGATGGGGTTGTTGGGGTTTGATGAAGATGATGTTGGAGTTGATGGTGTTTGATGAAGATGGTGATGGGGTTGATGGGGTTTGATGAAGTTGATGATGGGGTTGATAGGGTTTGATGAGGAGGGTGATGGACTTGATGGGGTTTGGTGAAGATGGTGATGGGGTTGTTGGGGTTTGATGATGAGGGTGATGGGTTGATGGGGTTTGATGAAGAGGGTGATGGAGTTGATGGGGTTTGGTGAAGATGGTGATGGGGTTGATGGGGTTTGGTGAAGATGGTGATGGGGTTTGATGAAGATGGTGATGGGGTTGGTGGGGTTTGATGAAGAGGGTGATGGAGTTGATGGGGTTTGGTGAAGATGGTGATGGGGTTTGATGAAGATGGTGATGGGGTTGATGGGGTTTGATGAAGACGGTGATGGGGTTGATCGGGTTTGATGAAGACGGTGATGGGGTTGATGGGGTTTGATGAAGAGGGTGATGGAGTTGATGGGGTTTGATGAAGAGGGTGATGGGGTTGATGGGGTTTGATGAAGAGAGTGATGGGGTTGATGGGGTTTAGTGAAGATGGTGATGGAGTTGATGTGGTTTGCTAGAGATGGTGATGGGGTTGATGGGGTTTGATGAAGAGGGTGATGGGGTTTAATGAAGAGTCTGATGGGGTTGATGGGATTTGATGAAAATGATGATGGGCTTGATGGGGTTTGGTGAAGAGGTTGATGGGGTTGATGGGGTTTGAGGAAGATGGTGATGGAGTTGATGGGGTTTGATGAAGACGGTGATGGGGTTGATGGGGTTTGATGAAGAGGGTGATGGGGTTGATGGGGCTTGATGAAGATGGTGATGGAGTTGATGGGGTTTGGTGAAGAGGGTGATGGGGTAGATGGGGTTTGGTGAAGAGGGTGATGGGGTTGATGGGGTTTGATGAAGATGGTGATAGGTTGATGGGGTTTGATGAAGAGGGTGATGGAGTTGATGGGGTTTGATGAAGATGGTGATGGGGTTGATGGGGTTTGATGAAGTTGATGATGGGGTTGATAGGGTTTGATGAAGATGATGATGGGTTGATGGGGTTTGGTGAAGAGGATGATGGGGTTGATGGGGTTTGATGAGGAGGGTGATGGAGTTGATCGGGTTTGGTGAAGATGGTGATGGGGTTCTTGGGGTTTGATGAAGAGGGTGATGGAGTTGATGGGGTTTGGTGAAGATGGTGATGGGGTTGATGGGGTTTGGTGAAGATGGTGATGGGGTTTGATGAAGATGGTGATGGGGTTTATGGGGTTTGATGAAGATGGTGATGGGGTTGATGCGGTTGGGTGAAGAGGGTGATGGGGTTGATGGGGTTTGATGAGGAGAGTGATGGAGTTGATGGGGTTTGGTAAAGATGGTGATGGGGTTGTTGGGGTTTGATGAAGAGGGTGATGGAGTTGATGGGGTTTGGTGAAGATGGTGATGGGATTGATGGGGTTTGGTGAAGCTGGTGATGGGGTTCGATGAAGATGGTGATGGGGTTGATGGGGTTTGATGAAGAGGGTGATGGGGTTGATGGGGTTTGGTGAAGATGGTGATGGGATTTGATGAAGATGGTGATGGGGTTGATGGGGTTTGATGAAGAGGGTCATGGGGCTGATGGGTTTTGATGAAGACGGTGATGGGGTTGATGGGGTTTGATGAAGAGGGTGATGGAGTTGATGGGGTTTGATGAAGAGGGTGATGGGGTTGATGGGGCTTGATGAAGAGGGTGATGGGCTTGATGGGGTTTTGTGAAGTTAGTGATGGAGTTGATGTGGTTTGATAGAGATGGTGATGGGTTGATGGGGTTTGATGAAGAGGGTGATGGGGTTTAATGAAGAGTCTGATGGGGTTTGATGAAAATGATGATGGGGTTGATGGGGTTTGGTGAAGAGGGTGATGGGATTGATGGGGTTTGAGGAAGATGGTGATGGAGTTGATGGGGTTTGATGAAGATGGTGATGGGGTTGATGCGGTTTGATGAAGACGGTGATGGGGTAGATGGGCTTTGATGAAGAGGGTGATGGGTTTGATGGTGTTTGATGAAGATGGTGATGGAGTTGATGGGGTTTGATGAGGAGCGTGATGAGCATTGATGAAGATGGTGATGGGGTTGATGGGGTTTGATGAAGAGGGTGATGGGGTTGATGGGGTTTGATGAAGAGGGTGATGTGGTTGATGGGGTTTGATGAGGAGGGTGATGGGGTTGATGGGATTTGATGAAGATGGTGATGGGGTTGATGCGGTTTGATGAAGATGGTGATGGGGTTGATGGGGCTTTATGAAGTTGGTGATGGGGTTGATAGGGTTTGATGAAGATGATGATGGGTTGATGGGGTTCAAAGATGAGGGTGATGAGCATTGATGAAGATGGTGATGGGGTTGATGAGGGTTTGATGAAGAGGGTGATGGGGTTGATGGGGTTTGATGAAGATGGTGATGAGTATTAATGAAGATGGTGATGGGGTTGATGTGGTTTGATGAAGATGGTGATGGGGTTGATGGGGTTTGATGAAGATGATGATGGGTTGATGGGGTTCAATGAAGAGGGTGATGAGCATTGATGAAGGTGGTGATGGGGTTGATGGGCTTTGATGAAGAGGGTGATGGGGTTGATGGGGTTTGATGAAGAGGGTGATGGGGTTCGATGAAGATGGTGATGGGGTTGATGGGGTTTGATGAAGAGGGTGATGGGGTTGATGGGGTTTGGTGAAGATGGTGATGGGGTTTGATGAAGATGGTGATGGGGTTGATGGGGTTTGATGAAGACGGTCATGGGGCTGATGGGTTTTGATGAAGACGGTGATGGGGTTGATGGGGTTTGGTGAAGAGGGTGATGGAGTTGATGGGGTTTGATGAAGAGGGTGATGGGGTTGATGGGGCTTGATGAAGAGGGTGATGGGCTTGATGGGGTTTGGTGAAGATAGTGATGGAGTTGATGTGGTTTGATAGAGATGGTGATGGGTTGATGGGGTTTGATGAAGAGGGTGATGGGGTTTAATGAAGAGTCTGATGGGGTTTGATGAAAATGATGATGGGGTTGATGGGGTTTGGTGAAGAGGGTGATGGGATTGATGGGGTTTGAGGAAGATGGTGATGGAGTTGATGGGGTTTGATGAAGATGGTGATGGGGTTGATGCGGTTTGATGAAGACGGTGATGGGGTAGATGGGCTTTGATGAAGAGGGTGATGGGTTTGATGGTGTTTGATGAAGATGGTGATGGAGTTGATGGGGTTTGATGAGGAGCGTGATGAGCATTGATGAAGATGGTGATGGGGATGATGGGGTTTGATGAAGAGGGTGATGGGGTTGATGGGGTTTTATGAAGAGGGTGGTGGGGTTGATGGGGTTTGATGAGGAGGGTGATGGGTTTGATGGGGTTTGGTGAAGAGGGTGATGGGGTTGATGGGGTTTGATGAAGATGGTGATAGGTTGATGGGGTTTGATGAAGAGGGTGATGGAGTTGATGGGGTTTGATGAAGAGGGTGATGTGGTTGATGGGGTTTGATGAGGAGGGTGATGGGGTTGATGGGATTTGATGAAGATGGTGATGGGGTTGATGCGGTTTGATGAAGATGGTGATGGGGTTGATGGGGTTTTATGAAGTTGGTGATGGGGTTGATAGGGTTTGATGAAGATGATGATGGGTTGATGGGGTTCAAAGAAGAGGGTGATGAGCATTGATGAAGATGGTGATGGGGTTGATGAGGGTTTGATGAAGAGGGTGATGGGGTTGATGGGGTTTGATGAAGATGGTGATGAGTATTAATGAAGATGGTGATGGGGTTGATGTGGTTTGATGAAGATGGTGATGAGTATTAATGAAGATGGTAATGGGGTTGATGGGGTTTGATGAAGATGGTGATGGGGTTGATGGGGTTTGATGAAGATGATGATGGGTTGATGGGGTTCAATGAAGAGGGTGATGAGCATTGATGAAGGTGGTGATGGGGTTGATGGGCTTTGATGAAGAGGGTGATGGGGTTGCTGGGGTTTGATGAAGAGGGTGATGGGGTTGATGGGGTTTGATGATGTGGGTGATGGAGTTGATGGTGTTTGATGAAGATGGTGATGTGGTTGATGGGGTTTGATGAAGAGGGTGATGGGGTTGATGGGGTTTGATGAAGATGGTGATGGGCTTGATGGGGTTTGATGAAGATGGTGATGGGGTTGATGGGGTTTGATGAAGAGGGTGATGGGGTTTAATGAAGAGTCTGATGGGGTTTGATGAAAATGATGATGGGGTTGATGGGGTTTGGTGAAGAGGGTGATGGGATTGATGGGGTTTGAGGAAGATGGTGATGGAGTTGATGGGGTTTGATGAAGATGGTGATGGGGTTGATGCGGTTTGATGAAGACGGTGATGGGGTAGATGGGCTTTGATGAAGAGGGTGATGGGTTTGATGGTGTTTGATGAAGATGGTGATGGAGTTGATGGGGTTTGATGAGGAGCGTGATGAGCATTGATGATGATGGTGATGGGGTTGATGGGGTTTGATGAAGAGGGTGATGGGGTTGATGGGGTTTTATGAAGAGGGTGATGGGGTTGATGGGGTTTGATGAGGAGGGTGATGGGTTTGATGGGGTTTGGTGAAGAGGGTGATGGGGTTGATGGTGCTTGATGAAGATGGTGATAGGTTGATGGGGTTTGATGAAGAGGGTGATGGAGTTGATGGGGTTTGATGAAGAGGGTGATGTGGTTGATGGGGTTTGATGAGGAGGGTGATGGGGTTGATGGGATTTGATGAAGATGGTGATGGGGTTGATGCGGTTTGATGAAGATGGTGATGGGGTTGATAGGGTTTTATGAAGTTGGTGATGGGGTTGATAGGGTTTGATGAAGATGATGATGGGTTGATGGGGTTCAAAGAAGAGGGTGATGAGCATTGATGAAGATGGTGATGGGGTTGATGAGAGTTTGATGAAGAGGGTGATGGGGTTGATGGGGTTTGATGAAGATGGTGATGAGTATTAATGAAGATGGTGATGGGGTTGATGTGGTTTGATGAAGATGGTGATGAGTATTAATGAAGATGGTAATGGGGTTGATGGGGTTTGATGAAGATGGTGATGGGGTTGATGGGGTTTGATGAAGATGATGATGGGTTGATGGGGTTCAATGAAGAGGGTGATGAGCATTGATGAAGGTGG
Organism: Scyliorhinus torazame; assembly: GCF_047496885.1. Lineage (NCBI taxonomy): Eukaryota > Metazoa > Chordata > Chondrichthyes > Carcharhiniformes > Scyliorhinidae > Scyliorhinus > Scyliorhinus torazame. The sequence continues at coordinate 15,742,563 of NC_092720.1, read as the reverse complement.
TGATGGGGTTGATGGGCTTTGATGAAGAGGGTGATTGGGTTGATGGGGTTTGATGAAGAGGGTGATGGGGTTGATGGGGTTTGATGATGAGGGTGATGGAGTTGATGGTGTTTGATGAAGATGGTGATGTGGTTGATGGGGTTTGATGAAGAGGGTGATGGGGTTGATGGGGTTTGATGAAGATGGTGATGGGCTTGATGGGGTTTGATGAAGATGGTGATGGGGTTGATGGGGTTTGATGAAGAGGGTGATGGAGTTGATGGGGTTTGATGAAGATGGTGATGGGTTGATGGGGTTTGATGAAGAGGGTGATGGGGTTTAATGAAGAGTCTGATGGGGTTGGATGAAAATGATGATGGGGTTGATGGGGTTTGGTGAAGAGGGTGATGGGATTGATGGGGTTTGAGGAAGATGGTGATGGAGTTGATGGGGTTTGATGAAGATGGTGATGGGGTTGATGCGGTTTGATGAAGACGGTGATGGGGTAGATGGGCTTTGATGAAGAGGGTGATGGGTTTGATGGTGTTTGATGAAGATGGTGATGGAGTTGATGGGGTTTGATGAGTAGCATGATGAGCATTGATGAAGATGGTGATGGGGTTGATGGGGTTTGATGAAGAGGGTGATGGGGTTGATGGGGTTTTATGAAGAGGGTGATGGGGTTGATGGGGTTTGATGAGGAGGGTGATGGGTTTGATGGGGTTTGGTGTAGAGGGTGATGGGGTTGATGGTGTTTGATGAAGATGGTGATAGGTTGATGGGGTTTGATGAAGAGGGTGATGGAGTTGATGGGGTTTGATGAAGAGGATGATGTGGTTGATGGGGTTTGATGAGGAGGGTGATGGGGTTGATGGGGTTTGATGAAGATGGTGATGGGGTTGATGCGGTTTGATGAAGATGGTGATGGGGTTGATGGGGTTTTATGAAGTTGGTGATGGGGTTGATAGGGTTTGATGATGGGTTGATGGGGTTCAAAGAAGAGGGTGATGAGCATTGATGAAGATGGTGATGAGTATTAATGAAGATGGTGATGGGGTTGATGGGGTTTGATGAAGATGGTGATGGGGTTAATGGAGTTTGATGAAGAGGGTGATGGGGTTGATGGGGTTTGATGAGGAGGGTGATGAGCATTGATGGAGGTAGTGATGGGGTTGTTGGGGTTTGATGAAGATGATGTAGGAGTTGATGGGGTTTGATGAAGATGGTGATGGGGTTGTTGGGGTTTGATGAAGTGGATGATGGAGTTGATTGTGTTTGATGAAGAGGGTGATGGGGTTGATGGGCTTTGATGAAGAGGGTGATGGGGTTGATGGGGTTTGATGAAGAGGGTGATGGGGTTGATGGGGTTTGTTGAAGAGGGTGATGGAGTTGATGGTGTTTGATGAAGATGGTGATGGGGTTGATGGGGTTTGATGAAGTTGGTGATGGGGTTGATGAGGTTTGATGAAGATGGTGATGGGGTTGATGGGATTTGATGAAGTTGGTGATGGGGTTGATAGGGTTTGATGAAGATGATGATTGGGTGGATGGGGTTCGATGAAGAGGGTGATGAGTATTAATGAAGATGGTGATGGGGTTGATGGGGTTTGATGAAGATGTTGATGGGGTTGATGGGGTTTGATGAAGAGGGTGATGGGGTTTGATGAGGAGCGTGATGAGCATTGATGAAGATGGTGATAGGGTTGATGGTGTTTTATGAAGAGGGTGATGGGGTTGATGGGGTTTTATGAAGAGGGTGATGGTGTTGATGGGGTTTGGTGAAGAGGGTGATGGGGTTGATGGGGTTTGATGAAGATGGTGATAGGCTGATGGGGTTTGATGAAGAGAGTGATGGAGTTGATGGGGTTTGATGAAGATGGTGATGGGGTTGATGGGGTTTGATGAAGTTGGTGATGGGGTTGATAGGGTTTGATGAAGATGATGATGGGTTGATGGGGTTCAATGAAGAGGGTGATGAGCATTGATGAAGATGGTGATGGGGTGATGGGGGTTTGATGAAGAGGGTGATGGGGTTGATGGGCTTTGATGAAGATGGTGATGAGTATTAATGAAGATGGTGATGGGGTTGATGGGGTTTGATGAAGATGGTGATGAGTATTAATGAAGATGGTGATGGGGTTGATGGGGTTTGATGAAGATGGTGATGAGTATGAATGAAGATGGTAATGGGGTTGATGGGGTTTGATGAAGATGGTGATGGGGTTGATGGGGTTTGATGAAGTTGGTGATGGGGTTGATAGGGTTTGATGAAAATGATGATGGGTTGATGCGGTTCAATGAAGAGGGTGATGAGCATTGATGAAGATGGTGATGGGTTTGATGGGCTTTGATGAAGAGGGTGATGGGGTTGATGGGGTTTGATGAAGAGGGTGATGGGATTGATGGGGTTTGATGAAGAGGGTGATGGAGTTGATGTTGTTTGATGAAGATGGTGATGGGTTTGATGGGGTTTGATGAAGAGGGTGATGGGGTTTGATGAAGATGGTGATGGGGTTGATGGGGTTTGATGAAGATGGTGATGGAGTTGATGGGGTTCGATGAAGAGGGTGATGAGTATTAATGAAGATGGTGATGGGGTTGATGGGGTTTGATGAAGATGGTGATGGGGTTGATGGGCTTTGATGAAGATGGTGATGAGTAGTAATGAAGATGGTGATGGGGTTGATGGGGTTTGATGAAGATGGTGATGGGGTTGATGGGGTTTGATGAAGAGGGTGATGGGGTTGATGGGGTTTGATGAGGAGGGTGATGAGCATTGATGGAGATGGTGATGGGGTTGTTGGGGTTTGATGAAGATGATGTTGGAGTTGTTGGGGTTTGATGAAGATGGTGATGGGGTTGATGGGGTTTGGTGAAGAGGGTGATGGGGTTGATGCGGTTTGATGAGGAGGGTGATGGGGTTGTTGGGGTTTGATGATGAGGGTGATGGGTTGATGGGATTTGATGAAGAGGGTGATGGAGTTGATGGGGTTTGGTGAAGATGGTGATGGGGTTGATGGGGTTTGGTGAAGATGGTGATGGGGTTTGATGAAGATGGTGATGGGGTTGGTGGGGTTTGATGAAGAAGGTGATGGGGTTGATGGGGTTTGGTGAAAATGGTGATGGGGTTTGATGAAGATGGTGATGAGGTTGATGGGGTTTGATGAAGACGGTGATGGGGTTCATCGGGTTTGATGAAGACGGTGATGGGGTTGATGGGGTTTGATGAAGAGGGTGATGGAGTTGATGGGGTTTGATGAAGAGGGTGATGGGGTTGATGGGGTTTGATGAAGAGAGTGATGGGGTTGATGGGGTTTAGTGAAGATGGTGATGGAGTTGATGTGGTTTGCTAGAGATGGTGATGGGGTTGATGGGGTTTGATGAAGAGGGTGATGGGGTTTAATGAAGAGTCTGATGGGGTTGATGGGATTTGATGAAAATGATGATGGGCTTGATGGGGTTTGGTGAAGAGGGTGATGGGGTTGATGGGGTTTGAGGAAGATGGTGATGGAGTTGATGGGGTTTGGTGAAGAGGGTGATGGGGTAGATGGGGTTTGGTGAAGAGGGTGATGGGGTTGATGGTGTTTGATGAAGATGGTGATAGGTTGATGGGGTTTGATGAAGAGGGTGATGGAGTTGATGGGGTTTGATGAAGATGGTGATGGGGTTAATGGGGTTTGATGAAGTTGGTGATGGGGTTGATAGGGTTTGATGAAGATGATGATGGGTTGATGGGGTTTGGTGAAGAGGATGATGGGGTTGATGGGGTTTGATGAGGAGGGTGATGGAGTTGATCGGGTTTGGTGAAGATGGTGATGGGGTTCTTGGGGTTTGATGAAGAGGGTGATGGAGTTGATGGGGTTTGGTGAAGATGGTGATGGGGTTGATGGGGTTTGGTGAAGATGGTGATGGGGTTTGATGAAGATGGTGATGGGGTTGATGGGGTTTGATGAAGATGGTGATGGGGTTGATGCGGTTTGGTGAAGAGGGTGATGGGGTTGATGGGGTTTGATGAGGAGAGTGATGGAGTTGATGGGGTTTGGTAAAGATGGTGATGGGGTTGTTGGGGTTTGATGAAGAGGGTGATGGAGTTGATGGGGTTTGGTGAAGATGGTGATGGGGTTGATGGGGTTTGGTGAAGATGGTGATGGGGTTCGATGAAGATGGTGATGGGGTTGATGGGGTTTGATGAAGAGGGTGATGGGGTTGATGGGGTTTGGTGAAGATGGTGATGTGGTTTGATGAAGATGGTGATGGGGTTGATGGGGTTTGATGAAGACGGTCATGGGGCTGATGGGTTTTGATGAAGACGGTGATGGGGTTGATGGGGTTTGATGAAGATGGTGATGAGTATTAATGAAGATGGTGATGGGGTTGATGGGGTTTGATGAAGATGGTGATGAGTATGAATGAAGATGGTAATGGGGTTGATGGGGTTTGATGAAGATGGTGATGGGGTTGATGGGGTTTGATGAAGTTGGTGATGGGGTTGATAGGGTTTGATGAAAATGATGATGGGTTGATGCGGTTCAATGAAGAGGGTGATGAGCATTGATGAAGATGGTGATGGGTTTGATGGGCTTTGATGAAGAGGGTGATGGGGTTGATGGGGTTTGATGAAGAGGGTGATGGGATTGATGGGGTTTGATGAAGAGGGTGATGGAGTTGATGTTGTTTGATGAAGATGGTGATGGGTTTGATGGGGTTTGATGAAGAGGGTGATGGGGTTTGATGAAGATGGTGATGGGGTTGATGGGGTTTGATGAAGATGGTGATGGAGTTGATGGGGTTCGATGAAGAGGGTGATGAGTATTAATGAAGATGGTGATGGGGTTGATGGGGTTTGATGAAGATGGTGATGGGGTTGATGGGCTTTGATGAAGATGGTGATGAGTAGTAATGAAGATGGTGATGGGGTTGATGGGGTTTGATGAAGATGGTGATGGGGTTGATGGGGTTTGATGAAGAGGGTGATGGGGTTGATGGGGTTTGATGAGGAGGGTGATGAGCATTGATGGAGATGGTGATGGGGTTGTTGGGGTTTGATGAAGATGATGTTGGAGTTGTTGGGGTTTGATGAAGATGGTGATGGGGTTGATGGGGTTTGGTGAAGAGGGTGATGGGGTTGATGCGGTTTGATGAGGAGGGTGATGGGGTTGTTGGGGTTTGATGATGAGGGTGATGGGTTGATGGGATTTGATGAAGAGGGTGATGGAGTTGATGGGGTTTGGTGAAGATGGTGATGGGGTTGATGGGGTTTGGTGAAGATGGTGATGGGGTTTGATGAAGATGGTGATGGGGTTGGTGGGGTTTGATGAAGAAGGTGATGGGGTTGATGGGGTTTGGTGAAAATGGTGATGGGGTTTGATGAAGATGGTGATGAGGTTGATGGGGTTTGATGAAGACGGTGATGGGGTTCATCGGGTTTGATGAAGACGGTGATGGGGTTGATGGGGTTTGATGAAGAGGGTGATGGAGTTGATGGGGTATGATGAAGAGGGTGATGGGGTTGATGGGGTTTGATGAAGAGAGTGATGGGGTTGATGGGGTTTAGTGAAGATGGTGATGGAGTTGATGTGGTTTGCTAGAGATGGTGATGGGGTTGATGGGGTTTGATGAAGAGGGTGATGGGGTTTAATGAAGAGTCTGATGGGGTTGATGGGATTTGATGAAAATGATGATGGGCTTGATGGGGTTTGGTGAAGAGGGTGATGGGGTTGATGGGGTTTGAGGAAGATGGTGATGGAGTTGATGGGGTTTGGTGAAGAGGGTGATGGGGTAGATGGGGTTTGGTGAAGAGGGTGATGGGGTTGATGGTGTTTGATGAAGATGGTGATAGGTTGATGGGGTTTGATGAAGAGGGTGATGGAGTTGATGGGGTTTGATGAAGATGGTGATGGGGTTGATGGGGTTTGATGAAGTTGGTGATGGGGTTGATAGGGTTTGATGAAGATGATGATGGGTTGATGGGGTTTGGTGAAGAGGATGATGGGGTTGATGGGGTTTGATGAGGAGGGTGATGGAGTTGATCGGGTTTGGTGAAGATGGTGATGGGGTTCTTGGGGTTTGATGAAGAGGGTGATGGAGTTGATGGGGTTTGGTGAAGATGGTGATGGGGTTGATGGGGTTTGGTGAAGATGGTGATGGGGTTTGATGAAGATGGTGATGGGGTTGATGGGGTTTGATGAAGATGGTGATGGGGTTGATGCGGTTTGGTGAAGAGGGTGATGGGGTTGATGGGGTTTGATGAGGAGAGTGATGGAGTTGATGGGGTTTGGTAAAGATGGTGATGGGGTTGTTGGGGTTTGATGAAGAGGGTGATGGAGTTGATGGGGTTTGGTGAAGATGGTGATGGGGTTGATGGGGTTTGGTGAAGATGGTGATGGGGTTCGATGAAGATGGTGATGGGGTTGATGGGGTTTGATGAAGAGGGTGATGGGGTTGATGGGGTTTTGTGAAGATGGTGATGTGGTTTGATGAAGATGGTGATGGGGTTGATGGGGTTTGATGAAGACGGTCATGGGGCTGATGGGTTTTGATGAAGACGGTGATGGGGTTGATGGTGTTTGATGAAGAGGGTGATGGAGTTGATGGGGTTTGATGAAGAGGGTGATGGGGTTGATGGGGCTTGATGAAGAGGGTGATGAGCTTGATGGGGTTTGGTGAAGATAGTGATGGAGTTGATGTGGTTTGATAGAGATGGTGATGGGTTGATGGGGTTTGATGAAGAGGGTGATGGGGTTTAATGAAGAGTCTGATGGGGTTTGATGAAAATGATGATGGGGTTGATGGGGTTTGGTGAAGAGGGTGATGGGATTGATAGGGTTTGAGGAAGATGGTGATGGAGTTGATGGGGTTTGATGAAGATGGTGATGGGGTTGATGCGGTTTGATGAAGACGGTGATGGGGTAGATGGGCTTTGATGAAGAGGGTGATGGGTTTGATGGTGTTGATGAAGATGGTGATGGAGTTGATGGGGTTTGATGAGGAGCGTGATGAGCATTGATGAAGATGGTGATGGGGTTGATGGGGTTTGATGAAGAGGGTGATGGGGTTGATGGGGTTTTATGAAGAGGGTTATGGGGTTGATGGGGTTTGATGAGGAGGGTGATGGGTTTGATGGGGTTTGGTGAAGAGGGTGATGGGGTTGATGGTGTTTGATGAAGATGGTGATAGGTTGATGGGGTTTGATGAAGAGGGTGATGGGGTTGATGGGCTTTGATGAAGAGGGTGATGTGGTTAATGGGGTTTGATGAGGAGGGTGATGGGGTTGATGGGGTTTGATGAAGATGGTGATGGGGTTGATGCGGTTTGATGAAGATGGTGATGGGGTTGATGGGGTTTTATGAAGTTGGTGATGGGGTTGATAGGGTTTGATGAAGATGATGATGGGTTGATGGGGTTCAAAGAAGAGGGTGATGAGCATTGATGAAGATGGTGATGGGGTTGATGAGGGTTTGATGAAGAGGGTGATGGGGTTGATGGGGTTTGATGAAGATGGTGATGAGTATTAATGAAGATGGTGATGGGGTTGATGGGGTTTGATGAAGATGGTGATGAGTATTAATGAAGATGGTAATGGGGTTGATGGGGTTTGATGAAGATGGTGATGGGGTTGATGGGGTTTGATGAAGATGATGATGGGTTGATGGGGTTCAATGAAGAGGGTGATGAGCATTGATGAAGGTGGTGATGGGGTTGATGGGCTTTGATGAAGAGGGTGATGGGGTTGATGGGGTTTGATGAAGAGGGTGATGGGGTTGATGGGGTTTGATGATGAGGGTGATGGAGTTGATGGTGTTTGATGAAGATGGTGATGTGGTTGATGGGGTTTGATGAAGAGGGTGATGGGGTTGATGGGGTTTGTTGAAGATGGTGATGGGCTTGATGGGGTTTGATGAAGATGGTGATGGGGTTGATGGGGTTTGATGAAGAGGGTGATGGAGTTGATGGGGTTTGATGAAGATGGTGATGGGGTTGATGGGGTTTGATGAAGTTGGTGATGGGGTTGTTGGGCTTTGATGAAGATGGTGATGGGGTTGATGGGTTTTGATGAAGAGGGTGATGGGGTTGATGGGGTTTGATGAGGAGGGCGTTGAGCATTGATGGAGATGGTGATGGGGTTGGTGGGGTTTGATGAAGATGATGTTGGAGTTGATGGGGTTTGATGAAGATGGTGATGGGGTTGATGGGGTTTGATGAGGAGGGTGATGAGCATTGATGAAGATGGTGATGGGGTTGGTGGGATTTGATGAAGAGGGTGATGGAGTTGGTGGGGTTTCGTGAAGATGGTGATGAGGTTGTTGGGGTTTGATGATGAGGGTGATGCGTTGATGGGGTTTGATGAAGAGGGTGATGGAGTTGATGGGGTTTGATGGAGAGGGTGATGGGGTTGATGGGGTTTGGTGAAGATGGTGATGGGGTTGATGCGGTTTGATGATGAGGGTGATGGGTTGATGGGGTTTGATGGAGAGGGTGAGGGGGTTGATGGGGTTTGGTGAAGATGATGATGGGGTTGATGGGGTTGGGTGAAGATGGTGATGGGGTTTGATGAAGATGGTGATGGCGTTGATGGGGTTTGGTGGAGATGGTGATGGGATTGATGGGGTTTGATGAAGATGGTGATGGGGTTTGATGAAGATGGTGATGGGGTCGATGGGGTTTGATGAAGACTGTGATGGAGTTGATGGGGTTTGATAGAGATGGTGATGGGGTTGATGGGGTTTGATGAAGAGGGTGATGGGATTGATGGGGTTTGATGAAGACGGTGATGGGGTTGATGGGGTTTGATGAAGACGGTGATGGGGTTGATGGGGTTTGATGAAGAGGGTGATGGAGTTGATGGGGTTTGATGAAGAGGGTGATGGGGTTGATGGGTTTGATGAAGAGGGTGATGGGGTTGATGGGCTTTGATGAAGATGGTGATGAGTATTAATGAAGATGGTGATGGGGTTGATGGGGTTTGATGAAGATGGTGATGAGTATTAATGAAGATGGTGATGGGGTTGATGGGGTTTGATGAAGATGGTGATGAGTATTAATGAAAATGGTAATGGGGTTGATGGGGTTTGATGAAGATGGTGATGGGGTTGATGGGGTTTGATGAAGATGATGATGGGTTGATGGGGTTCAATGAAGAGGCTGATGAGCATTGATGAAGGTGATGCGGTTGATGGGCTTTGATGAAGAGGGTGATGGGGTTGATGGGGTTTGATGAAGAGGGTGATGGGGTTGATGGGGTTTGATGAAGAGGGTGATGGAGTTGATTGTGTTTGATGAAGATGGTGATGGGGTTGATGGGGTTTGATGAACAGGGTGATGGGGTTGATGGGGTTTGATGAAGATGGTGATGGGGTTGTTGGGGTTTGATAAAGATGGTGATGGGGTTGATGGGGTTTGATGAAGAGGGTGATGGAGTTGATGGGGTTTGATGAAGATGGTGATGGGGTTGATGGGCTTTGATGAAGTTGGTGATGGGTTGATAGGGTTTGATGAAGATGATGATGGGGTGATGGGGTTCGATGAAGAGGGTGATGAGTATTAATGAACAAGGTGATGGGGTTGATGGGGTTTGATGAAGATGGTGATGGGGTTGATGGGCTTTGATGAAGATGGTGATGGGGTTTGATGAAGAGGGTGATGGGGTTGATGGGGTTTGATGAGGAGGGTGATGAGCATTGATGGAGATGGTGATGGGGTTGGTGGGGTTTGATGAAGATGATGTTGGACTTGATGGGGTTTGATGAAGATGGTGATGGGGTTGATGGGGTTTGATGAGGAGGGTGATGAGCATTGATGAAGATGGTGATGGGGTTGGTGGGGTTTGGTGAAGATGATGTTGGAGTTGATGGGGTTTGATGAAGATGGTGATGTGGTTGATGGGGTTTGATGCGGAGGGTGATGGAGTTGATGGGGTTTGGTGAAGATGGTGATGGGGTTGTTGGGGTTTGATGATGAGGGTGATGGGTTGATGGGGTTTGATGAAGAGGGAGATGGAGTTGATGGGGTTTGATGGAGAGGGTGATGGGTTTGATAGGGTTTGGTGAAGATGGTGATGGGGTTGATGCAGTTTGATGATGAGGGTGATGGGTTGATGGGGTTTGATGAAGAGGGCGATGGAGTTGATGGGGTTTGATGGAGAGGGTGATGTGGTTGATGGGGTTTGGTGAAGATGGTGATGGGGTTGATGGGGTTTGGTGAAGATGGTGATGAGGTTTGATGAAGATGGTGATGGGGTTAATGGGGTTTGGTGGAGATGGTGATGGGGTTGATGGGGTTTGATGAAGATGGTGATGGGGTTTGATGAAGATGGTGATGGGGTTGATAGGGTTTGATGAAGACGGTGATGGAGTTGTTGGGGTTTGATAGAGATGGTGATGAGGTTGATGGGGTTTGATGAAGAGGGTGATGGGATTGATCGGGTTTGATGAAGACGGTGATGGGGTTGATGGGGTTTGATGAAGACGGTGATGGGGTTGATGGGGTTTGATGAAGAGGGTGATGGGGTTGATGGGGTTTGATGAAGAGGGTGATGGGGTTGATGGGGTTTGATGAAGTGGGTGACGGAGTTGATGAGGTTTGATGAAGACGGTGATGGGGTTGATGGGGTTTGATGAAGACGGTGATGGAGTTGATGGGTTTGATAGAGATGGTGATGGGGTTGATGGGGTTTGATGAAGACGGTGATGGGGTTGATGGGGTTTGCTGAAGGGGGTGATGGAGTTGATGGGGTTTGATGAAGACGGTGATGGGGTTGATGGGGTTTGATGAAGACGGTGATGGAGTTGATGGGGTTTGATAGAGATGGTGATGGTGTTGATGGGGTTTGATGAAGAGGGTGATGGGATTGATGGGGTTTGATGAAGACGGTGATGGGGTTGATGGGGTTTGATGAAGACGGTTATGGGGTTGATGGGGTTTGATGAAGAGGGTGATGGAGTTGATGGGGTTTGATGAAGAGGGTGATGGGGTTGATGGGTTTTGATGAAGAGGGTGATGGGGTTGATGGGGTTTGGTGAAGATGGTGATGGAGTTGATGTGGTTTGATAGAGATAGTGATGGAGTTGATGGGGTTTGATGAAGACGGTGATGGGGTTGATGGGGTTTGATGAAGAGGGTGATGGAGTTGATGGGGTTTGATGAAGTGGGTGATGGGGTTGATGGGGTTTGGTGAAGAGGGTGATGGGGTTGATGGGGTTTGAGGAAGATCGTGTTGGAGTTGATGGGGTTTGATGAAGACGGTGATGGGGTTGATGGGGTTTGATGAAGAGGGTGATGGGGTTGATGGGGTTTGGTGAAGATGGTGATGGGGTTGATGGGGTTTGATGAAGAGGGTGATGGGGTTGATGGCTTTTGGTGAAGAGGGTGATGGAGTTGATGGGGTTTGATGAAGAGGGTGATGGGGTTGATGGGGTTAGATGAAGATGGTGATGGGGTTGATGGGGTTTGGTGAAGATGGTGATGAGGTTTGATGAAGATGGTGATGGGGTTAATGGGGTTTGGTGGAGATGGTGATGGGGTTGATGGGGTTTGATGAAGATGGTGATGGGGTTTGATGAAGATGTTGATGGGGTTGATAGGGTTTGATGAAGACGGTGATGGAGTTGTTGGGGTTTGATAGAGATGGTGATGAGGTTGATGGGGTTTGATGAAGAGGGTGATGGGATTGATCGGGTTTGATGAAGACGGTGATGGGGTTGATGGGGTTTGATGAAGACGGTGATGGGGTTGATGGGGTTTGATGAAGAGGGTGATGGGGTTGATGGGGTTTGATGAAGTGGGTGATGGAGTTGATGAGGTTTGATGAAGACGGTGATGGGGTTGATGGGGTTTGATGAAGACGGTGATGGAGTTGATGGGTTTGATAGAGATGGTGATGGGGTTGATGGGGTTTGATGAAGACGGTGATGGGGTTGATGGGGTTTGCTGAAGTGGGTGATGGAGTTGATGGGGTTTGATGAAGACGGTGATGGGGTTGATGGGGTTTGATGAAGACGGTGATGGAGTTGATGGGGTTTGATAGAGATGGTGATGGTGTTGATGGGGTTTGATGAAGAGGGTGATGGGATTGATGGGGTTTGATGAAGACGGTGATGGGGTTGATGGGGTTTGATGAAGACGGTTATGGGGTTGATGGGGTTTGATGAAGAGGGTGATGGAGTTGATGGGGTTTGATGAAGAGGGTGATGGGGTTGATGGGTTTTGATGAAGAGGGTGATGGGGTTGATGGGGTTTGGTGAAGATGGTGATGGAGTTGATGTGGTTTGATAGAGATGGTGATGGGGTTGATGGGGTTTGATGAAGACGGTGATGGGGTTGATGGGGTTTGATGAAGAGGGTGATGGAGTTGATGGGGTTTGATGAAGTGGGTGATGGGGTTGATGGGGTTTGGTGAAGAGGGTGATGGGGTTGATGGGGTTTGAGGAAGATCGTGATGGAGTTGATGGGGTTTGATGAAGACGGTGATGGGGTTGATGGGGTTTGATGAAGAGGGTGATGGGGTTGATGGGGTTTGGTGAAGATGGTGATGGGGTTGATGGGGTTTGATGAAGAGGGTGATGGGGTTGATTGGGTTTGGTGAAGAGGGTGATGGAGTTGATGGGGTTTGATGAAGAGGGTGATGGGGTTGATGGGGTTAGATGAAGATGGTGATGGGGTTGATGGGGTTTGATGAAGACGGTGATGGGGTTGATGGGGTTTGATGAAGAGGGTGATGGGGTTGATGGGGTTTGATGAAGATGATGATGGGGTTGATGGGGTTTGATGGCATTGCTGGATATAGATGACAGCGTGATGGTGCTGATGAGATTAAATTATGGGGGTTCTGGGGTTGATGGCTTTGGATGAAGTGGGTGATGGTGTTGATGAGGTTAGACAAAGTGGGTGATGAGTGTTCGATGATGCGGGTGATGCAGTTGATTGTTCTGATGGGGTTAGATGAAGAAGGTGATGAGGTTGATGATTTTAAATGAAAGTGTGATGGGGTTGATGGGGTTAGATGAAGGGATGATGGGGTTAACAGGGTTAGATGCAGGGGTGATAAGGTTGAAGGGATCATTTGAAGGGGTTCAAGGGGTTGATTGTGTTCGATGAAAATTGTGAGGGGGTTGATGATGTTAGATGGTGGAGGTGATGTGATTGATGGGATTAAATAAAAAGGGTGAGGAATTGGTGAGGTTATATGGTGAGGTTGATGGTGTTAGTTTAAATGGTGGTGGGGGTGATGAGGCTGATCACGTTGGTCGGGTTAGATTAAGAGGGTGATGGATCTGATGAAGTCAGATGAAGGTGTGATGGCGTTGATGGGGTTAAATGATGAAGGTGATGGTATAAATGAAGACAATGGTAGGGATGATGAAGTTAGATGAAGGGGGGCGATGGGTGTTGATGGGTTTAGATGAAGAAGGTAATAGAGTTATAGGCTCACAGAGGTTACAGCACTGTCTGTGTTGGTCAATAGCAACCACGTAACTATTCTAATCCCATTTTCCAGCACTTTGTCCATTGCCTTGTCTGCCTCAGCATCGCAAATGCACATCTAAATATTTTCTAAATGTTACGAGGGTCTCTGCCTTCACCACCCTTTCAGGCAGCGAGTTCCAGACTCCCACCCCCCTCTGGGTAAAAACATTTTTCCTCACATCCCCTCTAAACCTCCTGCCCCTCACCTTAAATCTATGTCCCCTGGTCATTGATCCCTCCACCAAGGTGAAACGTTTCTTCCTGTCTACTCTATCTATACCCCTCATAATTGTATACATCTCAATCATGTCCCCCCTCAGTCTCCTCTGCTCCAGGGAAAACAATCTCAGTCTATCCAATCTCTCTTCATAACTAAAACTCTCCAGCCCAGGCAATATCCTGGTAAATCTCATCTGCACCCTTTCCAGTGCTATCACATCCCTCTAGTAATGTGGATTCCAGAACTGCACACAATACTCCAGATGTGGCCTAACCAACGTTTTATACAGTTCCATCATAACCTCCCTGCTCTCTGCTTCGGCTAATACAGGCAAGAATAGCATTTGCCTTCTTAACCACTGTATCCATCTGCCCTGCCACCTTAAGGGACCAGGGTACATGCACACCAAGATCCCTCTGATCCTTGGTCCTTCCCAGGTTCCTGCCGTTCATCATCTATTCCCTTGCCTTGTTTGTCCTGCCGAAGTGCATCATCTCACACTTATTCAGATTTAATTCGATTTTCCACTGACCATCCCATCTGACCAGCCTGTCTATATCGCTGTAATCTAAGGCTATCCACTTTTCATACCATCCGTGAACTTACTGATCGACCCTCCTTAATGAATTTCTAATCAATTTACATAAACCACAAACAGCAAGGGCCCTGCGGGACCCCACTGGACACAGGATTCCAGACAGTAAAACACCCTCGTCCATCACCCTCTGTTTCCTGCTACTCAACCAATTCTGGATCCAATTTGCCAAGTTTCCTTGTACCCCATGGCTCTTACCTTCGCTATCAGTCTCCCATGTGGAACTTTATCAAAAGTCTTGCTGAAGTCCAAGTAGATTACGTCAAATGTATTTCCCCCATCTACACACCTGGCCACCTCTTTGAAAGATTCAATCAAGTTGGTCAAGCATGGCCTCCCCTTAACAGAACCATGCTGACTGTGCGTGATTAACCCCTGCCTCTCCAAATACAGATTCTGTCTCTCAGAATTCAATAGTCACCAATAGTTTCCCCACCACTGAGGCCAGTTTATTCTGATTTATCCCTTCCTCCCTTCTTGAATAATGGTACCACATTGGCTATCCTCCAGTCCTCTGGCACCTCTCCTGTGGCCCGAGAGAAATTGAAAATCATTGCCAGCACCCCTGCTATTTCCTCCCTTGCCTCATTCAGCAGCCTGGGATACATTTCACTTGACCCTGGCCATTTGTCTGCTTTTAAGCCTGCCAGGGGCTAGTTTAGCACACTGAGCGCCCGAACAGGCGCCGGAATGTGGCGACTAGGGGCTTTTCACAGTAACTTCATTGAAGCCTACTTGTGACAATAAGCGATTTTCATTTCATTTCAGACCTCTCCTAACCTCTTCCCCGTCCATGTTAATTGATTGAATTTTGTTACAGCCTGCTCCCTGATTTCTCTATCCACGCCGCCCCTCTCGGGATTCTCTGTCGGCGAGATCCGCCACCGGCAGACCACCCACTCCCCCGGGTTTCCCGATGATGTGGGGTGGCCACAATGGCAAACCCCATTGGCCGGCTGTGGGGTGGAGAATCCTGCTGCCGGAGAACCGTGCCGCACCGGGAAACGGGGCTGGTGGGCAGGAGAATCTCGCCCGTGAATGTCCTCGCGAGCGCAAAACCCAGGTTGACACATCCAGTGAAATACTGAGTGAGTGCTGCACCATCGGACGTATCGACTTTCCAATGAGGCATTAAACCAGAGCGTCTTATATTCTTGATTTCTCGAGGAATTAAGGGCTATGTAGAGAGAGCGGGTAAATGGAGTTGAAATCAGCCACGATTGAATGGTGGAGTGGACTCGATGGGCCGAATGGCCTTACTTCCGCTCCTCTGTCTTATGGTCTCAATATCACCAATAGCTGAAGATCTGATCGTTAGCGTATTGCTGCTTTTGGGATAT
Source organism: Scyliorhinus torazame (assembly GCF_047496885.1). Taxonomy (NCBI): domain Eukaryota; kingdom Metazoa; phylum Chordata; class Chondrichthyes; order Carcharhiniformes; family Scyliorhinidae; genus Scyliorhinus; species Scyliorhinus torazame. The sequence goes on along the minus strand of NC_092720.1, from coordinate 15,726,968 downwards.
TGCTGTGTGTACATTGCTGCTGTTTCCTACCTGATAAAAGTGGGCTATGGTTCACATCGGCTGTGAAGTGCTTTGGAATGTTCTGAAGATGCGACAGGCAGATACAGACGCAATCTTTTCTTTCTTTCCTCCTCTTTCCTCCCGTTTAAACAATAACATTTGTTAAGAAATGTGAGTTTCTTTTCACCAACAGTGACCCTTTAACACTGTAATAATAATGAAGCAAACCCCCTGAGCGTTGGAGAAAATGTGGCCTTTTAAGGGGTTGTGCAGTTAAAGGGGCTGGTGGGTTGGGGAGGGGGTGATGATGTGTGGGGGACAGATGATGATCGCTGTTTGCCTGTTTTTGCGCTACGTTAATCTGAGGTCTGAAGAATAATAGAAAGGGTTAAATGTCGCTTGACAGACTGGGAGCCCAGGCCCATGTTGCGTGTGCAATGACTAGTCTCGAACTGATTCATTAGCCCCCTATTAAACAATCACAAAGGGCTAAGAACCAAAACCCCTCATTCTACCTCCTACCTGTGAAGCAGGGGGTCTCAGAAAGATTTACAACCAACCCCCCCCCCCCGCCCCCCACACCACCAGACATTCAGATTTAAAACCAGCACTACTTGCGAACCTATTTTTAAAATATAGTCCTTTTGAATATATATTTATCCCCTCGACTGCACCATTGAACTTTCCTCCTCACACAATTGGAACCCCTTCGGGGAGCTGACTTGTAATTACCCGAGGAAATCAGGCAGCATGAGGGCCCAGAGGGCCTCTGCCCATCTGAGAATAAGACTGTGTTTAAAAACAGGCAACACCCACGTCCCGCTATGGTCGGAGTGGGGAAATAACCTGCCGGGTCTGGTGGGGGTGGAGTGTGGCGGGGGGGTGGGGGCGGGGGGGTGGGGGATGCCACTGCTGTGGGCTAACAACTTGGCCCCCTTGGTTTCGGAAAGGCAAATTGTCCTCGGCCCACATCTTGCGGTTTAAATGGTCGATGGAAGAAGCAGCTTTTATTTAATTGTTCGTTCTGTGCGCGTCGCTGGTAACGCTGGACTTTATTCTTTTGCCTGTTCGATCCCCCTGAAATAAGCGGCTGCCATGCCAGAGGGCTGGTATGAAACAGTCCCGTGAGTGCGGGACTGTCTCCTTGTTTGTAGAACCTCGTGTGCACAGATTGGCTGCCACGTCTCTTGTGCTGTGATATTGACAATATGAATAGTTACGAAGCAATTTGGCCCCAATAGTAGAACCAGAGAATGGCCTCCGAGGAGATGGTGCACATCGGGTTATGAGAGAACTATTTCCTGGAGGAGAGAGTGTTTTGGGATGCGGTGCGAAAGCAGGTTTGTTGGCCCTCTGAATAAAGGAGATGTTTTGGGGTATAACTGAATCAGCTGCGGCTGAGTGGGTCTCACGACTGAGTCAGAAACTTCTCCACCCGGGTTAACCTGGAACCCCCAGGGCAGTACTGAGGTAGTTCTATTCTGATGGAGGTGCTCTCCATAAGACCATAAGACATAAGAGCAAAATTAGGCCATTCGGCCCATCGAGTCAGCTCGGCCATTCAATCATGGCTGATGTGTTTCTCATCCCCGTTCTCCTGCCTTCTCCCCATAACCCTCACTGATACTCTTATTAATCAGGAACCTATCTAGCTCTGCCTTAAAGACACTCAGTGATTTGGCCTCCACAGCCTTCTGCGGCAAAGGGTTCCACAAATTCCTCCTCGTCCGTTTTTTTAAATATAAATTTAGAGTACCCAATTCATTTTTTCCAATTAAGGGGCAATTTAGCGTGGTCAATCCACCTACCCTGCACATCTTTGTGTTGTGGGGGCGAAACCCACGCAAACACGGGGAGAATATGCAATCTCCACATGGACAGTGACCCAGAGCCGGGATTGAACCTAGGACCTCGGCGCCATGAGGCAGCAGTGCTAACCACTGTGGCACCGTGCTGCCCCGTCATCTCTGTTTTATAGGATCGTCCCTTTCGTCTGAGATGGTGTCCTCTGCTTCTAGTTTTTCCTACAAGTGGAAACATCCTCTCCACGTCCACTCTATCCAGGCCTCGCAGTATCGTATAAGTTTCGAAAAGATCCCCCCTCATCCTTCTAAACTCAATTGAGTACAGACCCAGAGTCCTCAACCATTCCTCATACGACAAGCTCTTCATTCCAGGGATCATTCTTGTGAACCTCCTCTGGACCATTTCCAAGGCCGGCACATTCTTCCTTAGGTACGGGGCCCAAAACTGCTCACAATACTCCAAATGGGGTCTGACCAGAGCCTTATACAGCCTTAGAAGTACATCCCTGGTCTTGTATTCTAGCCCTCTCCACATGAATGCTAACATTGCATTTGCCTTCCTAACTGCCGACTGAACCTACATGTTAACCTTAAGAGAATCCTGAACTAGTCCTTTTGTGCTTCTGATTTTCGAAGCCTTTTCCCATTTAGAAAATAGTCTATGCCTCTATTCTTCCTACCAAAGTGCATAACCTCACACTTTTCCACATTGTATTGCATCGGCCACTTCTTTGCCCACTCCTAGCCTGTCTAAGTCCTTCTGCAGCCCCCCCTGCTTCCTCAATACTTCCAGTCCCTCTACATATCTTTTGTATCATCTGCAAACTTAGCAACAGTGCCTTCAGTTCCTTCCTCCAGATCATTAATGTATTTTGTGAAAAGTTGTGGTCCCAGCACCTACCCCTGAGGCACACCACTAGTCACCGGCTGCCATCCCGAAAAAGACCCCTTTATCCCCACTCTCTTCCTTCTGCCAGTCAGCCAATCCTCTATCCATGCCAGTATCTTACCCTTAACACCATGGGCTCTTAACTTATTTAACAGTCTCCTATACGGCACCTTGTCAAAGGCTTTCTGGAAATCTAAATAGATCACGTCCACTGGTTCTCCTTTGTCTAACTTAACTTTGTCTTTCCATTGAGATGTTAGACTGGGGGGAGGGCTGATTTAGCTCAATTGGCTAGACAGGTGGTATGTGATGCATAGTGAAGGCCAGCAACGTGGGTTGTACGATATCACAGTGGTTAGCACTGTTGCTTCACAGCACCAGTGACCCGGGTTTGATTCTCGGCTTGGGTTTCTGTCTGTGCGGAGTCTGCACGTTCTCCCCGTGTCTGCGTGGGTTTCCTCCGGACGCTCCCGTTTCCTCCCACAAGTCCCGAAAGACATGCTGTTAGGTGAATTGGACATTCTGGATTCTCCCTCAGTGTACCCGAACAGGCGCCGGAGTGTGGCGACTAGGGGCGTTTCACAGTAACTTTATTGCAGTGTTAATGTAAGCCTACTTGTGACACTGATAAAGATTATTATTACGGGCTGAGGTTATTCATGAAGGCCCCGTTTTCTCAACCTTGCCTCTCACCTGAGGTGTGGTGATCCTCAGGTTAAATCACCACCTCAAAGGGGAACTATCTGGGTCTATGGCAACTTTACTTTTACTTTAAAACTGAGGTCCTGTCTGTCCCAGTGAAAAACAGGAAATGTTAAAAATCCCCAGCAGGTCAGGCAGAATCTGTGGTGAGAGAAATAGCGTTAACATTTCAGCTTGTGACTCTCCATCAGTATAAGTTAGGCAAATCACCTGCCACTACCCCCCGTTACCAGTTCCTCTGCCTCCTTTCCCCTCTCAGATGAACATAAAAGTGTCCGTGGTGAAGTGTCCCAGGTCACTTCACCCTCATATAACATCACTAAACAACAGATGATCTGACCCGTATCTCATTGCTGCTTGTGGGATCTTGCTGTGCACAAATTGGCTGCCACATTGCCTCCATTACAACAATAACTGAATTTCAAATTGTACTTTTGGCTGGAAAGAGCTTTGAGACGTCTTCTGTTTGTTGAAGGAACTCTAAATATTCAAGGTTTTCTTTCTGAACTTCTGGAGAGGCCTTGTATTGTTACTTTCTCTCTCTTTCTAAAGCAATCGCAGGGATTGCAGAGACGAACTGTAAGTAAAATGTATCCGTGTACCAACTCCCAGTTCCTTAAACTGTGCCGGAATTTTCTTTACAGATGGAAAATCAAAATACCGCAGATGCTGAAAATTTGAGATAAAAATAGAAAATGCTGGACAGGCCCAGCAGGCCTGGCAGAGTCTGTGGAGAGAGATACCGAGTTAAAGTTTCGAGTCGGATGTGACTCTTCATCAGAGCTGGAGAGAGGTAGAAATGGGTTTTATGATGTTGGAAAAGAGGGAGGGTGAGGTGGAGCAAAAAGGAGAGATCAGGGATACATGAAAGGGATTAAATTACGAAGGCATCATGGAATAAAAGGCAAAGGGAGTGGGGATAGCAGTGGCGGAGGAATAAAGCATTAGTCCAGAGTAGGTGTTAATAGCAGAATGAAGGGAATCTTTCACTCTGCTGTGATATTCTGCAGCAATTTGCATTTAGAGAGCACCTTCGATATCGTAAAACATCACAAGGCCCTTTGCAGAAGCAGTAAGGTTTGACACCGAGCAACATCAGGCAACGGAATGGAACAATGAAAATCGGGGCTGAGCAAGAGGCCAGAATAGGAGGATTGGATTGGATTGGATTTGTTTATTGTCACGTGTCCGAGGTACAGTGAAAAGTATCTTTCTGCGAGCAGCTCAACAGATCATTAAGTACATGGGAAGAAAAGGGAATAAAAGAAAATACATAATAGGGCAACACAACATATACAATGTAACTACATAAACATCGGCATCGGATGAAGCATACAGGGTGTAGTGTTAATGAGGTCAGTCCATAAGAGGGTCATTTAGGAGTCTGGTAACAGCGGGGAGGAAGCTGTTTTTGAGTCTGTTCGTGCGTGTTCTCAGACTTCTGTATCTCCTGCCCGATGGAAGAAGTTGGAAGAGTGAGTAAGCCGGGTGGGAGGGGTCTTTGATTATGCTGCCCGCTTTCCCCAGGCAGCGAGAGGTGTAGATGGAGTCAATGGAAGGGAGGCGGGTTCGCGTGATGGACTGGGCGGTGTTCACGACTCTCTGACATTTCAGAGATTTCAGGAAGGCAGAGATCTCAACGTCTGTCAGTCTGGAGGAGGTGACTGGGGTCAGGAGGAGCCAGGCCGTGGCGGGATGAGAAGACTAGGGTGGAAAATTTAAATTGAAGGCATCGCCAAGTAAGGAGCCAAGGCAGACCTGTGGAGGATGGGTAAGTGCGACATGTTGTGACTACGGGTATGGGCAGCTTTAACTTTGGATGAGTTGAATTTTATGTAGGGTGGGAGGTGTGAGGCTGACCAGGAGAACACTGAAATTATTCAAAGCCCCCAAACTGCAGCCTACCAGCCTAGAGGAGCAGGTGATTTATACCGCAGGCCTTGTGGTTTACTGACATCTCATTTCTCAGAATCTGTGGTGGTTGGTATTTCAGATATGTGTCAGTCTCAGACATACATGGCTCCATGTTTCTGAGATAACCCGATAAAAGAGTTTTTAAAATAACAGCTCCATTCGAGCGGAACTGCTCAATGTTCAATATAAATTACAGTTCTGAGTCTTCATCAGTGCTGGCTCGCGGTTGGTGGCTACACAGGCAGGCAGAACGTGATAGCAGACAGCAGCAGCTGAACTCAGAGTATCACAGGAGGATTGTCCTCAAAACGGCCCGGGGGTGACGGGGAGCAGGAAGACTTAAACTCACAAAAGCTTTCGATAGGATGGCTGCATGGAGCTGTTTCCTCTGGGAGGGGGTGAGGGGTGGGGGTGACGGGGGTGGGGGTGGAGGAGGGCAGATCGAGAACGATGGAGAAATCATTCTAAAATTAGCCTTTTAATCGCAATAATAATCTTTATTATTGTCACAAGTAGGCTTACGTTAAAACTGCAATCAGAGAATTTTCATGGAATTTACAGTGCAGAAGGAGGCCATTCGGCCCATCGAGTCTGCACCGGCTCCTGGAAAGAGCACCCTATCCAAGCCCACACCTCCACTCCATCCCCATAACCCCACCTAACCTTCTTTGGACACTAAGGGCAATTTAGCACGGCCAATCCAGCTAACCTGCACATCTTTGGACTGCGGGAGGAAACGGGAGCACCCGGAGGAAACCCACGTACACACGGGGAGGATGTGCAGACTCCGCACAGACTGTGACCCCCGGCCGGGAATCGAACCCGGGACCCTGGCGCTGTGAAGCAACAGGCTAACCATCAGGAAACAGCAGTTGCCATGGAAATCGGGAACTTTTCGCCCCATCAACAAAAGGCTGTGGATATTGGGAGCCAGCTGTATCTCTCGGGACTGAGATAGATCACCGGGTGTTGGTGTGGGCCGCGAATGGGAGGAATTCAGGTGCTGATCAGCCACGGATGGTAGGACAAGGCCGAGGGGCTGAATGGTCTCTGCAGTTATTAATGTTCACAAGATTCCCTCTCATTAATATTTTGATGAAATTGAATATGTTCTTTTATAAAACATGTAACCCACAGCAGTGACTTCTAGAATATTCCATTAAGGAGCTCCGCTCATGTAGGTGCTGGTTTAGAACAGACAGGATACAGAGTGGGCTAGGCACTGAATGTGTGGTTCAAATCCCAGCCCATGTCGACGCCCTGCTCACGAGCTTGTCCCACGTGCAACACGTCTGGGTAACCTTGTTCAAGGTGAAGAAGACGTGTCGGAATTTGACACTGATTGTCACGCTCTTTCAGAGAGAGGCTGACGAGAAGGATGGTGTGGGAGATTGAACAACTTGAGGACAGCTGGCCCGTGCTGTACCTGCCCGGGAGTGTTTGATAGGACAGTGCGGTGGGAGCTTTAGTTGTGATGAAGACGATGTGACGGCCGAGTCGCGGTTTTAGTGGTTCACAAGAGTGATCCCTGGAATGAAGAGCTTGTCGTATGAGGAACGGTGGAGGACTCTGGGTCTGTACTCGTTGGAGTTTAGACGGATGAGGGAGGATCTTATTGAAACTTACACGACACTGCGAGTGGACGGGGAGAGGATGTTTCCACTTGTAGGAAAAACTAGAACCAGAGGACACCATCTCAGACTAAAGGGACAATCCTTCAAAACAGAGATGAGGAGGAATTTCTTCAGCCAGAGGCTGGTGAATCTGTGGAACCCTTTGCTGTGGAGGCCAAATCACTAAGTGTCTTTAAGACAGAGATAGATAGGTTCTTGATTAATAAGGAGATCAGGGGTTATGGGGAGAAGGCAGGAGAATGGGGATGAGAAAAATATCAGCCATGATTGAATGGCGGAGCAGACTTGATGGGCCGAGTGGCCTAATTCTGCTCCTATGTCTCATGGTCTTACGTCAGTGTCTATGTTCGATATGAGTGTCTGCCAGTTATTCATCTAATCCATCAACATAACACCTGTTCGCAAGGAGAGAGCAGGAGTACGGAGAGAGAGCAGGAGTACGGAGAGAGAGCAGGAGCACGGGGAGAGAGCAGGAGCATGGAGAGAGAGCAGGAGTACGGAGAGAGAGCAGGAGCATGGAGAGAGAGCAGGAGCACGGAGAGAGAGCAGGAGCACGGGGAGAGAGCAGGAGCACGGAGAGAGAGCAGGAGCACGGAGAGAGAGCAGGAGCACGGGGAGAGAGCAGGAGCACGGGGAGAGAGCAGGAGCACGGGGAGAGAGCAGGAGCACGGGGAGAGAGCAGGAGCACGGAGAGAGAGCAGGAGCACGGAGAGAGAGCAGGAGCACGGAGAGAGAGCAGGAGCACGGGGAGAGAGCAGGAGTACGGAGAGAGAGCAGGAGCACGGGGAGAGAGCAGGAGCACGGGGAGAGAGCAGGAGCACGGGGAGAGAGCAGGAGCACGGAGAGAGAGCAGGAGCACGGAGAGAGAGCAGGAGCACGGAGAGAGAGCAGGAGTACGGAGAGAGAGCAGGAGCACGGAGAGAGAGCAGGAGCACGGAGAGAGAGCAGGAGCACGGGGAGAGAGCAGGAGCACGGAGAGAGAGCAGGAGCACGGAGAGAGAGCAGGAGCACGGAGAGAGAGCAGGAGCACGGAGAGAGAGCAGGAGCACGGGGAGAGAGCAGGAGTACGGAGAGAGAGCAGGAGTACGGAGAGAGAGCAGGAGCACGGAGAGAGAGCAGCAGCACGGAGAGAGAGCAGGAGCATGGAGAGAGAGCAGGAGCACGGGGAGAGAGCAGGAGCACGGGGAGAGAGCAGGAGCACGGAGAGAGAGCAGGAGCATGGAGAGAGAGCAGGAGCACGGAGAGAGAGGAGGAGCACGGGGAGAGAGCAGGAGTACGGAGAGAGAGCAGGAGTACGGAGAGAGAGCAGGAGCACGGAGAGAGAGCAGGAGCACGGAGAGAGAGCAGGAGCACGGAGAGAGAGCAGGAGCACGGAGAGAGAGCAGGTGCACGGAGAGAGAGCAGGAGCACGGGGAGAGAGCAGGAGCACGGAGAGAGAGCAGGAGCACGGAGAGAGAGCAGGAGCACGGGGAGAGAGCAGGAGCACGGGGAGAGAGCAGGAGCACGGGGAGAGAGCAGGAGCACGGAGAGAGAGCAGGAGCACGGAGAGAGAGCAGGAGCACGGAGAGAGAGCAGGAGCACGGAGAGAGAGCAGGAGCACGGGGAGGGAGCAGGAGCACGGGGAGAGAGCAGGAGCATGGGGAGAGAGCAGGAGCACGGGGAGAGAGCAGGAGCACGGGGAGAGAGCAGGAGCACGGGGAGAGAGCAGGAGCACGGGGAGAGAGCAGGAGCACGGGGAGAGAGCAGGAGCATGGGGAGAGAGCAGGAGCACGGGGAGAGAGCAGGAGCACGGGGAGAGAGCAGGAGCATGGGGAGAGAGCAGGAGCACGGGGAGAGAGCAGGAGCCTGGGGAGAGAGCAGGAGCATGGGGAGAGAGCAGCTACATGGGGAAAGGGCAGGAGCATGGGGAGAGAACAGGAGCATGGGGAGAGAGCAGGAGCCTGGGGAGAGAGCAGGAGCACGGGGAGAGAGCAGGAGCACGGGGAGAGAGCAGGAGCACGGAGAGAGAGCAGGAGCACGGAGAGAGAGCAGGAGCATGGAGAGAGAGCAGGAGCACGGAGAGAGAGCAGGAGCACGGAGAGAGAGCAGGAGCATGGAGAGAGAGCAGGAGCACGGAGAGAGAGCAGGAGCACGGAGAGAGAGCAGGAGCATGGGGAGAGAGCAGGAGCACGGGGAGAGAGCAGGAGCACGGGGAGAGAGCAGGAGCACGGGGAGAGAGCAGGAGCACGGGGAGAGAGCCGGAGCACGGGGAGAGAGCAGGAGCACAGGGAGAGAGCAGGAGCACGGGGAGAGAGCTGGAGCGTGGGGAGAGAGCTGGAGCGTGGGGAGAGAGCAGGAGCATGGGGAGAGAGCAGGAGCATGGGGAGAGAGCAGGAGCACGGGGCGAGAACAGGAGCATGGGGAGAGGGCAGGAGCATGGGGAGAGAGCAGGTGCATGGGGAGAGAGCAGGAGCGTGGGGAGAGAGCAGGAGCCTGGGGAGAGAGCAGGAGCATGGGGAGAGAGCAGCTACATGGGGAAAGGGCAGGAGCATGGGGAGAGAGCAGGAGCACGGGGAGAGAGCAGGAGCACGGGGAGAGAGCAGGAGCACGGGGAGAGAGCAGGAGCACGGGGAGAGAGCAGGAGCACGGGGAGAGAGCAGGAGCACGGGGAGAGAGCAGGAGCCTGGGGAGAGAGCAGGAGCACGGGGAGAGAGCAGGAGCACGGGGAGAGAGCAGCTACATGGGGAAAGGGCAGGAGCATGGGGAGAGAGCAGGAGCCTGGGGAGAGAGCAGGAGCACGGGGAGAGAGCAGCTACATGGGGAAAGGGCAGGAGCATGGGGAGAGAGCAGGAGCACGGGGAGAGAGCAGGAGCACGGGGAGAGAGCAGGAGCACGGGGAGAGAGCAGGAGCACGGGGGGAGAGCAGGAGCATGGGGAGAGAGCAGGAGCATGGGGAGAGTGCAGGAGCATGGGGAGAGAGCAGGAGCACGGGGAGAGAGCAGGAGTGTGGGGAGAGAGCAGGAGCATGGGGAGAGAGCAGGAGCATGGGGAGAGAGCTGGAGCGTGGGGAGAGAGCTGGAGCGTGGGGAGAGAGCAGGAGCATGGGGAGAGAGCAGGAGCATGGGGAGAGAGCAGGAGCACAGGGCGAGACCAGGAGCACGGGGAGAGAGCAGGAGCATGGGGAGAGAGCAGGAGCATTGGGAGGGAGCAGGAGCACGGGGAGAGAGCAGGAGCGTGGGGAGAGAGCAGGAGCACGGGGAGAGAGCAGGTGCATGGGGAGAGAGCAGGAGGATGGGGAGAGAGCAGGAGCACGGGGCGAGAACAGGAGCATGGGGAGAGGACAGGAGCATGGGGAGAGAGCAGGAGCATGGGGAGAGAGCAGGAGCATGGGGAGAGAGCAGGAGCACGAGGCGAGAACAGGAGCACAGGGAGAGAGCAGGAGCATGGGGAGAGAGCAGGAGCACGGGGAGAGAGCAGGAGCATGGGGAGAGAGCAGGAGCACGGGGAGAGAGCAGGTGCATGGGGAGAGAGCAGGAGGATGGGGAGAGAGCAGGAGCACGGGGCGAGAACAGGAGCATGGGGAGAGGGCAGGAGCATGGGGAGAGAGCAGGAGCGCGGGGAGAGAGCAGGAGTGTGGGGAGAGAGCAGGAGCATGGGGAGAGAGCAGGAGCATGGGGAGAGAGCAGGAGCACGGGGAGAGAGCAGGAGAGTGGGGAGAGAGCAGGAGCATGGGGAGAGAGCAGGGGCATGGGGAGAGAGCAAGAGCACGGGGAGAGAGCAGGAGCCTGGGGAGAGAGCAGGAGCGTGGGGAGAGAGCAGGAGCATGGGGAGAGAGCAGGAGCACGGTGAGAGAGCAGGAGCCTGGGGAGAGAGCAGGAGCTTGGGGAGAGAGTAGGAGCACAGGGAGAGAGCAGCTTCATGGGGAAAGGGCAGGAGCATGGGGAGAGAGCAGGAGCATGGGGAGAGATCAGGAGCATGGGGAGAGAGCAGGAACACGGGGAGAGAGCAGGAGCACGGGGAGAGAGCAGGAGCACGGGGAGAGAGCAGGAGCACGGGGAGAGAGCAGGAGAGTGGGGAGAGAGCAGGAGCACGGGGAGAGAGCAAGAGCACGGGAGAGAGCAGGAGCCTGGGGAGAGAGCAGGAGCATGGGGAGAGAGCAGGAGCATGGGGAGAGAGCAGGAGCACGGTGAGAGAGCAGGAGCCTGGGGAGAGAGCAGGAGCCTGGGGAGAGAACAGGAGCACGGGGAGAGAGCAGGAGCACGGGGAGAGAGCAGTAGCATGGGGAGAGAGCAGTAGCACGGGGAGAGAGCAGGAGCATGGGGAAAGGGCAGGAGCGTGGGGAGAGAGCAGGAGCGTGGGGAGAGAGCAGGAGCGTGGGGAGAGAGCAGGAGCGTGGGGAGACAGAAGGAGCATGGGGAGAGAGCAGGAGCATGGGGAGAGAGCAGGAGCATGGGGAGAGAGCAGGAGCACGGGGAGAGAGCAGGAGCACGGGGAGAGAGCATGATCATTGGGAAAGAGCAGGAGGATGGGGAGAGAGCAGGAGCGTGGGGAGAGAGCAGGAGGATGGGAAGAGAGCAGGAGAATGGGGAGAGAGCAGGAGCACGGGGAGAGAGCAGGAGCCTTGGGAGAGAGCAGGAGCGTGGGGAGAAAGCAGGAGCGTGGGGAGAAAGCAGGAGCACGGGGAGAGAGCAGGAGCATGGGGAGAGAGCAGGAGCACGGGGAGAGAGCAGGAGCCTGGGGAGAGAGCAGGAGCATTGGGAGAGAGCAGGAGCACGGGGAGAGAGCAGGAGCACAGGGAGAGAGCAGGGGCCTGGGGAGAGAGCAGAAGCATTGGGAGAGAGCAGGAGAATGGGGAGAAAGCAGGAGCATGGGGAGAGAGCAGGAGCATTGGGAGAAAGCAGGAGTATGGGGAGAGAGCAGGAGCATGGGGAGAGAGCAGGAGCATGGGGAGAGATCAGGAGCATGGGGAGTGTGCAGGAGCATGGTGGGGGGGAGAGAGCAGGAGCATGGGGAGCGTGCAGGAGCATGTTGGGGGGGGGGGAGCAGGAGCATGGGGAGAGAGCAGGAGCACGGGGAGTGAGCAGGAGCACGGGAAGAGAGCAGGAGTGTGGAGCGTCCATGTATTCCATACATAAGGCTGGCCCTGCGTTGTGAATCTACCTGATGTTCACTACTCCCCAGTTTGAGAGCCACAGGGTTCGAGGCCCTTGAACAATGATGGATAGAAAAACACTCACCAGTCCATTCAGCCCGTCCCGAATAATTGTGACACATTCTACCTTTAGACAATCCCCACCCCATTCCAAAAAATGATGTGGTCGCCGGGCAACCCAGACGAAAAGCCCACCTTACTTGGGGACAACATTTGGGAAATTCCTTTCTGACCCAATGAAAGCTAACTGTGGACCTGATACGTCCTCGCAGATATTAAATTTCACACAAGGACAACTCCATCCCAGCTGGAAACAGGTCCAACTCTTGCGTGAAGAAATGCAACAAAGTTCTTTCCTGAGACCCTGCTGTGGAACGTCACTTTCTCTTGTAACTGCAATAATCCTAGTCGCATTGAGTGTGTAAGCAGCATTATTGTGTTCAGCTACAGAAATGGCCAACATAGAGGGGGCGCTTCTCCAAAACGGAGACTAACGTATCACGACGGCGCGAAATGGGCTCGTGGATGACCAATTCTGTCCCCCACAGGGGCCAGCACGGCGCTGGAGGGGTTCACGCTGCTCCAGCCTCCCGTCCCAACCCGCGCATGCGAGGGGGACTTCTTCAGCGCGCCGGCCCCTACGCAACATGGCGCGGGGGCTCAGGGGCCGGCCGTGCGACAAAGTAGGCCCAGGCGGGGGGTGGGGGGGGGGGGCGGGGAGAGAGAGAGGCCGGCCCGCCGATCGGTGAGCTCCGATCGCATGCCAGACCCCATCAGAGCCCCCCCCCCCCCCAGTGAAGGAGCGCTTTTCGCCGCCCCACAGGCCGCCCCCCCCCCGAACCCTTTGCGCAGAGTTCCCGCCAGCAGCGACCAGGGGTGAACGGCGCCGGCGGGACTCTGTCGTATCGGCGCGGCCGCTCGGCCCCAGCGGCCGGCGCCGCCTCAAACTCGCCGGCGCAAATAGCGCCGATTCTCCGCACCTCGGAGAATCGCGCGCCGGCGTCGGGGAGTCTTGCCGCGTTTGCGGCGATTCTCCGGCCCGCCGCGGGGCTATGAGAATCGCGCCCAGAGTTCTCCAGTATTAATTGATAGATATTAGTAATAATCTTTATTAGTGTCACAAGTAGGCTTACATTAACGCTGCAATGAAGTTACTGTGAAAAGCCCCTAGTTGCCACACTCCGGCGCCTGTTCGGGTACACAGAGGGAGAATTCAGAATGTCCAATTCATCTAACAGCACGTCTTTCGGGACTTAGTACATAGAACATAGAACAGTGCAGCACAGTACAGGCCCTTCGGCCCACGATGTTGTGCCGACCGTTTATCCTCATCTAAGATCAGCCTAACCTACACCCCTTCAATTTACTGCTGTCCATGTGTCTGTCCAAGAGTCACTTAAATGTCCCTCATGACTCTGACTCCACTGCCCCTGCTGGCAGTGTATTCCACACACCCACCACTCTGTGTAAAGACCCTACCTCTGACATCTCCCCTGTACCTTCCTCCAATCACCTTAAAATTATGTCCCCTCGTGACAGCCATTTCCGCCCTGGGGAAAAGTCTCTGGCTATCCACTCTATCCATGCCTCTCATCACCTTGTACACCTCTATCAAGTCAGCTCTCTTCCTTCTTCGCTCCAGTGAGAAAAGCCCTAGCTCCCTCAACCTTTCTTCATAAGACATGCCCTCCAGTCCAGGCAGCATCCTGGTAAATCTCCTCTGCACCCTCTCCAAAGCATCCACATCCTTCCTATAATGAAGCGACCAGAACTGGACACAATGGGGGCGATTCTCCGATTTTGAGGCCAAGTGTTCGCACCGTCATGAACACGGTCGCGTTTCACGACGGCGCAAACAGGGCCCGGACACAACCTATTCTGGCCCCCACATGCGCAGTTGGGGCAGTCCAATCCTGCGCATGCGCAGTTGGGCCGCGCCATCCTGCGCATGCGCGGGGAACGTCTTACGCACGCCGGCCCCTCACCAACATTGAGCTGGTGTTCTGGGGCTGCCCGCGGAAGGAAGTAGGCCCGGGGGGGGGGGAGAGGCCGGCCCGCCGATAGGTGGGCCCCGACCGCAGGCCAGACCCCATCGGAGGCCACCCCAGTGAAGGAGCCCCCCTCCCCCCCCCTGCCACAGGCCGCCCCCCCTCCCCCCCCCAGCGTTCCTGCAGAGTTCCCGCCGGAAGCGACCAGGGGTGGATGGCGCCGGTGGGAACCTTTCGTGTCATAGCAGCCGCTCGCCCATCCGGCCGGAGAATAGCCGCTCGCCGGTTCTCCGAGTGGCCCGGTGCGAATCGCGCGCCGCTGGTTTCTGGGGGGTGGGAGAATCGCGTGCGGGGGTCGGGGTGGCGTGGCACGATTCGCGCGGTGCCCCGGCGATTCTCCCACCCGGCATGGAGGGGAGGAATAGCGCCCAATAGTGCCCAATATTCCAAGCGTGGTCTAACTAGGGTTTTAAAAAAGCTGCAGCAAAACCTCGCGGCTCTTAAACTCAATCCCCCTGTTAATGAAAGCCAACACACCATACGCCTTCTCAACAAACCTACCAACCTGGGTGGCAACTATGAGGGATCTATGTACGTGGACCCCAAGATCTCTCTGTTCCTCCACACTTCCAAGAATCCCGCCTTTAACCCTGTATTCAGCATCAAATTGGACCTTCCGAAATGAATCACTTCACATTTATCAAGGTTGAACTCCATCTGCCACTTCTCAGCCCAGCTCTGCATCCTGTCAATGTCCTGTTGTAACCTGTAACAGCCCTCAACACTATCTACAACTCCCTCAACCTTTGTGTCATCGGCAAAGTTTCCAACCCACCCTTCCACTTCCTCATCCAAGTCATTTATAAAAACCACAAAGAGCAGAGGTCCCAGAACAGTTACCTGCGGGACACCACTGTTCACCGACCTCCAGGCGGAATACTTTCCACCCACTACCACTCGCTGTCTTCTTTCGGCCAGCCAATTCTGTATCCAGACAGCCAAATTTCCCTGTGTCCCATGCCCCCTAACTTTCTGAATGAGCATACCGTGGGGAACCATATCAAATGCAAATTGTGGGAGGAAACCGGAGCACCCGGAGGAAATCCAGATAGACACGGGGAGAACCGTGGTGCCAAGGATTTAAATATACAAGGATATGTGTCCTATCGAAAGGACAGGCAGATAGGCAAAGAGGGCGGGGTTGCATTGTTAGTAAGGAATGAAGCTAAATCGATAGCAAGGAGCGATATAGGATCAGAAGCCACAGAATCTCTGTGGGTAGAGTTGAGGAATTGCAAAGGTAAAAAGACCCTGATGGGAGTTATGTACAGGCCCCCTAGCAGTAGTCAGGAGGTGGGGCAGAAAATAAATCAGGAGATAGAAAAGGCATGTAAAAAAGGCAATATTCCAATCATCATGGGGGACTTCAATATGCAGGTGGACTGGGAAAATCAGGCTGTTAGTGGATCCCAAGAAAAGGAATTTGTGGAATGTTTAAGAGATTTTCTTTGGAGCAGCTTGTGACAGAGCCCACTAGGAAACAGGCAATTCTGGATTTGGTGATGTGTAATGAGGCAGACTTGATTAGGAATCTTAAGGTGAAGGAACCCTTAGGGAGCAGAGACCACAATATGATAGAATGTACCCTGAAGTTTGAGAGGGAGAAGCTGGAATCAGATGTAACAGTATTACAATTAAATGAGGGTAACTACAAAGACATGAGGGAGGAGCTGGCCAGAGTTGATTGGAAAACGAGCCTAGCAGGGAAGACAGTGGAACAGCAATGGCAGGAGTTTTTGGAAGTTATTCAGGAGGCACAGCAGAAATTCATCCCAAGGAGGAGGAAACATGCTAAGGGGAGGACAAGGCATCCATGGTTGACGAGGGAAGTCAAGGACAGCATAAAAGCTAAAGAAAAACATACAAAGTAGCGAGAATTAGTGGGAAACCAGAGGATTGGGAAGCCTTTAAAAGCGAGCAGAGGACAACTAAAAAAGTAATAAGTGGAGAGAAGATGAAATATGAGTGCAAGCTAGCTAGCGATATAAAAGAAGATAGGAAGAGTTTTTTTTCAATATATAAAAGGTAAGAGAGAGGCAAAAATAGACATTGGACCACTGGAAAACATGGCTGGTGAAGGAATAATAGGAAACAAAGAAACGGCAGACAAACTGAATAGTTACTTTGCATCAGCCTTCATCGTGGAAGACACCAGTGGGATGCCAGAGCTCCAGGAGAACCAGGGGGCAGAGGTGAGTGCAGTGGCCATCACTAAGGAGAAGGTTTTGGGAAAACTGAAAGGTTTGAAGGTGGATAAATCACCTGGACCAGAAGGACTACACCCCAGGGTTCTAAAAGAGATAGCTGACGAGATTGAGGATGCATTGGTGATGATCTTTCAGGAATCACTGGAGGCAGGAAGGGTCGTAGAGGTCTGGAAAGTGGCTAATGTAACACCACTGTTTAAGAAGGGAGGGAGGCAGAAGACGGGAAATGATAGGCCGGTTAGCCTGACTTCGGTCATTGGTGAGATTTTACAGCCCATTATTTTCCCGTACCGGCCTCCCCGAACAGGCGCCGGAATGTGGCGACTAGGGGCTTTTCACAGTAGCTTCATTGAAGCCTACTTGTGACAATAAGCGATTATTATTATATTAAAGATGAGATCGCGGAGTACTTGGAAGTGCATGATAAAAAAGGACTGAGTCAGCACGGCTTTGTCAAAGGAGGTCATGTCTGACAAATCTGTTAGAGTTCTTTGAGGAGGTAACAAGGAAGTTAGACAAAGTAGAACTAGTGGACATGGTTTATTTAGATTTCCAGAAGGCCTTTGACAAGGTGCCGTCTGGGAGACTGTTAAATTAGTTAGGAGCCCATAGTGTTAAGGGTAGGATCCTGGCATAGATAGAGGATTGGCTGACTGGCAGAAGGCAGAGAGTAGGGATAAAGGGGTCTTTTTCAGGATGGCAGCCGGTGACTAGTGGTGTGCCTCAGGGGTCGGTGCTGGGACCACAACTTTTCACAATATACATTAATGATCTGATGGAAGGAACTGAAGGCACTGTTGCTAAGTTTGCAGATAATACAAAGATCTGTAGAGGGACAGGTAGTATTGAGGGGGCTGCAGAAGGATTTGGACAGGCTAGGAGAGTGGGCAAAGAAGTGGCAGATGAAATACAATGTGGAAAAGTGTGAGGTTATGCACTTTGGAAGGAGGAATTTACGCATAGACTAGGGATTGGTTTAGCCCAGTGGGCTAAACAACTGGCTTGTAAAGCAGAACAAGGCCAGAAGCGCCCGTACCAACCTTCCCGAAAAGGCACTGCATTTTGGCAACTAGGGGCTTTTCACAGTAACTTCATTTGAAGCCTACTTGTGACAATAAGCGATTCTCATCATTTTCATTTAATTTCTAAATGTGGAAATGCTTAGGAAATCAGAAGCACAAAGGGACTTGGGAGTCCTTGTTCACGATTCTCTTAAGGTTAATGTGCAGGTTCAGTCGGCAGTTAAGAAGGCAAATGCAATGTTCGCATTCATGTCGAGAGGGCTAGAATACAAGACCAGGGATGTACTTCTGAGGCTGTAAAAGGCTGGAACTCTTTGCCGCAGAAGGCTGTGGAGGCCAAATCACTGAGTGTCTTTACGACAGAGATAGATAGGTTCCTGATCAATAAGGGGATCAGGGGTTATGGGGAGAAGGCAGGAGAACGGGGATGAGAAAAATATCATCCATGATTGAATGGCGGAGCAGACTCGATGGGCCGAGTGGCCTAATTCAGCTCCTATGTCTTATGGTCTTATGGACCCAGGTTCGAGCCCGGCCCCGGGTCACTGTCCGTGTGGAGCTTGCACAATCTACCCGTGACTGTGTGGGTCTCGCTCCCACACACCAAAGATGTGCAGGGTGGGTGGATTGGCCACGCTAAATTGCCCCTGAATTGGAAAAAGACCCATAGGAAGTAAAAGCAGGAGGAGGCCATTCGGCCCATCCAGCCTGCTCAGCCATTCGATCATGGCTGATCATCCACCTCAAGAACCTGTTCCTGGCATTCCCATATGCTTTGATCCCTTTCCCTTTC
The DNA here is from genome assembly GCF_047496885.1 of Scyliorhinus torazame. Taxonomy (NCBI): domain Eukaryota; kingdom Metazoa; phylum Chordata; class Chondrichthyes; order Carcharhiniformes; family Scyliorhinidae; genus Scyliorhinus; species Scyliorhinus torazame. Next base: position 15,708,823 of record NC_092720.1, on the reverse strand, counting down.
GTCCCAAATGCTATACCTAACTCCTTGAAAACGGACAATATTTTAGCCTCAACTACTTTCTGTGGCGGCGAATTTCACAGACTCACCACTCAGTGAAGAAAATTCTCTTCACCCACCTCCTAAATGGTCTAGCCCGTATCCTCACACGGAGTCCCGGTTCTGGACCCCCACCACCGCACCAACATTCTTCCTGCATCTACCCTGTCCAGTCCTGTTAGAATTTTATAGGTGTCTATGAGATTCCCCTCATTCTTATAAACTCCAGCGAATATAATCCTAATTGACTCAATCTCTCCTCATACATCAGTCCCACCATCCCAGGGATCAGTCTGGTAAACCTTCGCTGCACTCCCTCTAGAGCAAGAACATCCTTCCTCAGATAAGGAGACCAAACCTGTGCACAATATTCTCGGTGTGGCCTCACCAAGACCCTGTGTAATAATAATCTTTATTAGTCTTACAAGTAGGTTTAGATTAACATTGCAATGAAGTTACTGTGAAAATCTCCTCGTCGCCACATTCCGGCGCCTGTTCGGGTACACGGAGGGAGAATTCAGAATGTCCGATTCACTTAACAAGCACGCCTTTCTGGATTTGTGGGAGGAAACCGGAGCACCTGGAGGAACCCCACGCAGACACGGGGAGAACGTGCAGACTCCGCACAGACAGTGACCCAAGCCTATGAAGCAACAGTGCTAACCACTGTGCTACCGTGCCGTTCATAATTGCAGAAAGACCTTCCTGTGCCTGTAAGGAAGTTGCATAGAGTTTTAGAATTATAGAATGGTTACATCACAGAAGAAACGCCACAGGACGTCAGATTTCCACCTCTAAAGGACATTAGTGAAACAGATGGGTTTTTACAACAATTGGCAACGGTTTTAAGGTCACCTTAATTACTTAATTCCAGATTTTTATTGAATTCTAATTTCATCATCTGCTATGATTTGAAGCCTGGGCCTGAGAGCATTCCCCTGGGTCTCTGGATCACCAGCCCAGTGACACCAGCCCAAAAAGACGAGGTGTTGGGTGTCTTAAAAAATATTAAGGTAGATAAGTCCCCAGGGCCGGATGGGATCTACCCCAGAATACTGAAGGAGGCTGGAGAGGAAATTGCTGAGGCCTTGACAGAAATCTTTGGATCCTCGCTGTCTTCAGGGGATGTCCCGGAGGACTGGAGAATAGCCAATGTTGTTCCTCTGTTTAAGAAGGTTGGCAGGGATAATCCCGGGAACTACAGGCCGGTGAGCCTTACTTCAGTGGTAGGGAAATTACTGGAGAGAATTCTTCGAGACAGGATCTACTCCCATTTGGAAGCAAATGGACGTATTAGTGAGAGGCAGCACGGTTTTGTGAAGGGGAGGTCGTGTCTCACTAACTTGATAGAGTTTTTCGAGGAGGTCACTAAGATGATTGATGCAGGTAGGGCAGTAGATGTTGTCTATATGGACTTCAGTAAGGCCTTTGACAAGGTCCCTCATGGTAGACTAGTACAAAAGGTGAAGTCACACGGGATCAGGGGTGAACTGGCAAGGTGGATACAGAACTGGCTAGGCCATAGAAGGCAGAGGGTAGCAATGGAGGGATGCTTTTCTAATTGGAGGGCTGTGACCAGTGGTGTTCCACAGGGATCAGTGCTGGGACCTTTGCTCTTTGTAGTATATATAAATGATTTGGAGGAAAATGTAACTGGTCTGATTAGTAAGTTTGCAGACGACACAAAGGTTGGTGGAATTGCGGATAGCGATGAGGACTGTCTGAGGATACAGCAGGATTTAGATTGTCTGGAGACTTGGGCGGAGAGATGGCAGATGGAGTTTAACCTGGACAAATGTGAGGTAATGCATTTTGGAAGGGCTAATGCAGGTAGGGAATATACAGTGAATGGTAGAACCCTCAAGAGTATTGAAAGTCAAAGAGATCTAGGAGTACAGGTCCACAGATCACTGAAAGGGGCTACACAGGTGGAGAAGGTAGTCAAGAAGGCATACGGCATGCTTGCCTTCATTGGCCGGGGCATTGAGTATAAGAATTGGCAAGTCATGTTGCAGCTGTATAGAACCTTAGTTAGGCCACACTTGGAGTATAGTGTTCAATTCTGGTCGCCACACTACCAGAAGGATGTGGAGGCTTTAGAGAGGGTGCAGAAGAGATTTACCAGAATGTTGCCTGGTATGGAGGGCATAAGCTATGAGGAGCGATTGAATAAACTCGGTTTGTTCTCACTGGAACGAAGGAGGTTGAGGGGCGACCTGATAGAGGTATACAAAATTATGAGGGGCATAGACAGAGTGGATAGTCAGAGGCTTTTCCCCAGGGTAGAGGGGTCAATTACTAGGGGGCATAGGTTTAAGGTGAGAGGGGCAAAATTTAGAGTAGATGTACGAGGCAAGTTTTTTACGCAGAGGGTAGTGGGTGCCTGGAACTCACTACCGGAGGAGGTAGTGGAGGCAGGGACGATAGGGACATTTAAGGGGCATCTTGACAAATATATGAATAGGATGGGAATAGAAGGATACGGACCCAGGAAGTGTAGAAGATTGTAGTTTAGTCGGGCAGTATGGTCGGCACGGGCTTGGAGGGCCGAAGGGCCTGTTCCTGTGCTGTACATTTCTTTGTTCTTTGTTCTTTGTATTACCACCTTCCCAGGACCACTCTCACCTTTCACTCTGGTTGGCAGGTAGATACGGATAAAGATGTGAGCGGTGACTCAGTTGGTTGCTCTCTCTTTCCCTCTCTGAGGAAGAAAGTCATGGGTTTGAAACCTGCTCCAGAGCCATGATCCACAACCCAGGCTGACATCCCAGTCGGACAACGATTAGTCCCTCTTGGGTGATCTGTGCGGTTGGACGTGGTTTCGATGGGTTGTTGAAACCAAGGTCTTGGGCTGGATTCCCACAAAATGGGGCTATGTCCCCAGGCCGGCAACAAAATGCTGGCGTTGCACTCCCAATGTTCCTGAAATAAATACCAGCCGATTCACCCACCTGCAGGGGGCTGGCAGGGAGCTGGAGTGCTTCACGCAGCATTGGCTACTGATACGGGCCCCCGCACTTCCAGTTCCGGGTCCGCGCATATGCACGGCGGCGGTCTCCAGCGGCCACGCCAAACGCCATGTCGGACTCGGACAGCGGAGGCATCTGGCAGATGTAGACTGCCCCGATCGGCTGCGCACCCAAGGATCCCACTGGCCCGGTCTCTCTCCCGACCACCCATAAGGCCCCCCTCGGTACCTGATCCCCCTGTCAACCACCAGGATGCCGTGCACTGAGTCTGCAGCTGCCACGGGAGAGTCCCGTCCGGCCATAGCAATGACCCCCCAGCTGCGTGGCGTAATACGCGAACGAGCGGATTTTCGGGGCCCGGAGAATCGCCGGACGGGCGCTGCAGCCGATTCCATCAGGAACTTTGATTCTCTGCCCCCGCGCCAAACGAAATTTCGGTGCGGGGCTGCGGAGAATCCAGCCTCTTGTCTGTCCTTTCAGATGGAAGTAAAGGAAGTAGAATAGACATATCCCTGGTGCCCTGGCCAATAGTGAAGACGGAAGAACAGTGGACACCTCCCTGGTGCCCTGGTCAATATTGAAGACGGAAGAACAGTGGACATCTCCCTGGTGCCCTGGTCAATATTGAAGTCGGAAGAACAGTGAACATCTCGCTGGTGCGCTGGTCAATAGTGAAGACGGAAGAACAGTGGACAACTCCCTGGTGTCCTGGTCAATACTGAAGACGGAAGAACAGTGGATATCTCCCTGGTGTTCTGGTCAATACTGAAGAAGGAAGAACAGTGGACATCTCCCTGGTGCGCTGGTCAATATTGAAGTCGGAAGAACAGTGAACATCTCGCTGGTGCGTTGGTCAATAGTGAAGACGGAAGAACAGTGGACAACTCCCTGGTGTCCTGGTCAATACTGAAGATGGAAAAACAGTGGACATCTCCCTGGTGCCCTGGTCCATACTGAAGACGGAAGAACAGTGGACATCTCCCTGGTGCCCTGGTCAATAGTGAAGACGGAAGAACAGCGGACATCTCCCTGGTGTCCTGGTCAATACTGAAGATGGAAGAACAGTGGATATCTCCCTGGTGTTCTGGTCAATACTGAAGAAGGAAGAACAGTGGACATCTCCCTGGTGTGCTGGTCAATAATGAAGAAGGAAGAACAGTGGACATCTCCTTGGTGCGCTGGTCAATATTGAAGACGGAAGAACAGTGAACATCTCGCTGGTGCGCTGGTCAATACTGAAGAAGGAAGAACAGTGGACATCTCCTTGGTGCCGTGGTCAATACTGAAGACGGAAGAACAGTGGACATCTCCCTGGTGTCCTGGTCAATATTGAAAACGGAAGGACAGTGGACATCTCCTTGGTGCACTGGTCAATACTGAAAATGGAAGAACAGTGGATATCTCCCTGGTGTCCTGGTCAATATTGAAGACGGAAGAACAGTGGACATCTCCTTGGTGCACTGGTCAATACTGAAAATGGAAGAACAGTGGTCATCTCCTTGGTGTCCTGGTCAATATTGAAGAAGGAAGAACAGTGAACATCTTCCTGGTGTCCTGGTCATACTGAAGACGGAAGAACAGTGGACATCTCCCTGGTGTCCTGGTCAATATTGAAGACGGAAGAACAGTGGACATCTCCTTGGTGCCCTGGTCAATACTGAAGACGGAAGAACAGTGGACATCTCCCTGGTGTCCTGGTCAATACTGAAGACGGAAGAAGACGGGCATCTCTCTGGTGCCCTGGTCAATACTGAAGAAGGAAGAACAGTGGACATCTCCCTGGTGTCCTGGTCATACTGAAGACGTAAGAACAGTGGACATCTCCCTGTTGCGTGGGTCAACACTGAAGACGGAAGAACAGTGAACATCTCCCTGGTGTCCTGGTAAATACTGAAGACGGAAGAACAGTGGACATCTCCCTGGTGTCCTGGTCAATGCTGAAGACGGAAGAACAGTGAACATCTCCCTGGTGCCCTGGTCAATACTAAAGATGGAAGACTAGTGAACATCTCCCTGGTGCCCTGGTCAATACTGAAGAAGGAAGAACAGTGGACATCTCTCTGGTGCCCTGGTCAATATTGAAGACGGAAGAACAGTGAACATCTCCCTGGTGTCCTGGTCAATACTTAAGATGGAAGAACAGTGAACATCTCCCTGGTGTCCTGGTCAATATTGAAGACGGAAGAACAGTGGACATATCCCTGGTGTCCTCGTCAATATTGAAGACTGAAGAAAAGTGGACATCTCCCTGGTGTCCTGGTCAATACTCAAGACGGAAGATCAGAGAACATCTCCCTGCTGTCTAGGTCAATACTGAAGACGGAAGAAGAATGAACATCTCCCTGGTGTCCTGGTCAATATTGAAGACGGAAGAACAGTGGACATCTCCTTGGTGCACTGGTCAATACTGAAGACGGAAGAACAGTGCACATCTCCCTGGTGCCCTGGTCAATACTGAAGACGGAAGACTAGTGAACATCTCTCTGGTGCCCTGGTCAATATTGAAGACGGAAGAACAGTGAACATCTCCCTGGTGTCCTGGTCAATATTGAAGAAGGAAGAACAGTGGACATCTCTCTGGTGCCCTGGTCAATATTGAAGACGGAAGAACAGTGAACATCTCCCTGGTGTCCTGGTCAATACTTAAGACGGAAGAACAGTGAACATCTCCCTGGTGTCCTGGTCAATATTGAAGACGGAAGAACAGTGGACATATCCCTGGTGTCCTCGTCAATATTGAAGACTGAAGAACAGTGGACATCTCCCTGGTGTCCTGGTCAATATTGAAGACGGAAGAACAGAGAACATCTCCCTGGTGTCCTGGTCGATACTGAAGACGGAAGAAGAATGAACATCTCCCTGGTGTCCTGGTCAATATTGTAGACGGAAGAACAGTGAATATCTCCCTGGTGCCCTGGTTAATACTGAAGACGGAAGAACAGTGAACATCTCCCTGGTGCCCTGGTCAATATTGAAGATGGAAGAACAGTGGACATCTCCCTGGTGCGCTGGTCAACATTGAAGATGGAAGAACAGTGAACATCTGCCTGGTGTCCTGGTCAATATTGAAGACGGAAGAATAGTGGACGTCTCCTTGGTGCCCTGGTCAATACTGAAGACGGAAGAACAGTGGACATCTCCCTGGTGTCCTGGTCAATTCTGAAGACGGAAGAAGAGCGGTCATCTCTCTGGTGCCCTGGTCAATACTGAAGAAGGAAGAACAGTGGACATCTCCCTGGTGTCCTGGTCATATTGAAGACGTAAGAACAGTGGACATCTCCCTGGTGCGTGGGTCAACACTGAAGACGGAAGAACAGTGAACATCTCCCTGGTGCCGTGGTCAATATTGAAGAAGGAAGAACAGTGGACATCTCCCTGGTGCCCTGGTCAATACTGAAGATGGAAGAACAGAGGACATCTCCCTGGTGCGCTGGTCAATATTGAAGACGATAGAACAGTGGACATCTCTCTGGTGCCCTGGTCAATATTGAAGACGGAAGAACAGTGAACATCTCCCTGGTGTCCTGGTAAATACTGAAGACGGAAGAACAGTGGACATCTCCCTGGTGTCCTCGTCAATATTGAAGACTGAAGAACAGTGGACATCTCCCTGGTGTCCTGGTCAATATTGAAGACGGAAGAACAGAGAACATCTCCCTGGTGTCCTGGTCGATACTGAAGACGGAAGAAGAATGAACATCTCCCTGGTGTCCTGGTCAATATTGTAGATGGAAGAACAGTGAACATCTCCCTGGTGCCCTGGTCAATACTGAAGACGGAAGAACAGTGAACATCTCCCTGGTGCCCTGGTCAATATTGAAGATGGAAGAACAGTGGACATCTCCCTGGTGCGCTGCTCAACATTGAAGACGGAAGAACAGTGAACATCTGCCTGGTGTCCTGGTCAATACTGTAGATTGAAGAAGAATGAACATCTCCCTCGTGTCCTGGTCAATATTGAAGACTGAAGAACAGTGAACATCTTGACTGAAGACGGAAGAACAGTGGACATCTCCCTGGTGCCCTGGTCAATATTGAAGACGGAAGAACAGTGAACATCTCCCTGGTGCCCTGGTCAATATTGAAGATGGAAGAACAGTGGACATCTCCCTGGTGCGCTGGTCAATATTGAAGACGGAAGAACCGTGAACATCTGCCTGGTGTCCTGGTCAATACTGTAGATTGAAGAAGAATGAACATCTCCCTCGTGTCCTGGTCAATATTGAAGACTGAAGAACAGTGAACATCTCCCTGGTGCCCTGGTCAATACTGAAGAAGGAAGAACAGTGGACATCTCCCTGGTGTCCTGGTCAATATTGAAGACGGAAGAACAGTGGACATCTCCCTGGTGTCCTGGTCAATACTGAAGACGGAAGAACAGTGGACATCTCCCTGGTGTCCTGGTCAATATTGAAGACGGAAGAACAGTGAACATCTCCCTGATGCCCTGGTCAATACTGAAGATGGAAGAACAGTGAACATCTCCCTGGTGCCCTGGTCAATATTGAAGATGGAAGAACAGTGAACATCTCCCTGGTGCGCTTGTCAATATTGAAGATGGAAGAACAGTGGACATCTCCCTGATGCCCTGGTCAATACTGAAGATGGAAGAACAGTGAACATCTCCCTGGTGCCCTGGTCAATATTGAAGATGGAAGAACAGTGAACATCTCCCTGGTGCCCTCGTCAATATTGAAGACGGAAGAACAGTGGACATCTCCCTGGTGCGCTGGTCAATATTGAAGACGGAAGAACAGTGGACATCTCCCTTGTGCGCTTGTCAATATTGAAGATGGAAGAACAGTGATTATCTCCCTGGTGTCCTGGTCAATACTGAAGATGGAAGAACAGTGGACATCTCCCTGGTGCCCTGGTCAATACTGAAGATGGAAGAACAGTGAACATCTCCCTGGTGCCCTGGTCAATATTGAAGATGGAAGAACAGTGGGCATCTCCCTTGTGCACTGGTCAATATTGATGACGGAAGAACAATGAACATCTCCCTGGTGTCCTGGTCAATATTGAAGACGGAAGAACAATGGACAGCTCCCTGGTGCCCTGGTCAATACTGAAGACGGAAGAACAGTGGACATCTCCCTGGTGCGCGGGTCAATACTGAAGATGGAAGAACAGTGGACATCTCCCTGGTGCCCTGGTCAATACTGAAGACGGAAGAACAGTGGACATCTCCCTGGTGCGCGGGTCAATACTGAAGATGGAAGAACAGTGGACATCTCCCTGGTGCCCTGGTCAATATTGATTCCTCCAACAACGTTATCAATCATGAAATGAAAATGAATTTATTGAATTTCAATAAAACAGATGATCTGATTATTATTACTTTGCTGCTTGTGGAATGTTTTTAAAAACTAATTTACGGGATGTGGGCTTCGCTGGCTCGGCCAGCATTTATTGCCCATCCCTAATTGCCCTGGAGAAGGTGATGGTGAGCCAACTTCTTCAACCGCTGCAGTCCATGTGGTGTAGGTGCACCCACTGTGCTGTTAGGGAGGGAGCTCCAGGATGTTGCCCCATCGACAGTGAAGGAACGGCGATATATTTCCAAGTCAGGGTGGTGAGTGACTTGGAGGGGAACCTCCAGGAGGTGGGTTTCCCAGGTACCTGCTGCTCTTATCCTACTAGATGGTAGCGGCCGTGGGTTTGGAAGGTGCCTTGGTGAGGTCCTGCAGTGCATCTTGTCGATGGTATACACGGCTGCCACTGTTCGTCGGTGATGGCGGGTTTAAATGTTAAACGGAGCAATCAAACGGGGCTGCTTTGACCTGGATGGTGTTGAGCTTCTTGAGTATTGTCGGAGCTGCACTCATCCAGACAAGTGCAGAGTACTCCATCACACTCCTGACTTGGTGCCTTGTAGATGGTGGACAGGCCTTGGGGGGGTCAGGAGGTGAGTTGCTCACCGTGGGATTCCTTTGACCTGCCCTGGAAGCCACAGTGTTAATGTGGCTAGTCCAGTTCAGTTTCTGGTGAGTGGTCATCCCCAGGATTTGCTGTGCTCCCCGCATTATAACAGCGGCACTTCAAATGACATTATTGGTTGCAAAGTGCCTTGGGATGTCCTGAGTTGTGAAGGGTGCTTTCAACCTCAGGTTTTGTTAATTGACAGTATATGTGTATTGCAGATTAGTGACTCGAGGGGTGGTGAATATTGACAACGGGGGGGGATCGCTTTTCAACTCTAGCTGTCGTTAGTGGTTTTGAATCCCCATGTTTTCAGCAAACATCCTGAATTGTGGGCGATCACCTGTGCGCCAGGTAAAGGCAACAGCTGCCAAGACATTCCTTTCAAATGAACCGTTCTCAAATGTCCCAGTAAATAGACTCTTCCTCATACGAACAGGTGCCTCACCGCAAGAGTTTCCTGGCAATTATTGTCCGCTTCAATTTTATTTTCCACCCGCTTGTGTATATATATCGTTTTTGTTATTTACCTCATATGTCACAGAGGACTGATTCTCAAAGGGGAAGCCCTAATCCCCCCCCCCCCCTCCCCACAACTCCCTCCCCTCCCCCCACCCCACCCCTCAGCTCCCCTCCTCACTCGCTTATTACACAGCCCAATTCTTCAAACCCCAATCCTTAAAGCCCAGCAAGACCTTGTCTTGAACCTCGGCTATTTAAGAGCGAGGCATCTGTTCGCCAGCCTGCGGACAGGCTAATCAAAGGTACGCCACGTGTCAAGGTGTATCTTTACCTCACTCAATGCCACCCCCCCCCTCCCCCACCCGGGAAAGAAAAACAAACAACAATGCCAATTAATCAGGGCAGTTTGACCACGCAACCTCAATGGGCTTGTGCCAGTCACAACCACAACATCTCCACTTCTGAAAGCTAATGTCATTAGCAAGCTGTTCTCAAAACAACATGCTGTTTGCTGACAATGGGCCGAAGCCAAGGCCCGTAAGCAGCCCCCAGGCTTTGTCGAAGTACGTTAGGCCCCACCTCAGCTCTCCAACCACCTTCCAAACCCCTGCAACCTCCCCCCCCCCCACCCCCCCCCAACACCCACCCGCCTCCTATGTTGCCCCTTAGCTCATATCACCTTCGCTCCCAAACACCTTGCCCGCTCGTGAATCAAACAAGGTGGCTGAGCGCGGCATATGTTCATAATTAAAGAAGGCTTTTGCTACGGACTCCACTCTGCAGGACACTGCAGAATGAAGGCAGTCTTTAGTCCCTCAAGGGTGTGGATCATCAGCTCATTGAACACATGCTAGGAGGTGTATACTTAAGTCCAGCTGTGGCATTGTCGGCTGAATTAACTTTACTCTTCATTGAAAAAAAACAGCGTGAAATTAGCCGTGTTGAGGAAAATAATCAAAGGCCCCAGCCAACAAATCTGGCAAGTTGCTGGTTAGCTGGCTGACCAGTCACCACTGTTCAAATATTTTGGCAGCGTGATGTATATCGAGTGTTTGGCTTTTTTTTTTGCTGTTGTACTTGAGACAATCACTGAAGGCTATCTTGTAATGTTCAGTTGGGGATTTCTTTCCCCCCGCCGTGTCCAGATGATACGGGCGTGTGTTCACTCTGTGGCAGTGAATCTGCTCCCCTGCCCAGCTCACTATTCGGGCCTTCTTCCTCCCTCCCGCTCAAAAACGTACACAAGGGCGCCGAATGTAGGGGAAATCTCATTCTCCTGTCAAGTCGGGGCGTTGGGCACGGGAGGGGAAGAGATCGGGTGGACAGGGTAAAATTGGAGGAGTATTCTAGAACCAGGGGACATAGATTCAAGATAAGTGGCTGCAGGTGTGGAGGGGACATGAGGAAGCACTTTTTTACACCGAGTGTGGTGGCAGTCTGGAATTCACTGCCCGAGTTGGTGGTGGAGGCAGAGACTCTAAACTCTTTTAAAAAGTACCTGGATGTGAACCTTAAGTGCTGTAAGATACAGCATACGGACCGGGTGGAAGGTGGGATGAGGAAGGGCACTTGGGTCTCCTCTGGCTGGCCTGGACAAAGATGTGCTGAATGGGCTCTTCCTGTGCTGTAACTTTTCCATGGCTCTATGGGTGTTAGTTCAATCTGCTCACAAGTTGGCGTCAGGGAATTGAGGCATTTATAAAACCCCAAAGTGCCCACCGTTACATCGGTTACCTCACTCAAGATGCTGAACTCCATCTTGCAAACTGCCTGGAAGGTGCACACATGATTACCTGGGAATGATTAACTGGAAATGATTCTCTGGGAGTGATTCACTGAGAAGGATTCTCTGGGTGTGATTGTCTGGGAAGGATTCTGTGCACACTCTGCTGACTTGTCCGAAAGCTGGAGCTGGATTCTCCCAAAATGAGGCTAAGTGTTGATGCCGTCATGAAAACAGTTTTCACGACGGCGTCATCGGGTCCACAGGTGGAGCGATTGAACCGCTCCTACGGGGCCAGCATGGGCGCATTGTGGAAGGCCCAACGGACCAGCCGCCGATTCGCAGGTTGCGTCATTGGCGCGACGCTATTGCTGGACTTAACAATTCTCCCCTCCCCCCCCACACAGCGTCGCAGACAGGATGGTCGCCAGACAAGCAGCCCCGTGTTGAGGGACGGTGGTTGGACACCCTCCCGGACGCCATGGAGGAGAGGAGGCGGGCGGAGTAGCCCGGGCCGGGCCACAGAGCAACAGGCACCGTCGTTCGTGGTGCCTGTGCAGAGGTGACTGAGACCGCAGCGCCCTCGGGCCGGTGGCCAGGATAGCTGACCAGTGCCGGAGGAAGCTGCACCACCTCCTCAGGGCAGCCAGGGTGAGTACTCCCCCCCCCCCCCCCCACGGGGGACAGTCCCACCCCACCCTGACCCACATGGCTGCACCCACCCATGCCAGCCGCAATGACCGGGTGCCCTGTGCACTGATGCCATCAGAGACCCAACCCCTGGGCTGCAGGCGTCGGACCGTCTAACACTGTCGCTGATGGTGTTTCCCCCCCCCACCCCAGGAGAAGTCCGTGCATAACCGCCGGGAGCGGGAGAAGGCCGGAGGACAACCACCAGAACTGGGTCCCTTCACCGTGCCCGAGCAGAGGGTAATGGACATTGTTGGCAGACCGGAGGAGCAAGAGGTTGCCGATGCCGAGGTCGGAGGCGCGCCACCAAGTGAGACCCCCCTGCCTGGCCGCGGCCCCTCATGGCACATGTGTGCCCAGCCCCCCCACCCCCACCCCACCCCCTCACCCCACCCTCTCACCCCACCCCCTCTCCACCCCCCCCACCCCACCCCCTCACCCCACCCTCTCACCCCACCCCCTCTCCACACCCCCTCACCACACACCCTCACCCCACCCCCTCACCCCACCCCCTCACCCCACCCCCTCACCTCAGCCCCTCACCCCACCCCCTCACCCCACCCCCTCAACTCACCCCCTCACCCCACCCGCTCACCTCACCCCCTCACCCCACCCCTCCACCCCACCCCCTCACCCCACCCCCTCACCCCACCCCCTCACCCCACCCCCTCACCCCAGACCCTCACACAACCCCCTCACCCCACCCCCTCACCCCACCCACCCACCCCACCCCCTCACCCCACCCCCTCAACTCACCCCCTCACCCCACCCCCTCACCCCACCCGCTCACCTCACCCCCTCACCCCACCCCTCCACCCCACCCCCTCACCCCACCCCCTCACCCCACCCCCTCACCCCACCCCCTTACCCCACCCCCTCACCCCATCCCCTCACCCCAGGAGCAGGAGTGGTGCCGCTCATGCGTGCCACCCAGACCAAAACCGCACCTTGGCGTCCGCGGTAGAGGCAATGAGGGTGATGGTGTCGGACATGGGTCAGGTTATGCAAGGTCTGGGGCATTCTGTGCAGGCTGGGGCCGTGGCCCAGGTCAGGGCTGCCCACTCACAGGCAGCCCTGAGCCAGAGCCAGCTGCAGATCGCAGTGCCGCTCCTCAGCGTGGGCCAGTCTCAGCGGGCCATTGCTGAGAGCATCGGCGCCATTGCCCAGGTGCTGGCCGGCGTCGCACAGACCCAGACAGGGATGGCCCACTCCCTGAGCTCCATGGTCGCTAACGTCCAGACCCTGATCGATACCAGAGTGGGCCTCCAGGACTGGCAGCGCCAGGTGGCGGGAGGGGGGGGCCTCGGGGGGGTGGCTCCGCTCACACCCCCATCCCATGGAGTAGCCTGGGGGCCATCGGGCACCTCGAGAGAGGGTGAGGTGCCGAGACCCATGCCGGTGACTCCCGCAGGGGAGGTGCTGGAACAGCGCAGCACCTCGGACTCCCCCCATCCTGTGCCTGGTGCATCTGGTGGGCCGCGGGCAGAACAGGGGGGCACCGCGCCAGCCGCGATGCCTGAGGAGCAGCTGGGCCCCTCCACGCGGGGCTACCCTGGAAACGTGCGCCAACGTCCCATTGTCGCGGGGCAGGAGTCACAGCAGTCCACCTCCACTCCTGCTGTACCGTCTGGGGAACCACCTAGGCACAGTGATAGGGCCCGTAAGGCCAGAAAGTTAGACACCAGTTAAGTTGGCACGGGTGCAGAGCACAGTTCAGTTATAGGAGCGAGGGCACAGACTGTATATACCTCTGCACAATAAACACATGTTGTCACCGATGAAAGCTGCCTCTGTGCCCTGTCTGATGGGTGCGGGCGTGGGGCGGAAAGTGAGGGTCACTGTGGGTGGGGGGCGGTGGAAGAGTGAAGCACAGTGGGTGCACCGTGCAGCCCCCCCCCCCACCACCACCACCCCTCTCCCCTGACGTCCCCATCACCCTGTCCCCAGCGATATGTCAGGGCCATGCGGATGGACTGGCTAGCTCTCATGCAGGGACCACCCAGGTGGAAGGTGCTACTGTGGCCATGAGTCAGACATTGTCTAACGATGTGGAGCTCGGAGCTCATCGCAGAGGGGTTGTCATCATCCTCCATCCCATGGACCGGACCCGCTGTCACTGCCAACCCAGTGCCCCCGGCTCGTTGTGCCGCACGTGTATATATAATGGAGGGGTGGTGTGCACCCCATCATGACCCCCTGGACCAGGGGCATCCTGGCGATGGCAGCGAATCCCACTGCCTGGGCACCCTGATGGGCGCGGTCCATAGGGAACTGGATGTACCGGTCCGCAAGGGTATACAGGGCATCAATGATGGCGCGGATGCACCTGTGGACCGACGCCTGCGAGCTGTCGGACAGGTCCCCATTCGGAGACTGGAACGACCCCGAGGCAAAGAAGTTGAGGGTGACCGTCACCTTGATGGCCAGCGGTAGCGGGTGTCCTCCCCCACTCCCACGCGGTGCCAGGTGTAGCATCATGTGGCAGTCGTGAGCGACAGTCTCCCGGCTCATCCGCAGCCTCCTCCTGCATGCCCGGTCCGGGAGTTCCTCGAAGGACATGCAGCGTCGGTACACGCGGGGCCTTAGCAGGCGCCTCCTTGTCACCACCACCACCACCTCCCCCTCCTCCTCGTCTTGTTCCTCCTCCTCCTCAGCCTACCAGGCAGGCAGCCCTCCAGCCTGAGCGACTGGCGGCTGCCCATCTGCAGCCCGCTCCTCTGCTGCAGCCTCCGCCGTCTCTCTGAGCCGCCTGCGCTGGCGCTCCCACAGGGCTGCATGCAGGGCAGCGGCCCCCGCCACGGCAGCCAACATCGCTGGGTAGTACCCAAACATTCTAATCTGCAAGGGGTGAGGGGGACACAGTGTTATCATGGCGCATACACGCGTGCACAACCTGGTACCATGGGCTACATGGTGATCCCGGTTGGCACCGCACACCCTGGCCACACATGACCCCCACCCCTGCCCCATCACTGCCCCCGCTCTTACCGCCTGTTCCTGCTGCCACCGCTTGATGGCACTGCCCTCACTGGGGGCTGCAGACGGTGTGGCCCGCGGTGGTCCCCCGGTGGGTGTGGCCGATTGTGTGGGGTGGCTGGGGATGGGGTCGCCCCCCCCCCCCCATACGCCCGATAACCCTGCTTTCACCCTGCACCTGGGGTGTGTGGCCAACAAGATGGCCGCCGTAATGGCACCCGTTGCGTGAGCACCGCCCTGTCGTGTCGGGTGCTCCCCGACTGCTCAGCCTGTCCCCCCCCCTTCCCCTTCCCTCCCCCGACCCTGGCAGGGTGCCCCCCCCAGCCGGTGTCCGTAACGGGAGCCCGCAGTCCCTCCACGCCAAATCCTACCTCCTCTCGCCGCCGCCTCAGCTAGCACTCCAGCTTCAGGATTGTTACAGGTGGTTAGAACCACACCGTCGGGACTTCGGCCCATTTGGGCCGCAGAACAGCTCAGGCCCTGGAGAATCAGTCGTCGAGGCACCTCATAATGCGATTCTCCGGGCCGCACGGCAGGCCCTGCGATTCCGTTGCCTTGGGGGGTCCGGAGAATCAGAAACCAGCGCCAAACCGGCGCCAAACCGGCGTCAAACCCGATTTCGGAGTCGGAGCCGATTCTCCGGCCGATCGCGTTTTGTGGTTTCTGCAGGGAATCCAGCCCGGGGTTCCTGCCTTGATCAGAATTGACTTAGGCTGAGACGAGAATGATTTCTTCACATTGTGGGCCGTAGAATTGCACATCACATTGTCGCAAAGAATCAAAGCTGCAGAGTTAATTGAGGAGTTTGAAAGTGAGTTCGAAGCGCTGGTATTGAGAGTTTAAGGCTGCAGAAATTGGCTGGGTGGCACAGACGGTTTCTGTGCTGGGGGAGGCCAGAGTTCATAGAAATGGGCCCCAGGGTCCACTCTGGTCCTTTTCAGGTGTGGCCATGTGGACAAGAATGTGGGTGTCTGGTCAGTGTGCAGGAAGTGTGTAGAGAGGGCAGATTCTTACTTCAGTCGGTGCCCAATGTTCCTTTGGTGCCCAACAATCGCAGTTCCAGTTAATGTCCTCTCAGCTGCACATGCATTCTGTTACACAAAAGAACTGCTATTTCAACTGAAATGCTTTTGACTTTCTGCAGTAGCTGGCCCCTTTAAGGGGCGATCTTGGAGCATTATGTGCCAATAAACGTTTGTTGTTTGTTGGTTACCAGCGGAGCCAAATGACTAAATTTGGCGATGAGGTAAAAGGAAGCAGCAGGTGCGCTGGCGAGATTGTCAGCTCGGAAACTGGTCCAGTCAAAGCCAAGCTTGCGAAGTGGAAGGGATCTGCAGACATTCCTGTCGATTAGATCCCTTCGGCACATCCGCTGCAAATTGGCGGCAGATTTTGAGCGACTAGAATTTTTCTTCAGAGCAAACGGGGTTGAGAAACAGGGAAAGAAGAAGGTGATATTGTTAAGCGCATGCGGTACCCAAATTTATAATTTAGTTCATAGCCTCACGTCCCCAACACACCTGACGCAAGCTCGTTTATAGAAATAGTGAATTTAGGAAATGAGCACTACCACCTAAAGCCCCCAGTAATTTTGCAACCAATCAAATTTAATTTTACAGGGAGAGCCCCAGGGGAGACCATTGAATGCTACAGAGCAAGCCTTAGGAAAATTGCCGAAAACTGTGACTTCAGGACAACATTGAACGATATGCTGAGGGATCGCTTGGTTTTCAGAACCCCAAAATGTATCATGGAGTTCAACCAACCTCTCCCTTTTATGTATTGTTGCTTTTGAAGCATATGGCTTGTTCTCCAGGTGTGGGATTACAATTATGGACACGTGAGTTTTTAAACACAAAACAATGTTTATTCCATGAACTCAACTTAACCTTTTAAATAAACATTGGATCACTTAACACCCCTTACTTCAAAGATAACCCCCAAAATAATACAACACTAAATAATCCTTGAGTTACTCCTTTCAACATCCAAGAGACTTAACACCTTTAAACAGAAACACATCAGGTTAAAGGCATTACTGTTATGAGTTTAAATCACCCAAATGATCCAGAGATAGTCTTTCGTGGCAGAAATCACAGCAGATCCAGCTCACTGCAAACACAGACACACCCAAGCTCTTTTCCTCAAAACTGAAACCAAAAACTGCAAAATGGCTGATCTAAAAACCCAGCTCCACCCACACTCTGACATCACTGCATTTCTTAAAGGTACATTGCATAAACATCCATTTCTTAAAGGCACTCTCACATGACAATACGAAGGGGCCCAGGAATCTCAGAGCACGCAGAATGGCGCGGTCCACCAGTTAGGGCAAGAAGCGATAGACTGGCAGCGGCACCAAAAGGAACGAGACCGGTTTAAACCGGGAAGCAAATCCAGAGGCTGGTGGAGTTAGAATAGTCAGGAGAATGAATCTTAGATTGGTACAGTACTCCAGGTGTTGGGGAAACCATTCCCCAGAAGTGTGCAGATTCACAGAAGCGGGAAGCTTTGCATGGCCATGGAAGTGATTGGAAACTTCTTCAGACGAGTAGTGTGAAGACGGGCAAGGTAACCTCCGTTACAGTGGTGTTAATGGTCAATGGTAGACCATTAAGAATGGAAATAGACACAGGAGTGGCTGCTACCATCATAGGGGAGCAGCCCTATACCTCTGAGGCTGCAGAACACGTCAGCTAGATTGGCAACCTACATGGGGGAGGCCATCAAGGTAGTTGGGGTGACTGAAACACCTGTGAGCAATGAGCAACAATCTGCCAACTTCCATTAATCGTGGTGTCTGGGCAAGGACCACGTCTAATGGGCCATGACTGGTTTCAAGAAATTAAATTCAACTGAATTAAAGGAGGGGGCCTTGATGAAGTCATCTGGAAGTATAAGGACTTTTTCAGGTTAAACTCAGAAAAATCAAGGTTTGAAAGAAAAATTTAAGTAGATCCAAAAGCCATCCCAAAATATTTCAGGGCTAGATCTTTGCCCTGTTCAATGCTGGAGAAAGTTGAGTCCAAGTTGGAAAGGCTTGAAGAACTGGGTATTATCCAGCCAGTCCAGTTCGCGGAATGGGCAGCCCCCACAGTACCTGTTGTAAAACCAGATAAGACCTCACGCATCTGTGGGGACTATAAATTAGCGGTAAACCAAGCAGTAAGGCTGGACAGATATCCTATCCATAGGAGAGACAAATTCATGGAATCATAGAATTTACAGTGCAGAATGAGGGCATTCAGCCCATCGAGTCTGCACCGGCCCTGGGAAAGAGCACCCCACTTAAGCCCACACCTCCACCCAACCTTTTTGGGCACTAAGGGCAATTTATCATGGCCAATCCACCTAACCTACACATCTTTGGACTGTGGGAGGAAACCAGAACACCCGGAGGAAACCCACGCACACACGGCGAGAACGTGCAGACTCCGCACAGCCAGTGACCCAAGCCGGGAATCGAACCTGGGACCCTGGAGCTGTGGAGCAACTGTGCTAACCACTGTGCTACACTGTGCAAGACTGCTAGAGAACATGTTTATGAGAAAATGGCTATGAGTCATGCATATCAACAGAGTTGGTTTATGCTTCCAGAGGGTACGTGACTATTAATATCATAAAGGATTATATCAGTATACACGCTTGTCTTTCAGTGTTTCATCAGCTTCACCATATTTCAAAGAAGCATGGAAAGTTTATTACAGGGTTCGCCGTGTGCCATTGTATATTTGGATGACACATTGATTACTGGTGCAATAGAACATAGAACATAGAACAATACAGCGCAGTACAGGCCCTTTGGCCCACGATGTTGCACCGAAACAAAAGCCATCTAACCTACACTATGCCATTATCATCCATATGTTTATCCAATAAACTTTTAAATGCCCTCAATGTTGGCGAGTTCACTACTGTAGCAGGTAGGGCATTCCACGGCCTCACTACTCTTTGCGTAAAGAACCTACCTCTGACCTCTGTCCTATATCTATTACCCCTCAGTTTAAAGTTATGTCCCCTCGTGCCAGCCATATCCATCCGCGGGAGAAGGCTCTCACTGTCCACCCTATCCAACCCCCTGATCATTTTGTATGCCTCTATTAAGTCTCCTCTTAACCTTCTTCTCTCCAACGAAAACAACCTCAAGTCCGTCAGCCTTTCCTCATAAGATTTTCCCTCCATACCAGGCAACATCCTGGTAAATCTCCTCTGCACCCGCTCCAAAGCCTCCACGTCCTTCCTATAATGCGGTGACCAGAACTGTACGCAATACTCCAAATGCGGCCGGACCAGAGTTCTGTACAGCTGCAACATGACCTCCCGACTCCGGAACTCAATCCCTCTACCAATAAAGGCCAACACTCCATAGGCCTTCTTCACAACCCTATCAACCTGGGTGGCAACTTTCAGGGATCTATGTACATGGACACCTAGATCCCTCTGCTCAGCCACACTTTCAAGAACTTTACCATTAGCCAAATATTCCGCATTCCTGTTATTCCTTCCAAAGTGAATCACCTCACACTTCTCTACATTAAACTCCATTTGCCACCTCTCAGCCCAGCTCTGCAGCTTATCTATATCCCTCTGTAACCTGCTACATCCTTCCACACTATCGACAACACCACCGACTTTAGTATCGTCTGCAAATTTACTCACCCACCCTTCTGCGCCTTCCTCTAGGTCATTGATAAAAATGACAAACAGCAACGGCCCCAGAACAGATCCTTGTGGTACTCCACTTGTGACTGTACTCCATTCTGAACATTTCCCATCAACCACCACCCTCTGTCTTCTTTCAGCTAGCCAATTTCTGATCCACAGTGACGCAGTGCTTAGTACTACTGCCTCACAGCGGTTAGCACTGCTGCCTCACAGCGTCAGGGACCCGGGTTCAATTCCGACCTTGGGTCACTGTCTGTGCGGAGTCTGCACGTTCTCCCCGTGTCTGTGTGGGTTTCCTCTGGGTGCTCCGGTTTCCTCCCACAGTCCAAAGACGTGCAGGTTAGGTGGATTGCCCATGATAAATTGTCCCTTAGTGACCAAAAAGGTGAGTGGGGTTACTGGGTTACAGGGATAGGGTGGAGGTGTGAGCTTAAGTAGGGTGCTCTTTCTAAGAGCTGGTGCAGACTGGATGGGCCGAATGGCCTCCTTCTGCACTGTAGGAATTCTATGGCTCTGTGGCTCTAGTATTTGTCCCCGTGAAGGGGCAGGAATTAGCTCCTGGTGGAGTTGCCTTGTGCCATTCTGGTGTGGAAAAAACAAAGATGCTTGGTGGCCGGGCATCAAAGCTGATATTGAGAGATTAGTGAAGCCCGCATCTGCTGCCACTGCCTTGCACCCTCGGGAAAGGCCAGATCAGCCACGGGTACAAATCTACACCGGTAATGTCGGATCATTTTTGGGCACGATGTTTCTAGTATTGTTAGATCCTCACTCCAAATGGCTGTGGAAGCATTTGAAATGAGTTCCACAACCACACATGACCCAGTCGAGGAGCTTTGCCAGAGCTTTGGGCTCTGTGGGTTGTGGTAAACCACTGTTGCACCTATATTAGGTGATGTACGGTAGGACCTGTACTACAGGTTCGCCGGTAGTCCCTTGTGACAGTGCGGCATTCCCTCAGTACTGACCCTCTGACAGTGCAGCACTCCCTCAGTACTGACCCTCTGACAGTGCAGCACTCCCTCAGTACTGACCCTCTGACAGTGCAGCACTCCCTCAGTACTGACCCTCCCACAGTGCGGCGCTCCCTCAGTACTGACCCTCTGACAGTGCGGCACTCCCTCAGTACTGACCCTCTGACAGTGCAGCACTCCCTCAGTACTGACCCTCTGGCAGTGCAGCACTCCCTCAGTACTGACCCTCCCACAGTGCGGCGCTCCCTCAGTACTGACCCTCTGACAGTGCAGCACTCCCTCAGTACTGACCCTCTGACAGTGCAGCACTCCCTCAGTACTGACCCTCCCACAGTGTGGCGCTCCCTCAGTACTGACCCTCTGACAGTGCGGCACTCCCTCAGTACTGACCCTCTGACAGTGCGGCACTCCCTCAGTACTGACCCTCTGACAGTGCGGCACTCCCTCAGTACTGACCCTCTGACAGTGCGGCACTCCCTCAGTACTGACCCTCTGACAGTGCGGCACTCCCTCAGTACTGCCGTGCTCCTGTGTTGGTGTTAGTCTGGATAATGAGTTCACAATTGTGAAGTGGGGCTGGAAAAGAAAGATTTTCTTTGAACAGTGTCTTTCAGCGTCTCAGGATATCCTTCAGTGTCGTGCTGGCAGTGATAGTCTCAATCATGTGCTAAAATGCCTGGAGTGGGACTTGGTCCTACAAACTACTTGCTTAGTTGTGAGGACTCCATGTGTCCTTGAAAAGGCATTGGTAGATTCAACCCACTGCCGTACCAGCTCAGCAGCAGGTAGCCAATGAGACGGCAGGGGGGGAGTTAGAAAGCTGCCCATTCAGCTGAACATTGAAAGGTAGAGTGAGCTCGATGAAACACTGGAGTGGGTGATATTCAGGCAGCAATCTGCCAACTCCGCACCATTGTACTAATAAATGAAAGAAACACAAACACTTGCATTTAAGCAGCACCTCTCCTGACCTCAGGATGCGCCAAAGTGCATCGACAGCCAGCGAAGTGCATGTGAAGAGCAGGCACTGCTGTAATGTAGAGATTAAGAAGTGAGCCATTAACTCTTAGCTTCCTGCTTGAGGCAAGATGGTCTGCAACCCGCTTCCGGGGGAGGGGTGGTCTCCTGGCAAAGAGCGATCGGTGGGGAGGGGGTGGCGAGGAACGTGAAATGAAATGAAATGAAATGAAATGAAAATCACTTATTGTCACAAGTAGGCTTCAAATGAAGTTACTGTGAAAAGCCCCTAGTCGCCACATTCCGCCGCCTGTTCGGGGAGACTGGTCCGGGAATTGAACCGTGCTGCTGGCCTGCCTTGGTCTGCTTTAAAAGCTAGCTATTTAGCCCAGTGTGCTAAACCAGCCCCTGAGGAGGAGGGCAGAGACAAAAGTGGGGTAATACCTCAATACCAGCCAAGGGTGGTTGGGGGGTATGGGTTGGCGGGGGGGGGGGGGGGGGGGGGAGCAGTGGCAGTAACAGGTGAGCCTGTCGTTTAACATTTTAAATGTTAGCCCAATTGCATCAGGTCTTCACTTTGCGATTTCTGGGATTGGCCTCTATTTTCCAATCTCACACATTGGCTTTTGCTCAGATTATTGTGGGCGATGTGGTGTCATTGGGTTTGCCAATCTTCCCCCACTCTCCTTCCCCCTTTTTCATTCCACTCTTTGCCTTCTGCCTTCTCCATTCTCCCTTACTCATAGAATCATCATAGAATCAGAGAATTTGCAGTGCAGAAGGAAGCCATTCGGCCCATCGATTCTGCACCGGCTCTCGGAAAGAGCCCACACCTCCACCCTATCCCCGTAACCCAGTAACCCCATTTAACCTTATTTGGACACTAAGGGCAATTTATCATGGCTAATCCACCTAACCTGCACATCTTTGGACTGTGGGAGGAAACCGGAGCACCCGGAGGAAACCCACGCACACACGGGGAGAATGTGCAGACTCCGCACAGACAGTGACCCAAGCCAGGAATCGAACCTGGGACGCTGGAGCTGTGAAGCAACAGTGCTAACCATTGTACCACCGTACTGCCCATACTCCCTTTGCCGTTCCCCATATTTCCTTCCCCCACTCCCCTTCCCACTTGCTCCCTTGCACTACTCCTTCCCCCTGGCCCCCTTCCCCCACTCTCCTTTCCCCTTGCTCTCTTCTTCTTTTCCCCATCCCCATTCTCTCTTCTCCCATTCCCCTCTCGGTGACCTCACTCCACATTCCCCCTCCCCTTTCCCTTCACTGTCCTCTTCACCTTTCCCCATTGAGGCACGATCAATTGAACAAAGACTAGAGTTGGATGCAACTGAGGCTTTAATGCTCTAAGATGTGTGACCTCCCACAGCAGCTGGCAAAATGTCTGCTGAATGGAGGACACGCATATTTATACTCTGCCTACTGGGCAGAGCCAGCACGCAGGGTCTACCGGCGAACCTGTAATACAGGTCCTACCTTACATCACCTAATACAGGTGCAACAGTGGTTTACCACATTCACCTCCTGTTAAAATTGAGTCCGGTGGGGGTGGTGGAGAACTATATACCGCAATGAATTTATATTTACAGTATTTGATCAGAAAAAAAAGTCTTTTGAACGTCCGGTGCCAGTTCGAGATTTAACCGGTCTGGTGCCTTGATGTTCCGCTGGGAGCGACGTAGCGGTGGTGGCGATGTCGATGCTGGCCCGATGTTCGGTGACTCCGGGAGCGTGCCGAAATCCTCTTCATCCTCGGGCGTGGGCAGGGGGAGGACGGATGGTCCTGGTGGGGTTAATGCTGGGAGCGCCGGGGGAGGGGAGGGTGGCGCCGGGCCGGAGGGGTGTGTGTGTGTGGAACCTGCTGGTGCCAGGTCCCTGAGGGAGACAGTATCCTGGCGGCTGTCGGGGTACTGGGGGTTTGCATGGAGCAATTGCACCCTTTCCACCAACGGGTCTGCCTTGTGGAGTCGGATGTGCCTACAGAGCAGGACTGGTCCTGGAGCTGCTAGCCAAGTCGGGAGCGACACCCCGGATGTGGACTTCCTGGGGAAGGCAAAAAGACGTTCATGGGGTGTGTTGTTCGTAGCGGTGCACAGTAGCGACCAGATGGAGTGTAGTGCATCAGGGAGGACCTCCTGCCAGCGAGAGGCTGGGAGGTTCCTGGACCGTAGGACCAGTTGGACGGCCCTCCACACCGTCCCGTTCTCCCTCTCTACCTGTCCGTTTCCCCGGGGGTTATAGCTGGTCGTCCTGCTGGAGGCAATACCCCTGCTGAGCAGGAACTGACGCAGCTCATCGCTCATGAATGAGGATTCCCTGTCACTGTGGATGTAGGCGGGGAAACCGAACAGAGCGAAGATAGTGTTTAGGGCTTTGATGACGGTGGCAAACGTCATGTCAGGGCATGGGATTGCGAAGGGGAACCTGGAGTACTCACCGACCACACTGAGAATATACGTGTGTCGGTCGGAGGAGGGGAGGGGCCCTTGAAATCCACGCTGAGGTGTTCAAAGGGGCGGGAGGCCTTCACCAGGCGCGCACGGTCCGGCTGGTAGAAGTGTGGCTTGCACTCCGCACAGACTTGGCAGTCTCTGGTGATTGTCCGTACTTCCTCGACGGAGTAGGGCAGGTTGCAGGCCTTTATGAAATGGTACAACCGTGTGACTCACGGGTGACAAGGGCTGTCGTGCAGGGTCCGGAGTCGGTCTACTTGTGCGCTGGCACAGGTACTTCAGGATAGGGCGACTGGGGGCTCGTTGAGTTTGCCAGGGCGATACAAAATCTCGTAATTATTGGTGGAGAGCTCGATCCTCCACCGCAAGATTTTATCGTTTTTGATCATGCCCCACTGTGTGTTATTGAACATGAAGGTTACCGACCATTGGTCAGTGAGGAGACTGAATCTCCTGCCTGCCAGGTTATGCCCCCAATGCCACACGGCTTCAACGATAGCTTGGGCCTCTTTTTCGACGGATGAGTGCCATATTTCTGAGGCATGAAGGGTGCGGGAAAAGAACGCCACGGGCCTGCCTGCCTGATTGAGGGTGGCGGCTAGGGCAACGTCCGATGCGTCGCTCTATACTTGAAAGGGCAGTGTCTCGTCTACTGCGTGCATCCTGGCCTTGGCGATATCGGCTCTGATACGGGCGAAGGCCTGTTGTGCCTCAGCCATCAGGGGAAAATGGGTGGACTGAATGAGTGGGCGGGCCTTGTCCGTATAGTTTGGGACCCACTGGGCGTAGTACGAGAAGAATCGCAGGCAGCGTTTGAGGGCCTTGGGGCAGTGGGGGAGGGGAAGCTCCATGAGGGGCCCCACGCGGTCGGGATCGGGCCCCAGAACTCCGTTCTGGACTACATAGCCGGGTATGGCTAAGCGGGTCGTGTTAAACACGCACTTCTCCTTGTTCTAGGTGAGGTTGAGGAGAGTGGCGGTGTAGAGAAATTTGGCAAGGTTGGCATCGTGGTCCTGCTGGTCATGGCCGCAGATGGTGACGTTGTCTAGGTACGGGAAGGTGGCCCGCAAATCGTACCGGTTGACCCATTCGGTTCATCTCCCTTTGGAAGACCGAGACCCCGTTAGTGACGCCGAAGGGAACCCTGAGGAAGTGATTGGGACGACCGTCCGCCTCGAAAGCGGTGTATGGACGGTCTGATTTACGAATGGGGAGCTGGTGGTAGACGGATTTGAGGTCTACCGCTGACAAGACCCGGTACTGTGCAATCTGATTGACCATATCAGATATGCGTGGGAGGGGGTGCGCATCGAGCTGCGTGTACCGATTGATGGCTTGGCTGTAGTCCACGACCATTCTGTGTTTCTCCCCAGTTTTAACTACTACCACTTGGGCTCTCCAGGGGCTGTTGCTGGCCTCGATGATGCCCTCCCGAAGCAGCCGCTGGACCTCGGACCAGATGAAGGTCCTGTCCTGGGTGCTGTACCGTCTGCTCCTAGTGGCAATGGGCTTGCAATCCGCAGTTAGATTGGAGAAGACCTTTAGGGTCGCGAGGCCGCACACAGTGAGGGGTGGTAGGGGCCCGCCGAATTAGAGGGTTAGGCTCTGGAGGTTACACTGGAAGTCCAGGCCGAGTAGTAGGGCAGCGCAGAGGTTAGGGAGGACGTAGCGGCGGAAGCCGCTGAATTCTACGCCCTGGACCGTGAGTGTGGCTGTGCAGAACCCCCGGAACGCGACGGAATGGGATCCGGAGGCCAGGGAAATTCTTTGGTTGGCGGGTTGTACCGCAAGGGAGCAGCGCCTTACCGTATCCGGGTGTATGAAGCTTTCGGTGCTCCCGGAGTCCAGCAGGCAAGAGGTCACGTGGCCGTTGATTTTCACGCTGGTCGATGCGGTGGCCGCGTTGTGCGGACGAGACTGGTCGATCGTCACTGAGGCGAATCGTGGTCGGTTGCTGCTGACGGCGGATGATGGGGAGCCTGGGGGGCCCAGATCCTGGAATGCTGTCGGTGTCCATGTCCCGTGGGGGAGACAAGATGGCGGCGCCTGAAGATCCTGCGAGGGACAAAATGGCGGCGTCCATGGGGCGCACGTTGCGGGGGTTGGACAGGTTGGTGGCGCCCATGGGCAGCACGCGGATTGAGGGGGAGAAGATGGTGGTGCCCACTGGCTGCGCGTGGCCCCGGGAGGTGAAGATGGCGGCAGCCACTGGTCGTGGGTGGTCCGGGGAGGTGAAGATGGCGGCGCCCACTGGCTGCGCGTGGTCCGGGGAGATAAAGATGGCGGCACCCATTGTGTGTAGGCTGGGGGTGGTGGGGCCGATAGCGGCAATTGCGCGAGCCTGGCACACCACGACGAAGTGCCTCTTTTTGCCGCAAGCCTTGCAAAGGGCAGCGTTGGCGAGGGTGCTTCTGCTGGCCGCAGAAGTAACATTGGGGACCCCCGGGGTGCGTGTACAGGTCCCCGCTGGGCGGCAGTCTGTGGGGTCCACGAGGGGTAGGAGGGGTGGGCCGCGTGGCTGGTGGGGTAGGCCTGAATGTTATGTGAGGCAACCGTCATGGAGAGCGCTAGCTTCTTTGTTTCAGCTAGGTCGAGCGTGGCCCCTTCTAACAGTCTTTGGTGTATGAGGTCCGACCCAATCCCCGTTAGGAACGCGTCCCACATAAGAAGGTTGGAATGTTCGGTGGCCATAAGGACTTTAATCACAGCCCCGGACTAGTGGGATTAGGGCCCGCCAGAAGTCTTCTATGGACTCACCAGGGAGTTGAGAGCGAGTGGCGTGTACGTGCCTGGCGAAGAGCGTGTTCGCCTTCTGGGCGTAATTTTCTTTGAGTAGCGTCATGGCTTCGGCGTAGTTTGGCGCATCCTGGATCAACGGAAAGACGTTGGCGCTCAACCTCGAGTACAGAATCTGTATTTTCTGAGCCTCCGGAACAGGGCTTGGCGCCGAGTTGCTGTATGCCTCGAAGCAAGCTAGCCAGTGCTGAAAGTCCTTTTTGGCATCGCTTGATTGCGGATCCAGCTGCAGGTGATCCGGCTTGATACGGGGGTCCAGCTTCTGAAAATCATAGAGCAATAAATTGATGCACGATCAATTGCACAAAGATGAGAGTTGAATACAACTGAGGCTTTATTGCTCTAAGATGTATGGCCTCCCACAGCAGCTGGTGAAATGGCTGCTGCACGGAGGACACACATATTTATATTCCGCCTACTGGGCGGAGCCAGCAGGCAGGGATTACCGTTGTACCTGTAGTACAGGTCCTACCATACATCACCTAATATAGGTGCAACAGTGGTTTACCACAGTTTCCTCCGGGTGCTCCGGTTTCCTCCCACAGTCCAAAGATGTGTAGGTTAGGTGGACTGGCCATGATAAAATTCCCGCACCAGCCTCCCCGAACAGGCGCCGGAATGTGGCGACTAGGGGCTTTTCACAGTAACTTCATTTGAAGCCTACTTGTGACAATAAGCGATTTTCATTTCATTTCATAAAATTGCCCCTTAATGTCTTTAGATTAGACGGCATCACCTAATTTAGGTGCAACAGTGGTTTACCACAACCCCTTCCACATTTCCCCCTTCACCTTCCCCTTGTCCTTTCCTCTTCATTCCTTTTACATCCTCCCTTTACCCCTTCCCATCTTCCCACCATCCTCTTTTCCTCATTCCCCTCTTCATCTCTCATTCCCCATTCCTTGCCTCCCTCTCCTTTCCCTTTGTGAATTCTCTATCCCTCATTCCCTTGTCTAATTTCCTTCCCCCATTTCCTTCCTTCTCTCTCCCTTCCCCTCTTCCCCTTCCCCCTTGCTGCCTTCCCAACACCTGCTTTTCCCCATTCCCAACATATACCCTCTTCCCCTTCCCCATTCTCCTCGCCTTCCCCCTCCCCTTCTCCCTCTTCCCTTTCCCACTTCCACATTTCCATTCCCACGTCCCCCTTTCCCTTCCCAATTGCTCCCTCTCCCCATTCTCCTTTCCTCATTCTACCTTCTCCAATTCCCTCTCTATCCCCTTCCCATTTTGTCCTTGCGCGTTGCTCCCTTTCCCGCTTTCTCCCTTCATTATTTCCCCTCTGCCCCCATCCCCATCCCCGTTCTCCTTTCCACTTGCCTGCCCCTGCCCCATTTCCACTTCCCCACCCCTTTTCCCCTTCCCCTTCCCCTGGCCCCTCCTGCTTCCCCCTCCCTGCCCCTTCTCCACTCTCCTTTCTCTCTCCCCATTTCCTGTAGCCCCACTCCCACCCTGTCCTCAGACGTCCCGAGAGCCCTGTTTATTCGAGAGGACTGAACATCTCTTTTACATTTGAATTATGAGCTTTCTTTACATCTCATTATGTTATGTCTCATTTGGCAATAATTACAATATGATTGCTTTGTTTTGATAACAATGTGTTTGTCTTATTTGAGTATAATTCTGATATGTTGCCTCATTAGCATGTTATTACAATGTGCTTGACTCTGTTGACTATCATTACCATTCCTTTGCCTTGGTGAGCGATTACGGTAAGTCAAGGAATAGGCAGCTCTTTCTGACCCCAATCCTATTTGTAGACCGCCCCTAATCCTGACAAGTAAATAAATGAATACAGAATACAGAATGCTGGCAGCAAATGTATTGACACAACTCTCCAGCCAGACCTACTTAATCAAACATCACTCAAAGCACATTGATTCTCCAGTCCTTCCCACTCTCGTTGAATGGATAGCAGAGACAATGGGCCAAATTGCCGACCTTTCCTGGCCGCGTGTTTCCTGACAACACACGTTCGCTGGTGGCAGGATTCACTCTTCCCGCCGCTTGTTAATGGGTTTTCCCATTGAACCCAGGTTTTAAAGAGTGCCTTAAAGGAAATGGGGCAAGTAAAGAAGTGAAGAGGTTTACGGAGAGAATTCTGCAGCTTCGGGTCCAGGCAGCTGAAGGTAAGACCACCGATGGTTGTTGTTTTTCTTCCCGCATCTCGAGGTTCACAAGGCAAATTTTTCCCTGGAACAGGTCGCAAGTCTGTCGCCAGAGGCTGATAACGTGAGGGGCAGCACATCGCATCACGTATGGCTGCCCAGGAACCACTCCCATTCCTACTGCCGTCTGTCGGTGTGTGTTGGAAGTATTTTTGATACTCATCCCCTTTGGCCCCATTCTTTGGCTTGGGCTTGGCTGCCTGCGGTGCTGAGGATCTGGGTTCGATCCCGGCCCCGGGACACTGTCCATGTGGAGTTTGCACATTCTCCCCGTGTCTGCATGGGTCTCACCCCCACAACCCAAAGATGTGCAGGTTTTAATAATAACAATCTTTATTATTGTCACAAGTAGATTTACATTAACACTGCAATGAAGTTACTGCGAAAAGCCCCTAGTCGCCACATTCCGGCGCCTGTTCGGGTACACAGGGAGAATTCAGAATGTCCAATTCACCTAATAGCACGTCTTTTGAGACTTGTGAGAGGAAACCGGAGCACCCGGAGGAAACCCACGCAGACACGGGGAGAACGTGCAGACTCTGCACAAACAGTGACCCAAGCCGGGAATCGAACCCGGGTCACTGGCGTTGTGAAGCAACAGTGCTAACCACCGGTGACTGAAGACATGGCTGCCAATGGTGGAATGAAGGAAGTTTGAGATGTGCGAGAGACCAGAATTGGAGGAGCACAGAGAACTCCGAGGGATTCAGGACTGATTACAGAGAAGGATGGGGGTGGGGGAGGGGTGGGCCAGGGGCCAGTGGAGAGCGGAGTTGGGGTCGCGGTGAGGCTATGAAGGCATTCGAAACCAGGATAAGAATTTCAAAATTAGTAAGAATTCCTCATGAATTCCTAACTATCTCCCTCACGTAATCTCTCCACCTATCTTCACATAGTCTGTTTTCTTTTTGTTTCTTCTTCTAGTTGAGCTGTTTCGTTAAATATGATTTAAGGTGTTGCTGGGGCAGGCCGAGAGAAACTATTTCCTCTGGTGCAGAGATTCCAGAATCAGGGGAATACAATAAACTTAGAGAGCTAGGGGTAAGATCAGGAACCATTTCTTCCCACAAGGCCTGGGGTAAATCTGAAACACCCTCTCTCTCCTGTTGAGGTTAATTGAAAATTCCAAAACTAAGATTGTGATACTATTAGGCAAAGGTATTAAAGGCAGTTGGTGTTAAGATATCGATCAGCTATGATTTAATTTAATGGCAGAATAGACTCGAGAGGCTGAATGGTCACACCTTCTATCGATGTCTTTCTTACTCGAATTGCCTCATTGCAGCACGGTAACACAAGGGGTTAGCACTGTTGCTTCACAGCTCCAGGGTCCCAGGTTCGATTCCCTGCTGGGTCACTGTCTGTGCGGAGTCTGCACATCCTCCCTGTGTCTGCGTGGGTTTCCTCCGGGTGCTCCGGTTTCCTCCCACAGTCCAAAGACGTGCAGGTTAGGTGGATTGGCCGTGATAAATTGCCCTTAGTGACCAAAAAAGGTTAGGAGGGATTATTGGGTTACAGGGATAGGGCGGAAATGAGGGCTTAAGTGGGTCGGTGTAGACTCGATGGGCCGAATGGCCTCCTTCTGCACTGTATGTTCTATGATCCATTTTAAGCCAGTGTTTAGCTTCATCGACTCTTAGCTATCTCGCGTGCAGCCTGAAGCATCTGTGGGCTGACTCCTCAAAAGCTCCAAACGTCCTGGGTGACCTCATGCAGTTACTGTAGGTTGTGTTGGGAGCTTAAGTCAGTTTCAGCTCTTCCCACCATTACAAAAATCTCCATCCCATTCACCACCCAGCGCGTCCCTCTCCATTTAAACACCCACTCAGGGCACCGTGCCCACAGTGTCACCTAACAAGCTTTTGTCAGTAACCATTGTGATCCCTTCAAAGGAATATCACCTTACAGAAGGAATCTTGGCTGAAGGAAACGAGATTAAGGTCAGAATAATGCCAATGATGTTTATGGACTGTTTGGCACTGCCATCCACGAGCATATCTTCGAAAGTGTTCAAACACATTATTAAAACGATCGGGTTACAAGAATTATAACCCACCCTCTCTGCTGCCGCTGTTCAACTTGCCCTTGCCTTGATCCCATACTAATTCTTGCATGTAACATTCTCTTTGTAATGATATGTAAACTTGAGCTTATCTAAAACTCTGCTGCTGTTATTCATCAAGTCCTCTTCGCCCATTCCCCCTTGTGTTCGCTGGCCCAATTTGGCTCCCAATCCAGTTAAATTCTCATCTTTATTTACAAATCCCTTCATGGCTTTGCTTCTCTCTATCTCTGTAATCTCGACCAGCCCCACAACCATCCATGACCTCCGTGCGCCTCCACTTCTGGTCTCTCTACGTCTTTCACTTCTTTCAGGCTGTCATTGGTAGTTGTCTGCAGTTCCAGATCTGGAATTTCTTTCCTAAGTCTCTCTCCCTCTCTCTTCCTTCAAGATACCCCTTAAGACATAGGAAAAAATGCTGAATCCATTATTGAGGAGGTTTGAACAGGGCACTTAGAAAATCTTAATGCCATCAGGCAGAGTCAACATGGTTTTGTGAAAGGGAAATCAGGTTAAGAATTTCAAAATTCGAGGCTGGGGTTAATGAATTGCTAACTATCTCCCTCACTTACCTCTCTCCAGTTGTCTTCATATGGTTTATTTTCTTTTTTGATTCTTCTTCTACTTGAGCTGTTTAGTTAAAAGTGATTAAAAGTGTTGCTGGGGTAGACAGAGAAAAGCTATTTCCTCTCGGGCAGAGATTTCAGAATATGGAGAATACGCTGAAAATTAGGTTAATTTATTAGAGTTCTTTGAGGAACTAAAAAGAAAAATGGATAATGGATAAGCTGTAGACGTGGTGTAGTTGGAATTCCAAAAGTCTTTTTCAAAAGGACAAATCAAAGGTTACCGCACAGAGTAAGAACTTATGGTGTCAGGAGTAACACGTGAGCATGGAAAGAGGTTTGATTAGCTAATAGGCAGCAGAGAGTAGGGATAAATGTATTATCTTTGGGTTGGCAAGTTGTAATTAGCAGAGATCATTGCTGAGGCCTCAACTCAGGGCAGCACGGTAGCATTGTGGTTAGCACAATTGCTGCACAGCTCCAGGGTCCCAGGTTCAATTCCTGGCTGTGCGGAGTCTGCACATTCTCCCCGTGTGTGCGTGGGTTTCCTCCGGGTGCTCTGGCTTCCTCCCACAGTCCAAAGATGTGCAGGTTAGGTGGATTGGCCATGCTAAATTGTCCTTAGTGTCCAAAATTGCCCTTAGTGTTGGGTGAGGTTACTGGGTTATGGCGATAGGGTAGAGGTGTGGACCTTTGGTAGGGAGCTCTTTCCAAGAGCCGGTGCAGACTCGATGGGCCGAATGGCTCCTTCGGCACTGTAAATTCTATGATAACTATTGATCATTTCTAGCAATGATTTGGATGAAGGGTTGTTGCTAAATGATTGGCTGCTAAATTTGATGCTTACACAAAGATAGGTAGGAGGGTAAGTTGTGAAGAAGACATAAGGGGCTGGATTCGCTGCGCCGCCACGCCACATTTCCGTTTCACCTCACCGGCAGGATGCTCTGTTACGCTGGCCGGTAAATGGGGTTTCCCATTGTGGGGCAGCCCCACGCCGTCCCCCGGGGCTGCCGGCAAAAGGGAGCATCACTGGCGGAAAATCCAGCCCAAGGAATCTGCAAAGGGATATATAGATGATTGATTGGGTAACAATTTGGCAGATGGAGTATGAAGTGGCAAAATGTGAACTTTGATAGGAAGTGTAGAGACGTGGGATGTAATTTCATAGAATCATAGAATTTACAGTGCAGAAAGAGGCCATTCGGCACATCGAGTCTGCACCGGCCCTTGTAAAGTGCCCCCTACCAAGCCCACACCTCCATCCTATCCCCGTAACCCAGTAACTCCTCCTAACCATTTTGGACACTAAAGGGAAATTTAGCATGGCCAATCCACCTAACCTGCACATCTTTGGACGGTGGGAGGAAACCGGAGCACCCGGAGGAAACCCACACACACAAGGGGAGGACGTGCAGACTTCGCACAGACAGTGACCCAAGCTGGGAATCAAACCTGGGACCCTGGAGCTGTGAAGCAATTGTGCTACCCACAATACTACCGTGCTGCCCTGAGTTGAGGCCTCAGCAATGATCTCTGCTAATTACAACAATGTTGTCATTCATTGAAAGGGGAATGGAATAAAGAAGTAAGGAAGTCTTAGCCCAGTTCTACAGGACATTGCTGAGGCCAGATCTGGAGTCCTGTGCACAGTTTTGGTCTCCTTACATAAGAAGGGATATAATGCATTCGGAACATTTCAGAGAAGATACACTCAGCCGATTCCTAGGATGAAAGGCTTATCTAATGAGGAAAGGTTGACCAAGTTGGACCCGTATCTTTTGGAGTTGAGGTGGTCTTTTTTATACATATCAGACCCTGACAGGACTCAACAGAGTGGATGCTGAGGGGATTTTTTAAAAACTCATTTGTGGGATGTGCGTGTCAATGGTTAGGTCAGCATTTATTGCTCATCCCTAATTGCCCTTGAGAAGGTGGTGGGTGAGCCTCCCTCTTGAACAGGTGCAGTCCATGTGGTGTAGGTACACCCACAGTGCTGTTAGGGAGGGAGTGCCAGGATTTTGACCCAGCGACAGTGAAGGAATGGAAATATATTTTCAAGTCAGGTTGCTGAATGGTTTGAAGGGGATCCTCCAGGTGGTTGTTCCAGGTATGTGCTCCCTTGTCCTACTAGATGGTAGTGGTTGTGGGTTTGGAAGGTGGTACGCAGACTCAGTGAGTTGCTACAGAGCATCTTGTAGATGGTGCACATGGCTGCCACTGCATGTGGAGGGAGTGAATGCTTCTGGATGGCATGTCAATCAAACAGGCTGCTTCGTCCTGGATGGTGTTGAGCTTCTCGAGTGTTGTTGGAGCTGCACTCACCCAGGCAAGTGGAGAGTATTCCATCACACTCCTGACTTGTGCTTTGTAGATTGTGGACAGGCTTTGAGGAGTGTGGAGGGGAATTAGTCACTGCAGGATTCCTGTTCACCTGCACTTGTAACAACAGCATTTAAATGGCTTGTCCAGTTCAGGTTCTGGTCAATGGTAACCCCCAGGATGTTGTTAGTGGGGGATTCAGTGATGGTAATGCCATTGAATGTAAGGGGCGATGGTTAGATCCTCTACCTCCCCTATTGCCAGGCCTTGCTGATTGGTTGAAAACAGCTGGTCTGGGAGAAGTTCTGTTTGGACATTTTATTTTATACTCAGTGTCTGTTATGCCTTGGAAGCAGAATGTGAAGGAAGACTCTGTTTCTCTCCCTTTCACTTCCTCCCCTTTATTGCCTGCTGTCCAGAGTGGGTACACTTTCAGCCAGAACATTCTCATCTCAGAATAACTCATCTGTATATTGAAAGCCTGCAAAGTTGTAACACGTGAGAGTTATCAAAGACAGTGCTGCACCAGAGGTCCATCTGAAAGGACTTCAAGGCCATCTGTGACCAGAACTTTGTCAGATCAACAGCACCAAGATCTTTTCAAACTTCACCTTTTTAAAAGTGTTCACCTACACCAACCTCTGCAAATACCGTATTTGTCATGTCCGTTTTGTGTTTGTGTGTTCAGATTTTTTTTAAAAGGGGTAAATCATTACACTTCAAAATCACAAATTGTATGTTAACCAGTGTTGCAAAAGACGTTTCATTTCATAATAAATCAATGATTATGCCTTTATTGATAGAAGCCTGGTTTAAGTCTCTTTTATGCTGGGTATAGGAGCAGTGATGGTAAA
This sequence comes from Scyliorhinus torazame, assembly GCF_047496885.1. Lineage (NCBI taxonomy): Eukaryota > Metazoa > Chordata > Chondrichthyes > Carcharhiniformes > Scyliorhinidae > Scyliorhinus > Scyliorhinus torazame. The sequence goes on along the minus strand of NC_092720.1, from coordinate 15,674,213 downwards.
CAATTTGCCATTTTGGTGAGTGAATTAAACATTTATTTTATTATTATTATGACCTGTGGAGCAGTGAGGCTAGAATTAGCTGTCTCGCCCTCATGGCACGGTGGCACAGTGGTTAGCACTGCTGCCTCACAGTGCCAGGGGCCCGGCTTCGATTCCAGCCTTGGGTGACTGTGTGGAGCTTACATGTTCCTGCCATTTCCTCTGGATGCTCTGGTTTTCTCCCACAGTCCAAAGATGTGCACGTTAGGTGGATTAGCCATTCCCCTGCCCTATCCCCATTACCCAGTAATGCCGTCTAATCTAAAGACATTAAGGGGCAATTTTATGAAATGAAATGAAATGAAAATCGCTTATTGTCACAAGTAGGCTTCAAATGAAGTTACTGTGAAAAGCCCCTAGTCGCCACATTCCGGCGCCTGTTCGGGGAGGCTGGTGCGGGAATTTTATCATGGCCAGTCCACCTAACCTACACATCTTTGGACTGTGGGAGGAAACCGGAGCACCCGGAGGAAACTGTGGTAAACCACTGTTGCACCTATATTAGGTGATGTATGGTAGGACCTGTACTACAGGTACGACGGTAGTCCCTGCCTGCTGGCTCCGCCCAGTAGGCGGAGTATAAATATGTGTGTCCTCCGTGCAGCAGCCATTTCACCAGCTGCTGTGGGAGGCCACACATCTTAGAGCAATAAAGCCTCAGTTGTATTCAACTCTCGTCTTTGTGCAATTGATCGTGCATCAATTTATTGCTCTCAGATTTTCAGAAGCTGGACCCCCGTATCAAGCCGGATCGCCTGCAGCTGGATCCGCAATCAAGCGATGCCAAAAAGGACTTTCAGCACTGGCTAGCTTGCTTCGAGGCATACAGCAACTCGGCGCCAAGCCCTGTTCCGGAGGCTCAGAAAATACAGATACTGTACTCGAGGTTGAGCGCCAACGTCTTTCCGTTGATCCAGGATGCGCCAAACTACGCCGAAGCCATGACGCTACTCAAAGAAAATTACGCCCAGAAGACGAACACACTCTTCGCCAGGCACGTACTCGCCACTCGCTCTCAACTCCCTGGTGAGTCCATAGAAGACTTCTGGCGGGCCCTAATCCCACTAGTCCGGGACTGTGACTGTCAGGCCATTACGGCCACGGAACATTCAAACCTCCTTATGCGGGACGCTTTTGTTACGGGGATTGGGTCGGACAACATACGCCAGCGACTTCTAGAGGGGGCCACGCTCGATCTCACAGAGACAAAGAAGCTAGCGCCCACTATGATGGTCGCCTCGCGCAATATCCAGGTCTACACCCCGAGCTGCGCGGCCCACCCCTCCTACGCACCGTGGACCCCACAGACGGCCACCCCAGCGGGGGCCTTACCCAGCCAATACGCCTGCGCCATGTGCCAGGAAACGAACCCCGGGGGTCCCCAATGTTACTTTTGCGGCCAGCAGAAACACCCCCCGCCAACGCTGCCCGGCCCGCGCTGCCCTTTGTAAGGCTTGCAGTAAGAAGGGGCACTTCGCCGCGGTGTGCCAGGCTCGCGCAGTCGCCGCTAACACCCCCACTCCCTCGTTTACGGACAATGGGCGCCGCCATCTTCACGTCCCCAGACCACGCGCGACCAATGGGCGCCGCCATCTTCTCCCCCTCATACTACACAAGGCCAGTGGGCGCTGCCATCTTCTCCCCCTCAGACCAAGCGCGGCCAGTGGGCGCCGCCATCTCCCCTTCGCGCATCACGTGCGGCCCATGGGTGCCGCCATCTTTTTCAACCCCCGCCATGTGCGGCCCATGGGCGCTGCCATTTTGTCTTCGCCAAGATCTTCAGGCACCGCCATCTTGTCTCCCAGACGGCACATGGGCACCACCGGCGTTCCAGGACCTGGGCCCCCCGGGCTCCCCATCATCCGACACCAGCGACGACCAACCACGACTCGCCTCAGTGACCATCGACCAATCTCATCCGCACAACCTGGCTACCGCATTGACCAGCGTTAAAATCGATGGACACGTGACCTCTTGCCTGCTGGACTCCGGGAGCACCGAAGGCTTCATACACCCGGATACGGGAAGGCGCTGCTCCCTCGCGGTACACCCCGCCAATCAAAGAAAATCCCTGGCCTCCGGATCCCATTCCGTGGCGATCCAGGGGTACTGTACATCACGGTCCAGGGTGTAGAATTCAGCGGCTTCCGCCTCTACGTCCTCCCTAATCTCTGCGCTGCCCTACTACTCGGCCTGGACTTCCAGTGTAACCTCCAGAGCCTAACCCCGAAATTCAGTGGACCCCTACCACCCCTTACTGTGTGCGGCCTCGCGACCCTAAAGATCGATCCACCTTCCCTCTTCGCAAATCTAACCCTGGATTGCAAACCAATCGCCACCCAGGAGCAGACGGTACAGTACCCAGGACAGGACCTTCACCAGGTCCGAGGTCCAGCGGCTGCTTCGGGAAGGCATCATCGAGGCCAGCAACAGCCCCTGGAGAGCCCAAATGGTAGTAGTTAAAACTGGGGAGAAACACAGAATGGTCGTGGACTACAGCCAGTCCTTCAATCGGTACATGCAGCTCGATGCGTACCCCCTCCCACGCATATCTGATTTGGTCAATCAGATTGCACAGTACCGGGTCTTCTCAATGGTAGACCTCAATTCCGCCTACCACCAGCTCCCCATCCGTAAAGCGGACCGTCCCTACACTGCCTTCGAGGCAGACGGTCGCCTCTATCACTTCCTCAGGCGTCACCAACGGGGTCTCGGTCTTCCAAAGGGAGATGGTACGGTTTGTGGGCCACCTTTCCATACCTAGACAACGTCACCATCTGTGGCCATGATCAGCAGGACCACGACGCCAACCTTGCCAATTCTCTCCACACCTCCACTCTCTGAACCTCACGTACAACAAGGAGAAGTGCGTGTTCAGCCCGAACCACTTAGCCATCCTTGGCTTTGTGGTCCAGAATGGAGTTCTGGGGCCCGATCCCGACCGCATGCGCCCCCTCATGGAGTTCTTACTCCCCCCCTCCCTCCCACTGCACCAAGGCCCTCAAACGCTGCCTGCGGTTCTTTTCATACTATGCCCAGTGGGTCCCAAACTATGCGGACAAGGCCCGCCCACTCATACAGTCCACCCATTTTCCCCTGACGGCCGAGGCTCAACAGGCCTTCGCCCGTATCAGAGCCGATATCGCCAAGGCCGCGATGCACGCAGTAGAGACGCCGCCCTTTCAAGTGGAGAGTGACGCATCAGACTTTGCCCTAGCCGCCACCCTCAATCAGGCAGGCAGACCCGTGGCATTCCTTTCCTGCACCCTTCATGCCTCAGATATTCGGCACGCATCCGTCGAAAAAGAGGCCCAAGTTATCGTTGAAGCTGTGCGGCATTGGAGGCATTACCTGGCCAGCAGGAGATTCACTCTCCTCACTGACCAACGGTCGGTAGCCTTCATGTTCAATAACACACAGCGGGGCAAGATCAAGAATGATAAGATCTTAAGGTGGAGGATCAAGCTCTCCACCGACAACTACGAGATTTTGTATCGCCCCAGCAAGCTCAAGGAGCCCCCAGACGCCCTATCCCGAGGTACCTGTGCCAGCGCACAAGTAGACTGACTCCGGACCCTGCACGACAGCCTTTGTCACCCGGGAGTCACACGGTTGTACCATTTTATAAAGGCCCGCAACCTGCCCTACTCCGTCGAGGAAGTACGGACAATCACCAGGGACTGCCAGGTCTGTGCGGAGTGCAAGCCACACTTCTACCAGCCGGACCGTGCGCGCCTGGTGAAGGCCTCCCGCCACTTTGAGCGCCTCAGCGTGGATTTCAAAGGGCCCCGCCCCTCCACCGTAACACGTATTTTCTCCGTGTGGTCGATGAGTACTCCAGATCCCCCTCGCCATCCCATGCCCCGACATGACGTCTGCCACCGTCATCAAATGGCTCAACACAATCTTCGCTCTGTTCGGTTTCCCCGCCTACATCCACAGTGACAGGGGATCCTCATTCATGAGCGATGAGCTGCGTCAGTTCTTGCTCAGATGGGTCTCGCCTCCAGCAGAACGACCAGCGATAACCTCCGGGGAAACGGACAGGTAGAGAGGGAGAACGGGACGGTTTGGAGGGCCGTCCAGCTGGCCCTACGGTCCAGGAACCTCCCGGCCTCCCGCTGGCAGGAGGTCCTCCCTGATGCACTATACTCCATTCGGTCACTGCTGTGCACCGCCACTAACAACACACCCCATGAACATCTCTTTTCCTTCCCCAGGAAGTCCACATCCGGGGTGTCGCTCCCGACCTGGCTCGCAGCTCCAGGACCCGTCCTGCTCCGTAGGCACGTCCGAGTCCACAAGGCGGACTCGTTAGTGGAGAGGGTGCAGTTGCTCCATGCGAACCGCCAGTATGCCTACGTGGCGTACCCCGACGGCCGCCCAGATACTGTCTCCCTCAGGGACCTGGCACCAGCAGGTTCCACACACACACACACCCCTCCGGCCCGGCGCTACCCTCCCCTCCCCCGGCGCTCCCAGCAGCAACCCCCCCCAGGACCATCCATCCTCCCCCTGCTCACGCCCGAGGATGAAGAGGATTTTGGCACGCTCCCGGAGTCACCGAAGACCAGGCCAGCATCGGCATTGCCGCCACCACTGCGTCTCTCCCAGCGGCACATCAAGGCCCCGGACCGGTTGAATCTCTAGCTGGTCAACTGGACTTCAAAAGACATTTTTTTTTCTCACAAAAATTGTACATGTAAAATTCAGTTGTTGTATATAATTCTCCACCACCCCCGCCGGACTCAATTTTAACAGGAGGTGAATGTGGTAAACCACTGTTGCACCTATATTAGGTGATGTAAGGTAGGACCTGTACTACAGGTACGACGGTAGTCCCTGCCTGCTGGCTCCGCCCAGTAGGCAGAGTATAAATATGTGCGTCTTCCACGCAGCAGCCATTTTGCCAGCTGCTGTGGGAGGCCACACATCATAGAGCAATAAAGCCTCAGTTGTATTCAACTCTCGTCTTTGTGCAATTGATCGTGCATCAGAAACCCACACAGACAGAGAATGTGCAAACTCCACACAGGCAGTAACCCAAAGCTGGAATTGAACCCAGGTCCCTGGTGCTGTGAGGCAGCAGTGCTAACCACAGTGCCACCGTGCCGCCCCTGGTGACATCATAGCTCATTATAAATTGCCAGCTGAAGCTGTTAATTGGATCAGATACAGAGTGAATAATATGGCTACAATTAACTACATTCCCCATGATGCTCTAGCTCTTCCTGCTTTCACTAGTTTGAGCTCAATACTACCCCAAGGAGGTAGTTGAGGAGGGTTTGTCTACTGAGTCAGTATGGGTGGAAGTCAGAAACAAGAAAGGAGCAATCACTTTATTGGGAGTTTTCTACAGACCCCCCAATAGCAGCAGAGAGATAGAGGAACAGATTGGGTGACAGATCTTGGAAAGGTGCAGAAGTAACAGAGTTGTTGTCATGGGTGACTTCAACTTCCCTAATATTGACTGGAACCTCCTTAGTGCAAATGGTTTGGATGGAGCAGATTTTGTCAGGTGTGTACAGGAAGGATTCCTGATTCCTGTAGATAGGCCGACTAGGGGGAGGCCATATTGGACTTGGTGCTCGGCAACGAACCAGGCCAGGTGTCAGATGTCTCGGTGGGCGTGCATTTCGGTGACAGTGACCACAACTCCTTGACCTTTACCATAGTCACGGAGAGGGATAGGAACGGACAGTATGGGAAGGTATTTAATTGGGGGAGGGGAAATTATACTGCCATTAGACAGGAGCTGAGGAGCATAAAGTGGGAACAGTTGTTCTCGGGGAAATGCACAACAGTAATGTGGAGGTTGTTTAAGGAGCATTTGCTGCGAGTGCTGGATAGTTTTGTCCCACTGAGACGAGGAAGGAATGGTAAGGTGAAGGAGCCTTGGATGACAAGAGAAGTGGAGCTTCTAGGCAAGAGGAAGAAGGAAGCTTACGTAAGGTTGAGGAAGCAAGGATCTGACTCGGCTCTAGAGGGTTACAAGGTAGCCAGGAAGGAACTCAAAAATGGACTGAGGAGAGCTAGAAGGTGGCATGAAAAAGCCCTGGCGGGAAGGATTAGGGAAAACCCCCAAGGCGTTCTACACTTATATGAGAAATAAGAGGATGATCAGAGTGAGAGTCGGGCCGATCAGGGATAGTGGAGAGAACTTCTACCTAGAGTCTGAGGAGATGGGGGAGGCACCTAAATGAATATTTTGCTTCAGTATTCACTCGAGAGAGGGACCTTGTTCCTCATGAGAACAGTGTGAACCAAGTTAATAGACTCGAACAGGTTGATATTAAGAAGGAGGATGTGCTGGAAATTTTGAAAAGCATCAGGAAAGATAAGTCTCCTGGGCCTGACGGGATATACCCAAGGTTAATACGGGAAGCGAGGGAGGAGATTGCTGCGCCGTTGGCGATGACCTTTGCGTCCTCACTCTTCACTGGAGTAGTACCGGATCATTGGAGGGAGGCGAATGTTGTTCCCCTGTTCAAGAAAGGGAATAGGGAAATCCCTGGGAATTACAGACCCATCAGTCTTACGTCTGTGGTGAGAAAAATATTGGTGAGGATTCTGAGAAATAGGGGGCGTGATTCTCCGATGCCGCGCCGGTTGGGATAATCACCTGGTGCGCCATTTTTCCCCGCGATGCCGGTCCGACGCCCTCCCGCGATTCACCCAAGCAGCAAGATCGGCCCCATCGAGATCTACGCGGCGCAGGCCGGAGAATCGCCCGAGACACCCAAAATGGCGATTCTCCGCTTCCCCCGCTATTCTCCGGCCCGGATGGGCCGAAGTCCTGACGGCGTGACCCCAGTTCACGCCGTCGCCGTTCACACCTGGTAAATAAAGTTGTCAGCCAGTCGTGCTGGCTGCCGCTGAGCAGTGAGGAGGTGAGCGAACTGTTCCGGAGCTCCTGCAGACCGGGTCGGCTTCCCCGAGAACGCTGCGGCCAACGGGGGGGGGGTGGGGGGGGGGGGGGTGGGTGGGAGGGGGTGGGAGGGGGGTGAGGGGGGGTGAGGGAGAGTGTGGAGTTGGGAGGGGTTGAGGGAGGGAGTGGAGGTGGGAGGGGGTGAGGGAGAGTGTGGAGTTAGGAGGGGGGTGAGGGAGGGAGTGGAGGTGGGATGGGGTGAGGGAGAGTGTGGAGTTGGGAGGGGTTGAGGGAGGGAGTGGAGGTGGGAGGGGGTGAGGGAGAGTGTGGAGTTAGGAGGGGGGTGAGGGAGGGAGTGGAGGTGGGATGGGGTGAGGGAGAGTGTGGAGTTGGGAGGGGGTGAGGGAGAGTGTGGAGTTGGGAGGGGTTGAGGGAGGGAGTGGAGGTGGGAGGGGGTGAGGGAGAGTGTGGAGTTAGGAGGGGGGTGAGGGAGGGAGTGGAGGTGGGATGGGGGTGAGGGAGAGTGTGGAGTTGGGAGGGGGGTGAGGGAGGGAGTGGAGGTGGGAGGGGGTGAGGGAGGGAGTGGAGGTGGGAGGGGGTGAGGGAGGGAGTGGAGGTGGGAGGGGGGTGAGGGAGAGTGTGGAGTTGGGAGGGGGGTGAGGGAGGGAGTGGAGGTGGGAGGGGGTGAGGGAGAGTGTGGAGTTGGGAGGGGGGTGAGGGAGGGAGTGGAGGTGGGAGGAGGTGAGGGAGAGTGTGGAGTTGGGAGGGGGTGAGGGAGGGAGTGGAGGTGGGAGGGAGGTGAGGGAGAGTGTGGAGTTGGGAGGGGGGTGAGGGAGGGAGTAGAGGTGGGAGGGGGTGAGGGAGAGTGTGGAGTTGGGAGGGGGTGAGGGAGGGAGTGGAGGTGGGAGGGGGGTGGGGGAGAGCGTGGAGTTGGGAGGGGGTGAGGGAGGGAGTGGAGGTGGGAGGGGGGTAAGGGAGAGCGTGGAGTTGGGAGGGGGTGAGGGAGAGTGTGGGGTTGGGAGGGGGTGAGGGAGGGAGTGGAGGTGGGAGGGGGGTGAGGGAGAGCGTGGAGTTGGGAGGGGGGTGAGGGAGGGAGTGGAGGTGGGAGGGGGGTGAGGGAGAGTGTGGAGTTGGGAGGGGGGTGAGGGAGGGAGTGGAGGTGGGTGAGGGAGAGTGTGGAGTTGGGAGAGGGGGTGAGGGAGGGAGTGGAGATGGGAGGGGTGTGAGGGAGAGTGTGGAGTTGGGAGGGGGGTGAGGGAGGGAGTGGAGGTGGGTGAGGGAGAGTGTGGAGATGGGAGAGGGGGTGAGGGAGGGAGTGGAGATGGGAGGGGTGTGAGGGAGAGTGTGGAGTTGGGAGGGGGGTGAGGGAGGGAGTGGAGGTGGGTGAGGGAGAGTGTGGAGATGGGAGAGGGGGTGAGGGAGAGTGTGGAGTTGGGAGGGGGGTGAGGGAGGGAGTGGAGGTGGGTGAGGGAGAGTGTGGAGATGGGAGAGGGGGTGAGGGAGGGAGTGGAGATGGGAGGGGTGTGAGGTAGAGTGTGGAGGGTGTCGTCCATCCGCGGATGCCACATTTCAGCCGCCCTGATATGGCAGGACGGTGACGAGGACACAGCCGCAGGGTGCGTGTGGCTGATGGGCACAGGCGACTGGCACACTGGTGAGCAGTACGGTGTGAACTGACCGTTGGACGCAGACAGTGACCAGGTGTTAGGCTGCCTGCGTATCTGCAGCACGACCAGGCCACCGGGGCACACAGGGATCCCAGGCAACCCGGCTGGCGAGGTGTGGAAGAACCTCCGTGTAACATGTCGTTTCTCTGCCCCCCACCACCCTCCGCAGGTCACCATGTATGCCAACCAGACAGCGATGTCACTGCCGTGGTTGGAGCCGCAGCTCTGCAGGTGGCCATCCGGCAGCGTAGAGTCAGACGGCCCACAGTGGCTGCAGATGCAGCGGTTGCTGGTGCAGCAGAGGGGATGGCCGCGGAGTGGCCCGTCGTTGCCGCGCAGGCCGCAGGCGCTCAGGCCCGGAATGTCCATGGGGATGCCGAGGGAACATTGACCCCCCGACGGCGAGGAATGCACAGGAGGCGGGCACTGATATCGAAGTGCTTGGGGGGAGGATGGTGGTGCCAGGGCGCCACAGGCGTCCAGCAAGGCCGAGGGTGTACCGTGACAGAATGTCGTTCGAGGCCCTACCAGACATTACATGCAGGAGGAGACTACGGTTCAGCAGGGAGACGGTCGCACATATATGCCACCTCGTGGTGCACCTTTCACCACTTGGAACGGGTGGAGGACACGCGATACCAGTCTCCGTTAAGGTGACGGTGGCCCTAAACTTTTACGCTACCGGTTCCTTCCAGGCGCCGAGCGGGGACCTATCCGGGATCTCACAGGCATCGGTCCACAGGTGCATCAGGGCCATGACTGACGCCTTGTACGCCATCGCGGACAGGTACATTGAATTCCCCGAGGACCGAGCACAGCAGGAAGCACGGGCACGTGGATTCGCCAAGGTGGCCGGGATACCGATGGTCCAGGGTGTCATCGATGGTGTGCACGTCCCCATGCGCCCACCTGCAGACAACAGGGAAGTGTTCATGAACAGGAAGGGCGCATACACCATGAACATTCAGGTGGTGTGCGACCCCCACATGAAGATCATGCACGTGTGTGCAAAGTACCCCGGGAGTGTGCATGACACCTACATTCTGGCACAGTCGTTCATCCCCGCAATGTCCGATGGATGCCCCGCCCCCCCCCCCCCCGTCTGAGGGGCTGGTTGCTGGGCGACAGGGGCTATCCGTTGAGGTCATGACTGCTGACGCCAATACGGAGGCCTCAGACCAACGCGGCGAGCCTATACAACAAGGCCCATGCAGCAACCAGGGATGTGGTGGAGCGGTGCTTCGGGCTGCTGAAGATGCGATTCAGATGCGTGGACCGATCAGGAGGGGCCCTGCAGTACCGGCCCGACAGGGTCGGTCGCATGGTTGTGGTCTGCTGTGCGCTGCACAACATGGCCATGCAGAGGGGAGATGCCCTGGTGGAGGAGTCGGAAGGAGGACCCGACGGCACCGGAGCTAACGCAAACGAGGGGGATGGGGAAGGGGAGGAGGAGGAGGATGGCGTGCATCAGGGTGGGGGAGGGGCGCAGGACACAGACACGGCTCGGGTGCTGGTTACGTCCAGGAGGCTGCACGACGGCACCGCCGCGGACAGCGGGCACGCGACGCGTTGGTGGCCGCACGGTTCACGCACCATGGGGGAGGGATTCACTGAACACTGCCACTTGCACCGTCAGTCCTGCACACGGGCACCACATTGCACCCCCCCCCCCCACACCCCCGCACCGCGTTCATGGCGCCAATTCCACATCACCTTACCACTGCGGCACTACGGGATTGCACAGTGCTGATTGGGTAAGCGGGTGTGATCAGTGCCATGTTGAATGATGACAGCCCGCTCTGCGATGAGCTGTGAGCTCAGATTCGCCAGCCAAGGTCTGACTCATGGCTATAGCTGAACCATCCACCCCGGTGGTCACAGCCTTCGTAACGGACATTTCATCACCTGCCCGTGTGGGGTAGCTGGCGTCGGAGTGCCGAGGACTACGGTGTCCAATTTTGGGTGGCAGGGGGGAAAGGGACGGCACATCCGGCACCGACTTTGACCCGCTCGTTAACCACAGCGCCACTCGGTCACCCTCACGAGCCCCCTGACACCGGACTTAGCACAGAGTCTTACGAGTTAAGTGCAACAGTGAGTTTAATTGTGACATTCACATACAGATGCCCTACCCCCTACAACTAAACTGTGCCCTGCACCCATGCCAACTTATTATGTTCCTAACTTCTTTGCCTTACGGGCCCTACCACTACGTCAAGGTGTCTCCCCAGATGGTACAGCAGGAGTGGAGGCGGACTGCTGAGAATCACGACATGGCTCCCCGTCGGCATACGTTTCCTGTGGCGGCCTGGCTTCGATGGGCCAGGCTGCTCGGCGGGCGTGCTGGATGGTGTGGTGCCACCCTGTCCTGCCCGCTGCCCACCAGATGCGCCAGGGACGGAACGGGGGGAGGCCGAGTGTAGCGGGACATCCCGGGCCTCACTGTGGGACGGAGGAGTGATCGGAGACATGCCCCATCGCACCACCGACACCTGGCGCTACCAGTCCTGGGGGGCTGCAGCGGTATCGACCACGGTCCGAATGTTCACAGAGACGGAGCCCAGGGAGTGCGACATTCCTGCCAGGGACTGTGCTATCTCAACCTGTGAGTGCGCTATGCCATCCATCACGTGCGCCAGGCGGTCTATGCTCTCCGCGACTGACTGCTGGGACGGGCCATGGCATGGTGAGACTTGGCCAGGGCCTGGAGAGCGGCGGCAATGTCATGTTGGCTCTGTGAGATTGCTACCTGTGAGAGGGCAGCCCTCTCCTCGGCCATGGATGACGCGTGCACGTGAAGCCCAACGCCTTGCAGAACCTGACCAATGGCCAAAACCGTTTCACCCATTGCCTCCATCGCGGACGCCACCCGTCCGGTGTCGGCCTGGGTGGCTGCGATGAGCGGCACCACTCCCTGCTCCTGGACGCGAATGGACTCCTCCAACCGCGTGTGCAGGTCCTGGAAGATGGCCCTCATCCCGTTATTCAGTCCCTGGGTGTCCACATGCATCGGTTGTCCGGGTGGGTCAAGTACATCCAGGAACCCGGGAGCCGTCTGGGCGGCAACTGTTTGCTGGGCCTGGGCTGCCCTCCGACCGTCCAGCCCCTCGGCTGCTCCAAACTCCACCTGCTGTACCGGCTCGGCTGTGGGGTGCGCACCAGTCCGTGACCCGGGAGCCTCATCACTTACATGCCCAACCGAGGTGAGTGTCTGCAATGGTGGATGGTGTGGGAGACAGCAGTGCCGCTAGCTCGAGGTCATCTTCCGTTAGGAAGTCTGGTGTGTACTGGTCCCCCTCATGGCCCGGCGCAAGGTGCAAGCGGCCCATGTCATGTTGCCCTCCAGGTGAATCCGTGGACTGTGTGGCCGTTCTCTGTGCGTCATCATCACTGTCCGTCCTGTGCCCCTCAGTATTGTCTCTGTCCGTCGTATGTACGTCCCCGTCCAGCATCCCATACTGAGAGGATGGCCCTCTTGTCCGACCGACTGCCACCCTCTGGCGTGCGTCCCTGGGTGCGCTTGAGTTTGGAGATGGTCGGCTGTGTCTTGGCCGAGACTACCCTGGCCGTTCGGCGGCTGGCCCTGGGGAACACAACGATACGGGGTTCGTTAGACATGCTGGGCCGGGTGTATGGTGGTAGTGGGAGTGGTGTGTGAGGGGGAGGGGATCGGGGCTGAATTGGCCAGAGTGTGAGGGGGGCGGGGATCGAGCGTGCAGTGGCCAGAGTGTGAGGGGGGAGGGGATCGGGGGTGCAGTGGACAGAGTGTGAGGGGGGGAGGGGATTGGGGGTGCAGTGGCCAGAGTGTGAGGGGGGCGGGGATCGAGCGTGCAGTGGCCAGAGTGTGAGGGGGGAGGGGATCGGGGGTGCAGTGGCCAGTGTGTGAGGGGGGCGGGGATCGAGCGTGCAGTGGCCAGAGTGTGAGGGGGGAGGGGATCGGGAGTGCAGTGGCCAGTGTGTGAGGGGGGAGGGGATCGGGGCTGAATTGGCCAGAGTGTGAGGGGGGCGGGGATCGAGCGTGCAGTGGCCAGAGTGTGAGGGGGGAGGGGATCGGGGGTGCAGTGGACAGAGTGTGAGGGGGGGAGGGGATTGGGGGTGCAGTGGCCAGAGTGTGAGGGGGGCGGGGATCGAGCGTGCAGTGGCCAGAGTGTGAGGGGGGAGGGGATCGAGGGTGCAGTGGCCAGTGTGTGAGGGGGGCGGGGATCGAGCGTGCAGTGGCCAGAGTGTGAGGGGGGAGGGGATCGGGAGTGCAGTGGCCAGAGTGTGAGGGGGGAGGGGATCGAGGGTGCAGTGGCCAGTGTGTGAGGGGGGCGGGGATCGAGCGTGCAGTGGCCAGAGTGTGAGGGGGGAGGGGATCGGGAGTGCAGTGGCCAGTGTGTGAGGGGGGAGGGGATCGGGGCTGAATTGGCCAGAGTGTGAGGGGGGCGGGGATCGAGCGTGCAGTGGCCAGAGTGTGAGGGGGGAGGGGATCGGGGGTGCAGTGGACAGAGTGTGAGGGGGGGAGGGGATTGGGGGTGCAGTGGCCAGAGTGTGAGGGGGGAGGGGATCGGGGGTGCAGTGGACAGTGTGTGAGGGGAGAGGGGATTGGGGGTGCAGTGGCCAGAGTGTGAGGGGGGAGGGGATTGGGGGTGCAGTGGCCAGAGTGTGAGGGGGGGCGATGATGGGCTGGGGGGGGGGGGGGGGGGACGGAGGACATGCAGGGTTGTCTCACTTGCTTCTGCGCCTCCGACCTGGCACGTCGCGACCTCCCGGGTGGCGGATCCCCCAGCGAGGTCCGGGGCCTCAGCTCGTGAACGTTTAGGGGGTTCTGCACAGGAGAACCCCCTCCGGTTCTCATACGCTCACATTGGTTGTGAGCTGGGTGGGGAGACAGTTGGAGCCACGCCATGGCATCTCTCCAGAGGGGGTCCCGGTGCTCATGTGGGTCGAGTACAACGTTGTGCACCCTGAATGCACCCCCCTCCCCATTTCCCCCCCCCCGTGCCCTTGGGGGGGTGGGTTGGTTGTGACCCGGGACCCGGGGGCACCCTCCTAGCACTTACCCTGGCAGCCTGAGTGAGGTCGTGCAGCTTCTTCCGGCACTGCTCCCCGGACCAGGGGGGGTGCCCCACAGCACTCACAGCGGTGCCAACTTCACGCCAACCGCGCCTCACCATGCTGGATGGCTGGTGATGCCCACGTCTTGGGCAGAGGGTGGCCCTTCGGTTTTCAACCTCATCGAGGAGGGTGTCCAGGTCCGTGTCCCGGAACCTCGGTGCGGCTCGTCGGGGCTCAGCCATCTCTCCTCCTCCTCCTCCTCCTGGGTCCTTCCGTGCGCGGATCGTGCCATTTATGGCGCAGCGCCGCGTCATTCGGGCATCCGTGCTTACGGCGCTGCTTTCGCGCCACGCCCCCCGAGTTCCTCAAGGCCCCGCTCCTAGACCATTTTCGGGCCCTGAATCGATCGCGATCGGGGCCGTTTCGCGCCGTCGAGTTCACGACGGCGTGGGCACTTAGTCGCAGGAGCGGAGAATCGCGCCCAGGATTTATGATTATTTAGAAAAACATCATTTCATTAAAGATAGTCAACATGGCTTTGTGAGGGGCAGGTCATGCCTCACAAGCCTCATTTAATTCTTTGAGGATGTGACGAGACACATTGATGAAGGTCGGGCAGTGGATGTGGTGTACATGGATTTCAGTAAGGCATTTGATAAGGTTCCTCGTGGGAGGCTCATTCAGAATGTTAGGGGGCATGGGATACAGGGAAATTTGGCTGTCTGGATAGAGAATTGGCTGGCCAAAAGAAGGCAGCGAGTGGTCGTGGATGGAAAGTATTCCGCCTGGAGGCCGGTGACCAGTGGTGTCCCTCAAGGATCTGTTCTGGGACCTCTGCTCCTTGTGGTTTTTATAAATGACTTTGATGAGGAAGTGGAAGGGTGGGTTGGTAACTTTGCCGATGACATGAAGGTTGAGGGAGTTGTAGATAGTGTTGAAGGCTGTTGCAGGTTACAACAGGACATTAACAGGATGCAGAGCTGGGCTGAGAAGTGGCAGATGGAGTTCAACCTTGATAAATGTGACGTGATTCATTTTGAAAGGTCGAATTTGATGCTGAATACAGGGTTAAAGGCAGGATTCTTGGAAGTGTGGAGGAACAGAGAGATCTTGGGGTCCACGTACATAGATCCCTCAAAGTTGCCACCCAGGTTGATAGGGTTGTTAAGAAGTCGTATGGTGTGTTAGCTTTCATTAACAGGGGGATTGTGTTTAAGAGCCGCGAGGTTTTGCTGCAGCTTTATAAAACCCTAGTTAGACCACACTTGGAATATTGTGTCCAGTTCTGGTCACCTTGTTATAGGAAGGATGTGGATGCTTTGGAGAGGGTAAAGAGGAAATTTACCAGGATGCTGCCTGGACTGGAGGGCATGTCTTATGAAGAAAGGTTGAGGGAGCTCGGGCTTTTTTCATTGGCGCGAAGAAGGAAGAGAGCTGACTTGATAGAGGTAGACAAGGTGATGAGAGGCCTGGATAGAGTGGATAGCCAGAGACTTTTCTCCAGGGTGGAAATGGCTGTCACGAGGGGACATAATTTTAAGGTGATTGGAGGAAGGTATAGGGGAGATGTCAGAGGTAGGTTCTTTACACAGAGAGTGGTGGGTGTGTAGAATGCACTGCCAGTGGAGGTGGTGGAGTCAGATATATTAGGGACACTTAAGCGACTCTTGGACAGGCACATGGACAGCAGTAAATTGAAGGGGTGTAGGTTAAGTTGATCTTAGATTAGGATAAATGGTCGGCACAACATTGTGGGAAGGGCCTGTACTGTGCTGTACTGTTCTATGTTCTATAATTCAGGCAAGGCATTCTGGTAATTGTAGTTAATGTTTCGCTTCCGCTTCTTATAGGATCCACATAGAGCCTTTCAAAAAGTTGGGATGTTCCCAATGCTCTTTGCAGCCAGTTCATGACATTCGAAGTATTGGAAATGCTGTTGTCAATCAGTACCAAACTTACCGGCAGTATCAAACTTACTGGCAGTATCAAACTTACTGCCAGTATCAAACTTACTGCCAGTACCAAACTTACTGCCAGTATCAAACTTACTGCCAGTACCAAACTTACTGACAGTACCAAACTTACGGCCAGTATTAAACTTACTGCCAGTACCAAACTTACGGCCAGTATCAAACTTACGGCCAGTACCAAACTTACTGCCAGTACCAAACTTACTGACAGTATCAAACTTACGGCCAGTATTAAACTTACTGCCAGTACCAAACTTACGGCCAGTATCAAACTTACGGCCAGTATCAAACTTACTGCCAGTATCAAACTTACTGCCAGTACCAAACTTACTGCCAGTATCAAACTTACTGCCAGTACCAAACTTACTGCCAGTACCAAACTTACGGCCAGTATCAAACTTACGGCCAGTATCAAACTTACTGCCAGTATCAAACTTACTGCCAGTACCAAACTTACTGCCAGTACCAAACTTACTGACAGTACCAAACTTACGGCCAGTATTAAACTTACTGCCAGTACCAAACTTACGGCCAGTATCAAACTTACTGCAGGGATCAAACTTACTGCCAGTATCAAACTTACTGCCAGTATCAAACTTACTGCCAGTACCAAACTTACTGCCAGTATCAAACTTACTGCCAGTACCAAACTTACTGCAGCTATCAAACTTACTGCCAGTATCAAACTTACTGCAGGTATCAAACTTACTGCAAGTATCAAACTTAATGGCGGTATCAAGCTTACTGCCAGTATCAAACTTACTGCAGGTATCAAACTTACTGCCAGTATCAAACTTACTGCATGTATCAAACTTATTGCAAGTATCAAACTTACTGCCAGTATCAAACTTACTGCAGGTATCAAACTTACTGCCAGTATCAAACTTACTGCAAGTATCAAACTTACTGCCAGTACCAAACTTACTGCCAATATCAAACTTACTGCAAGTATCAAACTTACTGCAAGTATCAAACTTACTGCCAGTATCAAACTTACTGCATGTATCAAACTTATTGCAAGTATCAAACTTACTGCAGGTATCAAACTTACTGCAAGTATCAAACTTACTGCCAGTATCAAACTTACTGCAAGTATCAAACTTACTGCAAGTATCAAACTTACTGCAAGTATCAAACTTACTGCAAGTATCAAACTTACTGCAAGTATCAAACTTACTGCAAGTATCAAACTTACTGCAAGTATCAAACTTACTGCCAGTATCAAACTTACTGCATGTATCAAACTTATTGCAAGTATCAAACTTACTGCCAGTATCAAACTTACTGCATGTATCAAACTTACTGCCAGTATCAAACTTACTGCATGTATCAAACTTATTGCAAGTATCAAAATTACTGCCAGTATCAAACTTACTGCAGGTATCAAACTTACTGCCAGTATCAAACTTACTGCAAGTATCAAACTTACTGCCAGTACCAAACTTACTGCCAGTATCAAACTTACTGCAAGTATCAAACTTACTGCAAGTATCAAACTTACTGCCAGTATCAAACTTACTGCATGTATCAAACTTATTGCAAGTATCAAACTTACTGCAGGTATCAAACTTACTGCAAGTATCAAACTTACTGCCAGTATCAAACTTACTGCAAGTATCAAACTTACTGCAAGTATCAAACTTACTGCAAGTATCAAACTTACTGCCAGTATCAAACTTACTGCAAGTATCAAACTTACTGCAAGTATCAAACTTACTGCCAGTATCAAACTTACTGCATGTATCAAACTTATTGCAAGTATCAAACTTACTGCCAGTATCAAACTTACTGCAGGGATCAAACTTACTGCCAGTATCAAATTTACTGCCAGTATCAAACTTACTGCAGGGATCAAACTTACTGCAGGGATCAAACTTACTGGCAGTATCAAACTTACTGCCAGTATCAAACTTACTGCCAGTATCAAACTTACTGCAGGGATCAAACTTACTGGCAGTATCAAACTTACTGCCAGTATCAAACTTACTGCCAGTATCAAACTTACTGCCAGTATCAAACTTACTGCAGGTATCAAACTTACTGCCAGTATCAAACTGACTGGCAGTATCAAACTTACTGCCAGTACCAAACTTACTGCAAGTATCAAACTTAATGGCGGTATCAAACTTACTGCCAGTATCAAACTTACTGCAGGTATCAAACTTACTGCAAGTATCAAACTTACTGCCAGTATCAAACTTACTGCAAGTATCAAACTTACTGCAAGTATCAAACTTACTGCAAGTATCAAACTTACTGCCAGTATCAAACTTACTGCAAGTATCAAACTTACTGCCAGTATCAAACTTACTGCATGTATCAAACTTATTGCAAGTATCAAACTTACTGCCAGTATCAAACTTACTGCCAGTATCAAACTTACTGCCAGTATCAAACTTACTGCAGGGATCAAACTTACTGCAGGGATCAAACTTACTGGCAGTATCAAACTTACTGCCAGTATCAAACTTATTGCAAGTATCAAACTTACTGCAGGTATCAAACTTACTGCAAGTATCAAACTTACTGCCAGTATCAAACTTACTGCAAGTATCAAACTTACTGCAAGTATCAAACTTACTGCAAGTATCAAACTTACTGCCAGTATCAAACTTACTGCAAGTATCAAACTTACTGCAAGTATCAAACTTACTGCCAGTATCAAACTTACTGCATGTATCAAACTTATTGCAAGTATCAAACTTACTGCCAGTATCAAACTTACTGCAGGGATCAAACTTACTGCCAGTATCAAATTTACTGCCAGTATCAAACTTACTGCAGGGATCAAACTTACTGCAGGGATCAAACTTACTGGCAGTATCAAACTTACTGCCAGTATCAAACTTACTGCCAGTATCAAACTTACTGCAGGGATCAAACTTACTGGCAGTATCAAACTTACTGCCAGTATCAAACTTACTGCCAGTATCAAACTTACTGCCAGTATCAAACTTACTGCAGGTATCAAACTTACTGCCAGTATCAAACTGACTGGCAGTATCAAACTTACTGCCAGTACCAAACTTACTGCAAGTATCAAACTTAATGGCGGTATCAAACTTACTGCCAGTATCAAACTTACTGCAGGTATCAAACTTACTGCAAGTATCAAACTTACTGCCAGTATCAAACTTACTGCAAGTATCAAACTTACTGCAAGTATCAAACTTACTGCAAGTATCAAACTTACTGCCAGTATCAAACTTACTGCAAGTATCAAACTTACTGCCAGTATCAAACTTACTGCATGTATCAAACTTATTGCAAGTATCAAACTTACTGCCAGTATCAAACTTACTGCCAGTATCAAACTTACTGCCAGTATCAAACTTACTGCAGGGATCAAACTTACTGCAGGGATCAAACTTACTGGCAGTATCAAACTTACTGCCAGTATCAAACTTACTGCCAGTATCAAACTTACTGCCAGTATCAAACTTACTGCAGGTATCAAACTTACTGCCAGTATCAAACTTACTGGCAGTATCAAACTTACTGCCAGTACCAAACTTACTGCAAGTATCAAACTTAATGGCGGTATCAAGCTTACTGCCAGTATCAAACTTACTGCAGGTATCAAACTTACTGCCAGTATCAAACTTACTGCAGGTATCAAACTTACTGCCAGTATCAAACTTACTGCAGGTATCAAACTTACTGCAAGTATCAAACTTAATGGCGGTATCAAACTTACTGGCAGTATCAAACTTACTGCAGGTAATCAAACTTACTGCCAGTACCAGACTTACTGCCAGTATCAGACTTACTGCCAGTATCAAACTTTTTGTACCCAAGGTCCTCGAGTGGGATTGAACCCACGACTGCTGCGCAGCTACGGTTTATCGGAAGCTCTGTGTGCAACACGATTTGTCACTCAGTTCTCAGAGATGACTGAACAGAGCTTCCATGTAATGTGCCACTCAATCATCTCCCCCCCCCCCCCTTCCCCCTCGCAGACACCCCTACGCCCTAATCTCGCATATAACGCCGGAGCGGTGTAGAAAGTTTGACCAGGCTAATCGATACCTTGAAAAATGCTGACGCCTCCACAATGCGCTCCAAATGTGTCAGCGGACCCTGTGCTTAAACACAGTGGGACACCGACTTGTTGAGCATGTGCACTCAATATTTCAGCACTTGTATTGTGGCTTATTGTGGTGACGATTGTGAGAATTGCCCATCACCTTTTTGGTGAAATATGGGGAGTATTGTGGTTAAGGGTGATTATTAACTTTTTATAAAAAGTGATTCACGTTTGTCGATTACATAGGACCAGCCTTCACTATCCCTGCCCTCGGTACATTCTTCACAATTCCTCCCTCCTTCAGTTCCGGAGAGTTATTCTTCTTGGAAACCAATGTTCTTGCAACTGTCCGGAGCTCTGACTACACCACTTCTGGAATAACTGCATTCATTTCTGCCCTGAGCGCTGCGTCTCAGGAAGGCTGTGATGTGGCGGGGGAGGGGGGGGGAGTGAGGGCGACAGCACAAAGCCACAACCCAAATTCCGAATGATTCTGTCACACCACGCAGTGTTCTGGAGCTCCTTGCGACATGTCATGACACCATCTGTTGCCCGGGGAACTCCTAATCGTGCAACCTCTGAACACCATCAGCCATCAATTGGTCCTACAATATAAAGACTGAAACCCCAAGTTAAAGAGTCACTTACTGCAGGGTGTGTGGTGGGAGGGGGATTCACTCTGGGAGGGGGAAGGTCTTTGTATGTCTAATGTTGGTAGAATTCTAGATTTCCCGGAGTCTCCCTGCTCGCCCTGAGCGCTAATTTCGCTCGTTCATCCAGTCTCTTCTTGCGATGTTAGCGATGCTGTGGTGAGTCCTTCCCGCTGCCAATGGGTAATGCCAGTGGGTACAGACACTGAGTGTAATGCCAGTGGGTACAGATATTAAGGGTAATGCCAGCGGGTACAGACATTGAGAGTAATTTCATAGAATTTACAGAGCAGAAGGAGCCCATTCGGCCCATCGAGTCTGCACCGGCTCTTGGAAAGAGCACCCTACCCAAGGTCAACACCTCCACCCTATCCCCATAACCCAGTAACCCCACCCAACACTAAGGGCAATTTTGGACACTAAGGGCAATTTATCATGGCCAATCCACCTAACCTGCACATCTTTGGACTGTGGGAGGAAACCGGAGCACCCGGAGGAAACCCACACACACGGGAAGGATGTGCAGACTCCGCACAGACAGTGACCCAAGCCGGAATCGAACCTGGGACCCTGGAGCCGTGAAGCAATTGTGCTAACCACTGTGCTACCGTGCTGCCCACCCACAGTGGGTAGAAATATTGAGGGTAATGCCAGTGGGTACAGACATTGAGGGTAATGCCAGTGGGTACAGACATTGAGGGTAATGCCAGTGTTTACAGACATTGAGGGTAATGCCAGTGTTTACAGACATTGAGGGTAATGCCAGTGTTTACAGACATTGAGGGTAATGCCAGTGTTTACAGATATTGAGGGTAATGCCAGTGGGTACAGATAATGCCAGTGGGCAGGAAAGAGGTGCTGGAATATCAGCCTTGACCCAGGGCAGAGCAGGCCACAATAAGGGTGACACCCGCTCATGTTGCCGATGGCCTTGTGCAATGCGAGCTGACAGTGTTTTATCGGCAATGCCAGCGGCTACGGGTGTGCAGCGGGTAATGGGAGAGGAGAAAAAAGAATTCAGAACTTTACAGCGCTTTCAGAACTTGGCAAGATGCTGCCCGGTCACTGGAATACTTTTACAGTTACAGCGGTAGCACAGCAAGATCGCAGACGCAGAATGCCGGAACGGCGAGGTTGCGCGTTATTCCTTTATTCTGCAAAGTGGGCTTGGCTGAGGGGGTGAGTATGGGCCGGGGGTGAATCTGGAGATTTAATGTCAGCGCTCGTCCCGAACTCACTCCGCAATTTAGTCCAGAGCTGCTCTAAGTTTGAGAAAAAGTTTTGGACCCCCCGCCCCCCACAAGTAACCATTCCCATTTAACGGTGGGGAATAAACAGTAACTTGGAGGCGAGGACTCCCAGCCGCGAGTCTGACAAACTTTATCCAGAGACGGTGGGTGAATCCGGACAGAGACTGGAACAAAATGGAACAGCAGGCGCATGGGGCCGAGTGGCCTTCTCCTGAATCCTATCGCCTCCCCCCACACACACACCCCGGTCACTGGCCAGCTTCCCTCTCTTTCTCTAACCTGTGTTTTACCGCGAGGGAAAGTTACATTCTTGATTCACACAGTCAGTTTCGATGACCAAATTGGGGCGAATGAGTGGGCGCCGGGAGTGGAGTGGGGAACTGGCCTGGGGGACGTCCATTCGGCCCATCGCACTGGTGTGGGCCCTCTCTGTAAGAGCATTTCATTGCACACAACCCCCCCACCCCCACCCCCATCGCCCTGGAATCCTGCAACTTGGGAACAAATCCATTGATCTTTCGTTGAGGATTTCTCGTTCCAAGTCTCCGTATGCGTAAGATGTGAGCAATGATTTACTTGCTGACGGCTCACATTCAGGGTGAACGTTACAACCTGACACAGCTGGTCCAGGGGTGTGGGGGAAAGGCTCAGAGACTCGCTACACCTCCCAGAATCTCACTCTGCCCAATCTCACCGTGCCCACCGGGGCTAAAGTGAGTGTTCAGAAAGTGTGTCCAATCCTCAGTTAACAAACTCCCCCTCCCCCCCCCCCCCCCACCCAGTAACTTATTCGCCGTTTTGATTTGGAATCTTGCGCGAAATGATAGTTTGACACTCGTCCCATCTCTCCCTGGTCCCATCCCGTTTGGGCATTGTTTCAGGAGTAGGGGTTGACATGAGGCAACCCCCCCCCCACACACACACACTATCCCCACCCAAACCCCCACCCTAACCTTTCCCACCGGTACAGGAGGTCGCTTCATTGTTGAGTGTGATGTCCCACTTGGCAGTCTGGTCATCACTTCGGTTTCACATCGACTCCCCCCCCCCCCACCCCCGTGTCCCGCGCGTTCTGGGTGCACCCCCCCCTCCCCCTTCAAAGTGGATCCCCAGTTACCAGCCTCACCTCATCCCATCGAAACGCGCGGTGCCTTTCCCACCCCATCGCTGACACTCTCCCCAAAGCGGAGGAGGGGGAGACACACACACAAATTGGTCACTTTCTCACAGCCATTAGAGGGCGGTGTTTGGAATAAACAATATCTGAAAGCAACCAATTCATGATAATAACTGGACACGTTTCCAATTAAACTCCTGAACTTTCTTTTTTGCATTGGACTTAAAAAACACCCAGGGCAGAACTGAGGGGGGGGGGGGGGGGGTAATATTAGGCTCTCTGCAAATATCTATTGCCCCCCCGTCACCATCTCCCCCCCCACACCTCCCCCCCCCCCCCACACACACACTGTTAATTCCCTTTTGCAGAAATGCAATAGGGTAAATAAATTGTCAATTGCACCAAAAACCGTGACAGCAAGATTGATCAAAATAAAGCTTTGAGTTTTTTTTAAAAAACCACACAGCTGGATAACTGCTCTCAAAGGAATAACGCGGCAAAGCTGGGCTATTATCATCGGCTGCTTGACATTTGTTAATTGTGTATGTGTGTGTGTGTGGGGGGGGGGGGGGGGGTAAAGTGTGTGGGGGGTGGGGGAATTAGGAGAGAAATCGACATGGTTGGGGTGTGTGCGGGGAATGGTTGGGGAATGATGATTGGGGGTGGGTGATGGATGTGGAGCACGGTGATGGATGTGAATGCAAAGGGGGGAGGTGGACCAGTTTGGGCTGGGGTCAGTGTGCAGGCAGTGTGGGGCACAGACCCACAGAGGGGTTTCTGAGTGCCAGTGAGTGCAGGCTGAGAGCTGGGGCTCCCCTGGACTGGAGGGTGAGGCTGGGGAGGGGACTGCAGAGGGGAATGGGCTCCTGCACAAACTTCTCTCTCTCTCTCTCTCTTTTTTTTTGGGAAAAAAGTTCCCACCCCCAAAAGAGAAAAAAAAAAGTTTGGAAGTTGGACGCAAGGTGATGACGTCAACCCCCAACCAGGCTCTAACCTTTCAACTCTGCAAACATGGCGGCAGTCTCGAGGAGTTTTAGGCCGGCTTGGGGGGGCGACTTGCTGAGCTGGCGGCCCCGGGCGGGCGGCCCCGGGCGGGCGGAGGGGCCAGGTGGGTGGGGCGCGGCTCCCCTCTCCCCCTCTGGCCGGCTGCCGGGCCCCGGGGTGCGGGTTCTGCCCCCAGATCCTGCAGCTTTCCCACCTCCCCCCCCCCCTCCTCCCCAGCCCAGCGTCTGCTGAGGTCTGAGAGCCAGGCGCCGGGTACCAGGCGCTCAGCATCCATCCCACTGGCTTCAGCAAGTGTGCCCGGGGCAGGGTGCCAGGGGGAGGGGGGGGGCATCCCTGCACACATGCACCCCCCCCCCCCACACAGACCCCCCCCCCACACACACACAATAAAAACCTGCAACAAATGCAAATAACACATTACAGAACATGGTCCAGGAAAGCGCACCAGTTGGCGCAGATTTGCAATCTCCATCACTTGGCACAATCCGCGTTCAGACTGGATGCCAACCACTTTTGGCGACGGTCCACGCTGCATTTCAACCTTAAACTGCAAATACTCCTGTTTCTACCCAAAGAGGACGATTTGAAAGCCTCCCTTGCGAATCTGCAGGTGGACCTCTGGACGCGGTTTCTAACCTACTGGTGGTATTTGCGTCATGTCTGATAGTCGCCCTGTGGGCGTGGACCGATTTCTTTCCCCCCCAAAAGGTGAATAATTCCTGATCCTGTTCCTGATAAAATGATCAGGGAGGGGCCCCAGCATCCAGTGAATACACAGGTGGAGCGAGCGAAGCAAAGACAGAACGCACCTGAGGAAAGTGTCAGGGTGCGTTATGTTCCAGCAGCGCATTGCTGCGCCTCTCTCGGCCTCGCATTCAGAAGTATTGATTTCACTCTGCTTAACTCGTCTGGTGTATGGAGAATGGACCCGCTCCGGGTTAATCCGCCTCAGCACCACAGCCGACCCAATGACACGCCGCAGCCTCCTCCAAAGGGAGATGGAGATAATTGACACTTTCTGGGTTAGTAATTAGCCCTGGTTCAGCCAACCCAAAGGGTGTTGTGATAATGGGGGGGGGGGGGGGGGGGGAGATGTGCTGCAGTCTGTTCCTGTAAGCTGCCTAATGGGTTAACTCCACGAGATTACTCTCCTGGGTACAGTGCAAAGTCAACTTTCCATATGTCGATGTATTTCTTTTTGAATCCAGGGTTGTTACGCGTATCCCACAGGTCTCACAGAGGAAGGGTCGGGTTACCTGTTCCCTTGCGCTCAGGCACTGGGGCTATTAAAAGCTCTTGGAGATAGTTCTCTAATTGAGATCTACCCCCCCCCCGCCCCAATTGGAATTAAAACGCAGAGAAGGGTGCCATGTGCACTAAACTAGCAACAAAAACAAATGCCAGCTTCCAGTCACGCTATTTGAACGCCCAAGTACAAATAGGGACTGCAGGTCGATTCCATGCCTTCAGCCAGGGAATGTGATTGCCCAGAGCTACTTCCTTAACCCCACCCAGTCCTGCTGTAAGTCAGAACGCATTTGAAGTGTCACAATCCACTCTTGTACCCACCCCCGGCTTATGGACCGTGGCAGGAGAGGCACGGGGAGAGGTGTCTCCCTGAGGGGACAGGGAGACTCTGAAGCAGACCGAGGAGGGGGACAGGGGTGCCTGTCTTTTCCCCCTCCCTTTGCTTGACTTTTATTTCAGCAGGTTTGCTGCCTATTCACGTCACAAGGTTCATAGCTTTGCACCAAATCAGATCGCTCGTCGAGCTGGTCCACGAGGCGTCACTGGTTCAGTTCAGAGCTCAGCGGCAGGGTGAGCCCACACTCTGAGGTCGGTTTAAAGGGCTGTGCAGGTTTGGGCTGTCTGTTCTGTGCCCTCTCTGAACGCACATTCTTCAAGATGGTAAGTCAATTTGAGCAGCTGAGGATTGGAGTGTAGAGAGGGAGAGGGGAGGGGGGCTGTAACATTGTATTAACATTATAGAACGTTTTAAAAAATCAAACCAGGAGGCTGCCTTTGAAAGAAATCAGTGGTCTCCCAGCTTGGGGAACCCATGCACCTGAACTCGGGAACCTCTCACAAGTCGGGGAAAGTTGTCCGCACGGTGGATTGTCCCCCCCCCCCCCCCCCCCCCCCTCTCTCTCTCTCCCGAATGTTACCCCCACAGCCCTTCCCAACAAACTGAACAGGAGCTGCGCTCATTTTGACTCATCAGAAGGATCTTTTATTCTGGGAGGGACACAGTGGAGCGAGTTCGTCGAGAGTGGGGAAGGGAGAGCTGTGAGCATCGGGGTGCTAATTCTGCAACCAACTCCCTCACCGCACCTTCCCCCCCCCAAAAAAAAAACACTCAGAAAATTGGAGGCAGTACCACTCTCTGAACCATTTCGCTCTCTCAGACGAAGCTGTGAGTGTGCAGTTCCACCTGACCACTGGAGATTGCTGTGAAATGCATTCAGAAGGCGGACTGGTTTGAGTGGATTTCAGGAGAGGTCCAGGCCCCTGATTGTCTGAATCAAAGTGTACCTGCAGACCCATGGGGCTGATGGCTCAGGGGGCCGACACAATGATTTACTGTTTAGGATGATGGGGTGCTGATGTCTGCCAGCACGGTAAAGCAGAGGTTTGCTGCTACTGAAGATGAAGGACTGGATGGGACTGATCCTCGGCTCTTCAGTCAATAGTTCAGTTTGTCAAGAGTAGAAATTCCTCAAAGCAACAGCCTCAACTGGATAAGTTTTTTTTTTTCAAAAAAAGTTCCCCCAAACTTCTGCACCACTCTAACTGCGGTGCGCAGGGGCACAGGGGAGCAATTTGCTGTGTGTTCTTTTAGGGCTGTGCACTTTGAATAGAATATTTCCTCATTCTGTGATCTGATTTGATGCTGCTGCATTGTTTAATATGTGTGGGTGAGCGAGTGAGTGCAACCTATCCGATTCAATGTGCAGGGAGACTCGAAACTAACGTTTGAAGAGTTTGGATAAGGTTTCAGTAATGACCAGTTCACCCAGTCTCTCTCTACACCGCCCCCGCCCCCCCCCCCCCCCCCCCCCCCCGCGTTCATTGTATGAGGGTGTGTTTCGCTTTACTCTCCTCCCTGGCATGGTTCTATATCTCCTCGAGGACCCTTCTCATTTCTGTCTCTCTCTCTCTCTCCCATCCCTCTCTCTCTCTTTCAGTCCATCTTTGCCCCTCCCTCTTCTCTATTGGCGTCTCCCTCTCCCCATCATCACTCCATCCTCTCTGTCTCAATGTGTCTGATTCTCTCTGTATTGCATTTGGGTCTCTCCCTCTCTGCCGCTCGAGTCTCTCTTTCTCCTGCCTTGTTTCTTTCACTCCGTGTCTGACTATCTGACTCCCCTCGCTCCGCCTGCCCCGCCTCCCTCACTCTCACTCTCCTCTTCCAGGTTGTTTGTGCCTCCGTCTTTATTTATTTTTCTCTCCTCCTCCCTCTCTCTCCCTCCCGCCTCGGCATGTTTGTTGTGTTTGCCTCCCCCGCTCCTCTCCTCTCCCTCTCCCCATTTCCTCAGTCTGCCTCTCTCTCTCCCCTGCATTGTTCTCTCTCCCTCCCTCCCTCCCCTCTGTGGCGAGCGCGCGGAGCTGGAAGCCATGGGAATCCCGCTGCTCAACTTGTAAAACTGCGAATAAAGTTGTGGAAAGTTGTGAAGCGGCTGTTAGACTGGGGCCAGCCGCGTGAGGCACTCCCTCCCCGGGAGGCGGGGGGTGTGTGGGGTGTGTGTGTGTGTGTGTGTGGGGGGGGGGGGTGTGTGGGCAGGGGGTGGGTGGGGGGGAGGGTGTGTGTGAGGGGGGTGGAGGGGGGGGTGAGGGGGCGTGGAGAGGGTGTGTGTGTGTGGGGGGGGGGGGAGGGGTGTGTGTGTGGGAGGTGTGGGGGGGGGGGTGGAGGAGTGTCTGTGTGTGTGGGTGGGGGGGGGGTTCTAGGTGGGAGTGTGTGTTGGTGTGGGTGTGTGTGTGGGGGGTATGGTGTGTGTGGGTGTGTGTGTGTGTGGGTATGGGGTGTGTGTGAGTGGGGGGTATGGGGTGTGTGTGGGTGTGAGTGGGTGTGTGAGTGTGTGTGGGTATGGTGTGTGTGTGTGTGTGTGTGTGGGTGCGTGTGTGTGTGGGTATGGGGTGTGTGTGAGTGGGGGGGGTAATGGGGTGTGAGTGGGTGTGTGAGTGTGTGTGGGTGCGTGTGTGGGTGTGTGTGGGTGTGGGTATGGGGGGTGTGTGAGTGGGGGGTATGGTGTGTGTGTGGGTGTGAGTGGGTGTGTGAGTGTGTGTGTGTGGGGGGGATATGGGGTGTGTGTGGGTGTGTGTGTGGGTATGGGGTGGGTGTGTGATGGGGTGTGTGTGGGTGTGTGTGGGGGGGATATGGGGTGTGTGTGGGTGTGTGTGTGGGTATGGGGTGGGTGTGTGATGGGGTGTGTGTGGGCGTGTGTGTGGGTATGGGGTGGGTGTGTGATGGGGTGTGTGTGTGTGTGTGTGGGTATGGGGTGGGTGTGAGAGTGGATGGGTGGGGTGTGTAGGGGTGTGTGAGAGTGTGTGGGCGGGGGTGTGAGGGTGTGTGTGTGTAGGAGGGTGGGGGGGGTGAGTGGGTGTGGGGGTGTGTGAATGGATGGGGCTGTGTGATGGGGTGTGTGTGTGAGTGTGTGTGTGTGTGTAGGAGGGTGGGGGGGGGGGTGAGTGGGTGGGGGGTGGGAGAAACATTGCTGGTGTCAGACAGCAGGGATAGAGCGGGTGCGGCCACCCCATCATTTCAGTGTGTGGGGGGATGAGAACATTGCCGGGGCGCAGGAATCAGCAGCAGCCCCAGTTTGAAATAGTTTACCCAAGTGAAACGCAAAACAAATGAACAAAATGCAACAAATGCGAGAGTTGTGCGGGGAGCTGCCAAGTGCGAATGGCGGAGTTCCAGCCCGCCAAAACCATTCCACTTTTAATTGTCATTTGCTGCTTATTTTTCCAATTGTGTGTGTGTAACCATCTCTTTCTCTTCTTCCCCTCTCCACTATCCTTCTCCTCCTCCTCTCACCGCCCCACTCTCTCTGCACCCCCTCTCTCTCTGCACCCC